>NC_072019.1:3098333-3457500 GCF_027791375.1 Indicator indicator
TTCCACTAAACCAAGTGGCCTAGAGTCAAATGAAAAGCTGAGAATGCAAAAGACATCCAGAAAGTGCAAATAACTGCCATTGCCTTCTTATTTACCCAGATCCAGAAGATTACCATATACAGTTTGTGGGAATGAGGAGAGAAACCTCACATGTTTCAACTATGGCAACTGTACTGACCTCGGGAAAGAGTTGACATGTGTCTGCCTGCCAGGATTTGCTGGAGAACGGTGAGATGCTTCATCTGGTAGAGCTTCATGTAGCAATTTTTACAGAAGGTGTTCCAGAGGGTAACAGCCACAGGGCTCTCCTGCAAGGAATGCAGACAAAGCAGTTCATTGAATCATAGAATCATAGAATTGTTAGGGTTGGAAGGAACCTCAAGGGTCATCTAGTTCAAATCCTCCTGCCATGGGCAGGGACAGCTCACACTACAGCAGGTTGCCCAGAGCCATATCCAGCCTGGCCTTCAAAACCTCCAGGGATGAGACTTCCACCACCTCCCTGGGCAACCTGTTCCAGTGTCTCACCACCCTCATGGGGAAAAACTTTTTCTTAACATCCAATCTGAATCTACCCATTTCTAGTTTTGCTCCATTCCCCCCAGTCCTGTCACTACCTGACACCCTAAAAAGTCCCTCCCCAGCTTTCTTGCAGCCCCCTTCAGATACTGGAAGGCCACAAGAAGGTCTCCTCGGAGTCTTTTCTTCTCCAGACTGAACAGCCCCAACTCTCTCAGTCTGTCCTCATAGTAGAGGTGCTCCAGCCCTCTGATCATCCTTGTGGCTCTTCTCTGGACATGTTCCAGCACCTCCAGATCCTCCTTGTAATAGAGGCTCCAGAAATGGATGCAATACTCCAGGTGGGGTCTCACCAGAGCAGAGTAGAGGAGGAGAATCACCTCCCTCGACCTGCTGGCTATGCTTCTCTTGATGTGATCCAGGATATGATTGGCTTTCCAGGCTGCAAAGTGCACACTGCTGGCTCATGTTGAGCTTCTCATCCACCAGCACCCCCACATCCCTTTCTTCAGGGCTGTTCTCAAGCCAATCCCTGCCCAGCCTATATCAGTGTTTGGGATTGCCCCAACCCAGGTGTAGGACCTCATGAAGTCAGCTTGGATCCAGCTCTGCAGCCTGTCCAGGTCCCTCTGGATGGATCCCTTCCCTCCAGCATGTCTGCTGGACCACACAGCTTGGTGCCATCAATAAACTTGCTGAGGGTGTACTCAATGTCACTGTCCATGATGCCAGCAAAGATGTTGAACAAAACTGGTCCCAGCACTGATCCCTGAGGGACTCCACTTGTCACTGGCTTCCACTTGGACATGGAGCCATTGACAGCCACTCTGTGGGTGTGGTCATCAAGCCAGTTTTTTGTAATCTATCCATCAAACCCAGTTTTATAAGTTCAGCAGTTCCTTGCTAGAGCAACTTTGAGGGCCCTGCTCAAGGTGTAGCAGTTTTGCTTAGATAACAAATCTAACCCCAGCATCGTGGACTTGCTTCTGTGTGCCTGTGCTTTCAGCTTCCATGGCAGGTTTGCACAGGACAAGGCACAACCGTTAACTTCCCATTGCTGTGAAGCAGAAACTCCGATGCCCTGCTCACGTGTGAAAATCAGCTACAATACAGTGACACATGAACATGCAAAGCTGTTTCATTGTCACACATGTGTGTTGTGACTACACAACCTACCCTTTCACAGGGATGATTGAGGTGAAATACCTGCTGGTATTGTAGCTTGCTGCTTTCTTACTGGACTCTGAAGCATGGAAACTGAATTATTATTTTTGGCAGTAGTTAGGAAATGCTTACAGCTCAGTTTGAAACAGAAAGGCCTTCTTCAGAGTGAAATTTATATCTTCATAGAATCATAGAATCCAAACCCAATAGAGGGTTGGAAGGGACCTCAAGGATCATCTAGTTCCAACCCCTCTGCCATGGGCAGGGACACCTCACACTAGATCAGGCTGGCCAGAGCCTCATCCAGCCTGGCCTTAAACACCTCCAGGGATGGGGCCTCAACCACCTCCCTGGGCAACTCATTCTAGGGTCTCACCACTCTCATGGGGAAGAACTTCTTCCTCACGTCCAGCCTGAGTCTCCCCACTTCCAGCTTTATTCCATTCCCCCTAGTCCTGTCACTACCTGATATCCTAAAAAGTCCCTCCCCAGCTTTCTTGTAGACCCCCTTCAGATACTGAAAGGCCACAATAAGGTCACCTCAGAGCCTTCTTTTCACATATTGTCACAATTCACACTCACCATTTGATAATGTTTTACAAACAGCTCTGGAGCAGGGAGGCTGCACAGCCTGAGGGCATTAGGTGCCCTTGTCCTGGTCAAAATATAGCCTGAGTAGGTAAGGGCACCTGTTGGGATAGTGAGAAAGGAAATATCATATGTGCTCTTAGTGAAATTGGCATTATATTAGAGGACAACATTCAAAAGTTCAGCAGGATCGAGCTATGCAAACACAAAGAAGTTTTCAACAAGAGGTTTTCGTTCTCTCAAAAATTTATTAGCCCATGGATTTTGTGGAAACAGTGCAGCAGGCTATTAAATATGGATGAACTGAAACTTTCCACCCACTCAGTGCACAATGCAGTTGGCAGACATGTCTGCACTGCACTGTTCAACTCACCACACAATATTAAAAAAAAAAAAAAAGTGGAAAAATCAAATCAAATCTATTTTTAAAAGCATATTCTTGGACGCTTCTTTGGTGTGTATGTTTGTTAGGACTTCAGGGTATAAGGAAAGCACTTTTTCCTTCTTCCTTCCCCTGCCAGGCAACCTGCTAACTACAGCTTTGGGAAAGAGCCTTCCTTACATCCCTCCCACTGGCTGGCAATAATCTCTATTTTACGGTTCCCAGGATTCTTGTATTGAACAGCAGCCTTGTACCAAGCATGCTGCACTTTGGCTATCATCACAGCAAGGCATTCTTCCTAAAGGTCTAAAATTGAGTATTTATCCTCTTTTCCTCCAGGCTGCCAAACCATAAACCAGCAGTACTTCCATGCTTGCAGATCTTACTATAGCAAATGAGAAAATGCAACTCTTTTTTTTTTTCCTTCAGAAAAAATTCAAATGCATCACTTAATAATAAAATCAAAAGCAAATCTCTTAGTATATTTATGTATTAGATGGATAAAAGAGACATTTTCCTTTAAGACAATATTTCATCTTTCCAAGAGCACAGTATAGAGAAAACAGAATCTTTCTATGTCAACTGGTTGACTTGGGATCACAAACATCCCCCCCCCCCAAAAAACCCACCCAATGAACTCAACAACAGGTGGAAAGGGAGATATGAAAAGACCTGTGACAGTGTGAGAACTGAAATCCCCCTCCCACAGTGACAATAACCAGGCTAGCTCAGTCTGGAAGCAAATGAAGTTGTATTTTACAGGCAAAACTACAATCTATGATGAAATGCAACGAATATGTACAACTACACACTATTCACAACATTTACAAACATGTACAATCAACAGAAAAGCACAACCAAGTCCCTTGGGTCCCCTAAAAGAGGGGGGAAGGCATGCTTCTTTTCCTCCCCCCTCCCAGAGCAGGCAAAAGGGAAGAAAGCCAAGAAGCAGAGAGAGGTTGTTAGACTTAGCTTGTCAAGGTCAGTACGTGTGTTATCTTCAGCCAGGAGAGAGAAGAAGCAGGCAGACTGAGAGAAGACGGACTGCGAGACTGCCCGACTGCTCAACCTGGTTTTTAGTAGTGATTCTTAAACATTTCTCTCTCCCCAATGGAAGTGTTTAGAATAATCGTTATTTTGCTTTCTTACACCCAATAGTGATTTATGTACATTCTTTCACTTTCTCTGCTCCAGCTTTGTGAGAAGAAAAATTAAAAAGACAGTCTCAAAACCATCACAAGACCGAGCTTCATAAAAGGAGAAACAACTGTCTCTTGAAAGCATTTTTTTTCATTCAGTTCAGGCTGGGATTTCCAAAATTACCTAAGTGAGACAGGATTTTAACTGTTCCTGAAAAAAATGGAAGTTGCCTGGAAGATTTAGGGAGTTGTTGCTCTCTTTTTTTTTTTTTCTTTTTTTAATGTATTATTTATTTGGATAGGTAAGTTCATAGCTATACAATTTTTATACATTGGATAAATAATTTAGCTTTTTTGAAGTATATTAACGTAATTTAGTACTGAAATTGTTGAAACATTTTTAGAGACAAATAAAGAAAATCAGATAACATTGTTTGTATAAAGAGCTGCTCCTCTTTAACCTAGCACTAAAATGCATTGCATGGTTATGAGTATGATTGAACAAAGCAATCCCTTCTAATTCAGAGGGATTGCCTCCCATTCTCCTTCAAGACTAAACCTGGGGTTTTAATCAGGAAAAACTGGGATTCACCTTCAAGACTAAACCTGGGGTTTTAATCAGGAAAAACTGGGATTCACCATGAAGCATTATTTGGGGAAAAAAAAAAAAAAAAGAGCAGGGAATTAAAAGGGGAACATTGTCACAGCAGAAGTTCACCAAATCATCACTAGTCTTCAGGCAATCTCACACATTCCTCATGAATGTTTAATGAGAAATTATGAGAACTTAAACATCCTTCATCATCAGAATTTAGAACAAGAGGGAACAGCCTCAAGCTGAGACTGGGTAGGTTTAGGCTGGACATTAGGAAAAAAATTTTCAGGGAAAGAGTGGTCAGGCATTGGAATGTGCTGCCCAGGGAGGGGGTTGAGTCACCAACCCCAGATGTGTTTTAAAGGTGATTTGGATGTGGTGCTTGGGGATATGGTTTGGGGTGAACCTTGCAGAGTAGGGTTCTGGGTTGGATTTGGTGATCCTGAGGGTCTTTTCCTACTGGAATGTTTCTGTGATTCTGTAATTAACTCTAAAACCTTCAGCAATAGATATTTAATCTTGCCCTGTTTTACACCACTCTTACTCTTCTTGGGGATCCTGTCAGAGAGACCTGACAGGAGATCCTGCTGGGACCCACTGGCATTTCAAATTGAGTAAGAACCCTAGACAGGTGAATACTCCCAGGAGCTCTCAGCCAGGAAGAACAGGCATTTGTCTGACTTCACATCCAGACTACTAAGAAGTAACACATGCCCTCAGCTTTGTGAGCATCGAAAACAGATTAGCAAACTGTCAGCAGGACCTGTGCCAGGTCTAGCTCTAAAATCATACACAAACTTTGACTTCACAGTGCTAAGCTTTGTTAACCATGAAATGCTTTACAGAGATGAATTTCCTCTCTTAACCACCTGTATTTGAAAAGAATGCAGGAAGAGGAGGCTCAGGGAAGACCTTATTGCTCTCTACAATTACCTGAAAGGAGGTTGTAGACAGGTGGGGGTTGGTCTCTTCTCCCAGGCAACCAGTGACAGAACAAGAGGACACAGTCTCAAGCTGTGCAGGAAGAAGTTTAAGCTTGAGGTGAGGAGAAAGTTCGTCACAGAAAGAGTAATTGGCCAGTGGAATGTGCTGCCCAGGGAGGTGGTGGAGTCACTGTCCCTGGAAGTGTTCAAAAAAAGCTTGGATGTGGCACTTGGAGCCATGGTTTAGTTGTCAGAATGTGTTAGGTATTAGGTAATAGGCTGGACTTGATGATCTCTGAGGTCTTTTCCAACCTGGTTGATTCTGTGATTCTGTGGAGTTCAGGCGCTGAGTGTGGTAGTTACTAAAATCATAAGCACGTGTGGGAGCACATCACAGATTTCAAACAGCACAGCTTCCTCTCCCTTCCCTAGAGGCTTCTGAGTTAAAAAGGTGCCTGCGTGATGCCTTTGGTCTGTGATTGCAGATGCTTACTGTCTGTAGTCTTTCCTCTAGGTGTGAAAAGGACATTGATGAGTGCAGCTCCGACCCATGTCTGAATGGAGGCCTCTGCCAGAACCTACTCAACAGGTTCCACTGCCTCTGTGATGTGAACTATGCTGGAGACCGCTGTGAGATAGATGTAAGCGACCTCTCCTTTTTTGTATCTTTACTCTTGTGGCAGAATCTCTTTCAGCTTCTCTCCTATCTTATTCTACGAATGGATGATGATCCAGCCGTTGAGTGGGGCGAACAGGAAGACTATTAAGCGGTCTTTAAACTTTTGTACTTTCACGCAGCAGAAGATGCCTTGACCAAACAGCTTAGCAAAGCAATATAAACATCAGAGTTTTAAAACTTGTTTTATATTTCTTTGAACAATTTTCTATGGATCGCTTTGGACCCGGTTTCGTTCCTTCATTTAATTTTAGAACAAGTGCTAGCAGGTCTTAAATAGTGTTTCATTCCACCTCCACCAGAGTGTTTCACCTCATCCACACTGCCAGTGGGCAGCAGAAGGACTCACCAACAGGCAATGCATCTTAACAAGAATGACAGGATTTACTGAGGGTGGCATTCAAACCTCCCTGCAATGAGTGGCAGAGATTCACTGCCTTCAATAAGCCTAATTTAACCATTCCATCTTAGAGGTGGTCACTACCTTTGCATCACATACCACGTGCAATGCCGTTTCTTTGGCAGTGAGGTCTCAGGTTTGTGAAATCACGTTGGGTATTTCTGGACAACTAGATAATATGCAATATGCTGACACTCACACCCCTTGGAATTAGTGGCACTCCTGCATTAAGTACACAGAAATCTATAGCCCAAAATTTCTACAAAACCACCACCAAACCAGGCTGAAAATCCAGCCCCCCCATAACCTCCCTGCAAATTGCAGCCCCCACCAGGCCCCAAAATGACACAGCTTAAAATTCAGCTCATCCCAGGCTGCTAGCAGGTCACCCAAGGCAAAAAATCCTCCCCCATTACAAAACAGGAGACAAGGGATCCTGCGTCAGGAAGGGAACAGGGAGCGGAGAAAGGGGGGAAAGGGGAAAAGTAAAAAGGGGGAAGGAAGAGCTTGTGCTGCCCCCTTATAAAGGCTAGGTGCAGGCATGCTGGGAATGAAATAACAAACAATTTCCTGTCCACCTCCTGGATCTATGTAACTTCTGGAGGCCTGTACTCTGTGGTTTCTGAATGGCACCCATGTCAAACCGTGACAGTCATTTGGTTTTGGGTTTTTTTTCAGCTCCCATAGAAGTAAATTGACCTTTTATGCTCTTTACAGAATATACAGGACAAGATACGCTACAATAGGCAAAAAGTTGATCTTGGTATCAATATTAAAGAAAGCTAGAGAGCAATGGATGTAGCAATAGTATGTCTGACATACTGTAGCTATATGCATAATACCAAAAAGCCCAAAGAATAAATCTGCATAGAGATTCCAGAAGTCTTTCTCTTCAGTGCTAGAACCTTGCTGTAAGAGTGTACAAACAATATTAAATATGGGGGTTATATGGATTTACAGCATCATGCAAATTATTAATTTAGAACACATTAGCAGAGCACCATTTCACTTTCTTTTACTGGACACATATCTGTAATTGAATTCTTTCCTTCCTCTAATGCCTTGCCATCATGAAACATCTCCTGACTTCAGAAATGCTGCTTCTTTCCTCTTTGTAATTCTGTATTCTCAACTACATTGTACACATGTACATAACTTTCCTACCTACTTTATACATAAAATAAACCTTCTTCTGCCTTTGTCTCTTTATGTCTGCTCCTCATTTTCTACTAATGACTCTCTTCATTTGTTTTGTGTGTGCCATGTTTTTCAAACATTTTGCATTGTACAGGTACACCACACAAAAACTAAGGCTGTGTCTTCCCTCTGCATTCTGCAGGAGCACTGACAGTGCAGGGCCAGGCAGGTGCTCCCCAGCAAAGTAGCTCAGCCACTCCAGCTGCAATACTGCATCAAGAGCTGCTGGCTAGCTCTTGGTACCTTACAGAGCACAACGGAACAAAGAAACCTCTGGAGCAACAATACAGAGAGGAAGGGAGCTTATCCATGTGCATTAAAGTGACTTTTATCAATTGGTTCCTCCTTATGTACTCTCAGTATGTAGAAGACCATCAAGTGTTGTGAGGTCTCTACTGGCATTTTGATGGCTCATCTCTTTCCACTGAGCCCATAGGCTAGACCTATCCCACACACACCTTAGTATTTCTAGTTTTAAAGGGTAAAAAAAAAAAATTAAGGAAACCAAAGCCAGATTAATTAAAGCAACTTGCTGGATTATATATGCAGAAATTTAAAGGGAAACAGCTACAGAAGTAAAGATGAAAAACCACCTGGATGAATAATGACACTAAGCACAATTTTTTAAATTTGTTTTGATTGATATCAAATTGATAAGATTTTTTAGAATGTGAGGGGGTGAAAAGGCCCCCTCACATTTAAGATTAAAGTGTAACAGCAAGATCTTTATGCAGCTCCAGTCTGGTGATCTTATTGCAAATGTTTTGACATTTGATTTTTATTTGCAACACAAACTCTCAGCTGATTTTTTATGTATAACACAAACACCCTGGTGAGCTAAGATAAGGATCACTCCACTTTGGGTGTTGAGAAGAAACCCACCACCTCAATGTGCTCAGAATTAGAGGGGGGTACCAGACATGCAAGTGGGAGAAGAAAAATAAGTAAGGTCATGATTTTTGGAGGTATGGATTGTGATGCTGAATATTGATGTTATCTGTAATAAATCCCTCTGTGTTTTTATATTATGATTCAAACTGCCCTTCAGATGCCAGTGGCTGTCATTCAGAAATATGGGCAATTAGAAGTAACAGTGCTGGGGCTTGAGGTAGAATTAGATTTCAGAAAAGATGAGAAAGACAGCAGTGATGTAAGTACTGTAAGGGAGAGGGCAAAGGGATTGGCATCAGCTGTGGGGTGAATCAAAGAGGGTTCTTTAACGTGTTTGGCAAGCACATGGGAGGTATTTCACTGAGGAAGTGTACAAGGGGAATGGCAGATTTGCATTGCTGACCACAGCTCCTACTTCTGACCCTTAAAAATGGGCTCTGAGTAACCCTCCTCTGCAGGTGCTCTAATTCAATCTGGAGTCTGCTGGCAGCATCCTACCCCTGTCTCTAAACCACAAAAGGGCCATGTGTTTGTGAATTTGACAATATCCATAATGTTGCATGCTTAATTGATTTCTCTTACTCCCAGAATATGTAATTAAAAAAAAAAAACAAACCACAACTAGATCCAATACTCAGTTTACTGAGTGCACATGCCTACAGCATGTTGTTGAAACTAAAAATAGGAAAAAAATCTGCTTCCAACTGGCAGTGATGAAATCAGGTTTCATTCTTTCATTGCAAATATTTTTCCTGGCCTGATAGAGAGAAGTTCAGCTGAGAGGACGCTTGTATCTGTTAACTTTTAGCACTTGAATTTAGATGTTTATGTCCTGAGTTAACAAATCTCCACCCAAAATAAGGAAACTTTTCTCTGCAATAAAAAAATATTAAAAATTTCTGAGAACTACAAAGCCTGGTTATAAGAACCACAAAGCCTGGTTCTAAGAACAATAGCCTAAAAAAAATAAAAAAAAGGGAACAAAAGTACTCCAGCAAGCTTTCTTTGTATGTTACTTAGGTTACTATTACCTGAAACATATGTCCAGAGAGTAAAAAGAAAAAATCCAAAAGGCCAAAGACCACAAAGCAGAGTCTGATTGTTCATAGTACTTTGTGTCCCAGAAGGACTTTGTGTCCACAGCACAGGAGGTTCCACTTCAACATGAGGAGGAACTTCTTCACTGTGAGGGTCACAGAGCACTGGAACAGGCTGCCCAGGGAGCCTGTGGAGTCTCCTTCTCTGGAGCCTTTCCAGCACCATCTGGATGTGTTCCTGTGTGACCTGTGCTGGATTCTATGGCCCTGCTCTGTCAGGGAGGTTGGACTTGATGATCTCTAGAGGCCCCTTCCCACCACTAGGTTCCTCTGATCCTGTGTGGTCCCAAAAGTGCCCTGAGGTCCCACTGGACTCAAGAGCACACCCTCCTAGTGCTGTGCTTGTGCTAGCAAGAGGCAGGCACTTCCCTGCCCTGCCAGGCCCACAGATCAGTCTGTACTTGGAAATTGTTCTTAAGCATTATCATCAGCTGCACCCTTGGTACAGCACTCCCTCACAAAGCACACCATCTCCTTTTGTACAAGTGAACATACACGAATCTTGAAAAAGTGGGGGTGAATTTCATGCCCCTGAATTAAGATTCTGCTTAAGGTGGCTACTGCTATGTGCTCTGTTGTGCACCACTGCTGCTTTCATATCCTCTTCTAGCTGGTACTGCTCCATCCTCCTGGGTGAGAGGACAAGCATCATGCACTGGAGGTTACAATTCACGTTTAAGGTCATTAAAAATACACTGATAAGCATGTAAGATATGTTCAATATTGATTCTAAATTCAACCAAACTCTCTCAGGCTTCCATGGCACAGACACACAGAATTTTGCTCGCCTGCTCTACGGCACTTAGCTAATATATTCATTAACTGCAAGAGCTAGTAATATGAATGCAGCAAATGATACTTAATTACAATAATTAATGCCTAGTGATTCATGAATAATGCATCCCACAGCTATTTGCATATTCATACTTGCAAGGCTGTTAAGGAATAATTATCATTTGACTAAAAGATGTGGGCATCAGGAATGTAACAACTACACTGTTTCCCCCACCACCACCAGTCTCACTGTGGCTTTATTTGTTTGTCTCACTCTTGTGTTCCTCTGTCTTGCTGTTAGACACAGAAACATGAAGAACATTTTACTTTCAAAACCTACAGAGCACTACAATGGCAAATACAGTCATGCAGGTTAGTTCTCACCAGTTCTGCAGTTCTGAGCCAGTACTTCTCATCAGTTTACATCTTGAGTTGATATAAAACTATTTAGAAGAGTTTTAGGATATTATTTGAAAAGAAAAAAACCAACAATGTTTCACAGAATCACAGAATGTTAGGGGCTGGAAGGGATCCTGAAAGATCATCTAGTCCAATCCCCCCTGCCAGAGCAGGATCACGTACCACAGATTACACAGGAACACATCCAGGCGAGTTTCGAATATCTCCAGAGAGGGAGACTCCACAAACCCCCTGGGCAGCCTGTTCCAGTGCTCCATCACTCTCACAGTGAAAAAATCTTTCCTCATATTTACATGAAACTTCCTATGCCCTAACTTCCACACATTGCCCCTTGTCCTGTCCTGTTTCACCTCCTCTTTTCTGAAGAAAACTTCTCAAATATCAGGAGGTGGAGTGTAAGAGTAGCATTAGTATCCTTCTTCTTCAAGCTCAAAAAAAACCCCAACAAACCCAAAACAGAAACAAAAAATTCTAAGGAAGAAATTTACCTGTAAGGGGAAGTATTAGGTGAAAGAATTTTGTTGTCTTTGTCATCAGTATTGATTTGTCTTTATCCTGAATTTACACTCTGACTGCAGATGATATTTAGGACACTTCCATACTTCAGAGATTGTTAAGTTGTGAAACAAGGGTAGGGACACTGTCAAAACCTTCAATCTGAACAAATGATTCTGCCCTGGAAGGCTGAGCTCCAACACATAAATTTCAGCCTCCATGAAAGCAGATTACTTGCTAGCCCCTCTAAGCTTAGACAAGACTTTAGGAGCCATAGAAAGTCAAAAACACAACACAGAGATTTTAAAAAATATTTTTCATATTCAAATATAATTATTTTAAGGCAAAATAATATTATTTTCTTCTTAGTGTAAGCTTGAATGCTCAGTATTAGCAACATTAAGACAATGATAGTCAGCTGCCAGCCTCAGGAGTGTGCTAAAACGTAGAAGAAAGTGAAACTGAGAAGGACTACCAGCCTGATTTTCAGACAAGCACTCACCTAATGCTCCTCCACAGCACCAGCCAGGGAGCTGTGGGTGCCTTGGGTCACTGAAAAGCTTATCCCAGCTGTCAGCCTGCAGAGAGTGAACAGAGATGTACATGGAGGTCAGCTCCTCCACTCCTGAGAGGTTCCCCTCATGTGGTGTGGCATGACTCCAGGCAGCAAGATTGGCTCCAGCCACTAGGTAGCACCAGGCTGATGTCTTAGTGAGTGAGCACATCTGTGATTTTTGTCTTCTTCAGGGTTCTTGCAGCCTGTTAAGAAAGACAAACACAAACAGCTAAATATTTTCCAAATGAAACCATTTTTCTGAATTTCCCTGTCCTGTGTAGTAAACTCCACTGTGTTTGAGGTCCTTGCCTCACAATAACCTCATGAAATCAGAGCGATATCCAATCATTCGTTTACATACTCTGAAATCCTCCTGAAGCCAGCAGTACACGAGGACCAAAAGAGAGAGGACTGAACCCCTCTTCAAAACTGATGCCCTCAGCCTGCAGCAACCTTGGTCAGCATAGCCAGCCCAGGACAAGTTCCTGCTGGCTTTCTTTCCCAGGTGGGGAGCAAGCCATGGGTGAGGAGTGCTATCAACAACCAGAAGCCAACCCTCACCTATCGCCTTGCTTGATGTTCCTGGAACAGACTGGGGGAAGGAAATAAGCAATCTGGTCTATATAAGGTACATTCTGTAAGGCTGCTGCTGGAAGCGTGAAGGGTATGCCATGGTACTTCTGATTTATTCTCTGGAGGACCTTACTTTGAGAAAACCTAACTTGTCAGCTATTTGGAGACTAGAGGTGTACATCACAGGTAAACTCATTACAGCCTGACCATGTGCTATTGAAATAATATTATTGCATTTTACTGGTTTTTATTAGCCTAGCAGAGTCAGCATAACCGAGCCAGGGAAAAGCTGGAATGTATTTGTGCTCACATCATGTGCATGGCTGTAGATCACCCATCATGGCAGAATCCTTACTGTTGATGGTAGGAGCCAGAGAGAGCCTGGCTTTATTCCTGTGCCAGGTTGAATGTGGAGTAAGAAGAAACATCTTTAGATTTGCAAAATGAGTAGCTCGGTTCTGGAAGTCATTGGAAATGTCACAATGCCATTTCACAGTTGGGTTTGTATTTTTCCAGAGCAGAACAGCCCCTTTGCAAGATTCTATTAGCCTGCATTCAAAACACGGGATTTAACTAAAACTTCTAAAAGGATCTTGCAAGAATCCGTGTCAGGACATGAGGTACAAGAACATTAGGATGAAAAGGCAATAAGGTTATCAGACATGTCTTAGCTGGGAAAGACAAGAAAGCTCCTCATGAGGCCAGCATTACTGCATGCATCAGTGAAAAGCAGTTGAATATTTAATGTGCATGATGAATATATGCAGAAAAGGGGACCCAGATGACACATGACAGCATAACACTCTGCAGCAGAGGCAGCGGCGCAAGTGTGGTGCTCACAGAGCACACTGAACAAGCAGCCTAACACACTGTGTCTGTACACCATCCTTTATGTGGCAATGGCATTGTTTTCCTTTTTCTCACCTTCTGATGTTTTCCCTGGAGACTCACATTCACATCACATGGGCATTTACTTCAGTCACTGCTCACTTTAGAACACATTCATGCACTCCAGGGCTGCGTTGTTCAGAGCCTAAATGTTGCATCTCTTTTTCTCATATGGCTCACGAGACTTAATCTCTTCTCTATTTCATCCACTTTTTTCTATCTTGAAATCATACAGCAAGTTTTAGCACCAGAAATATGAAAATAATGCTCCACTTTTTTTCTTTTTTGCTTTATTTTTTTTTTTTATTTATGGGGTTTTTTTTGGTTGGTTGGTTTGTAGGGGGTGGGGGTTTGTTGTTTTTATCTCTGGGGGTTTGGAGTAAGTTTGTTTTGGGTTTGGTTTGTTATTGTTGTTTTTATTTATTTGTTTAAGAATAAGAACAAGTACATACATCTCCCTAGATAAAAAGGTCTAACTGTGATCTCATGGTAAAGAGTGACTCCAATCACAAAAGAATGCAAGAGCATTTTGGTAATTCTGGTATTTCTGGCTACTGCTAATGCCAGAAATTTTAGCAATGCCAAAATTTTACATGATTCCACTTCTTAAAAGAGAACTGGAAAGAGAATTATTTTTCTGCAAGTATTGGAAAGCCTTTTGTTATCAGTTTGGTATTTGTTTTCCACTGAAAAATGAAATGAAGCTGTGCTCAGCTGGCTCATTTTTTTCTTTTTTTTCCAAATCTGGATATTTATGTAGAAAATATCACAACACCAGTGACAGGGAAGAGCCACAAGGATGATCAGAGGGCTGGAGCACCTCACCTATGAAGACAGATTGAGAGAGTTGGGGTCGTTCAGTCTGGAGAAGAGAAATCTTCGAGGATTCCTTCTTGTGGCCTTCCAGTATCTGAAGGGGGCTACAAGAAAGCTGGGAGGGACTTTTTAGGGTGTCAGGGAGTGATAGGACTAGGGGAATGGAACAAAAATAGAAATGGGTAGATTCAGATTGCGTGTTAGGAAGAAGTTTTTCACCATGAGGATGCTGAGACACTGGTACAGGTTGCCCAGGGAGGTGTTGGAAGCCTCATCCCTGGAGGTTTTGAAGGCCAGGCTGGATGTGGCTGTGAGCAACCTGATCTAGTGTGAGGTGTCCCTGCCCATGGTAGGAGGGTTGGATCCAAATGATCCTTGAGGTCCCTTCCAACCCTAACAATTCTATGGTTCTATTACTCTAAACTGCTAATTTTTATCACACACACACCCCCAAAACCAAGCCAAACCAAACCCAAAAGGATAAGCTGCCCTGATATACGAAACCACTCAATCTGTTTGCACTAGCATCAGTTCAAGTGGTCAGCTTACGTGCGCTCTCACCCCAGATAAACAACTTATTTACCAGATAGGGAGGAGTCCTGTCCCCTTTCTTTTTCCCACGTTGCCCTGTCTTTCTGCAGGAAGGAGGGGAGAGAAAGGGACCTAGTCTAGACATCTTAAGGCCTGTCTGGGTTTGTATTGGGCCATGTCATGGCTCTACCACGACAATGATGTTTCTTGTCTCTAATCAACTTTCTACTAGGAAAAAAAGAAAAAGGAAAGGAAAAAAAAAAAAAGAAAAAGAAAGCTAGTAGAATAAAAGCAGACAACATTTTCATCAAGGAATTTAATTAGCTAAGTAACATGACAGTGTCAAGCATTGTGCTAAGGCAAGTAGTACGCAGCCAATAAAGGTCTACCTTGTACCATTAATATTTACAGTTGGAAGCACAAGATGGCTGCAATCGAAGTGCTGCACCCAACAAAGGCTAGCTGTTGACTTGATACCTTGCTGTCTGACAGTGTGAAACAGTCAGATAGCTACTTCACTTCATCACCACTTGACAGCGCAGTACTGATGCTAGGTAGCAACACATGGCTGTTTTGCAGGAGCTTAGCACCAAACAGGGAGAATCTCTGGGAACAATGTTGAGATTGTGGGCTTAGCCTGCTCACAGAGAAGTAAGGATGGAAATGGTCTGGCAATGATGAAATAAAACAGAAATCACAACTCTGTTTTTGCTCGATCATACAGCATTGACCTAGGGCAACAAAGCTGGTGAAGGGTCTGGAGCACAAGCCCTGTGGGGAGAGGCTGAGGGAGCTGGGGGTGTTTAGCCTGGAGAAGAGGAGGCTCAGGGGTGACCTTGTTGATCTCTGAAGGGAGGTTGTAGCCAGGTGCGGGTTGGTCTATTCTCCCAGGCAACCAGCAACAGAACAAGAGGACACAGTCTCAAGCTGTGCAGGAAGAAGTTTAAGCTTGATCTTAGAAAGAAGTTCTTCCCAGAAAGAGAGATTGGCCATTGGAATGGGCTGCCCAGGGAGGTGGTGGGGTCAGCGTCTCTGGAGGTGTTTAAGGAAAGCCTGGATGAGGCACTTAGTGCCATGGTCTGGTTGATTAGATAGGGTTGGGTGATTGGTTGGACTTGATGATCTTGGAGGTCTCTTCCAACCTGCTTGATTCTGTGATTCTATTACAAATGACTGGACAGAGCAATTTCTTATTCCCACAGAAAGTGGGAAGAGACAAGACTGACAGTTTCAGCACAGGCTGCATCAGTTCTTGTGGAGAACCAGAACTCAGGGGAGATAGATGACCTTGCTTCACATCTTCACAGTTAGGGACCAGAGCCCATAGAAGGTGGCTGCATGTGTATGTGGTGCTAGACTTCGCTGGGTGCTTAGTGCTCTTCTCTAAGGTCTGGCCAGACAAATAAAAGAACATCTACCACCTGCATCTCTAATTAAGGAAGAGATATTTAACTTCATCTGTTGTGTGCTGTAAGGCAGAGTTTTGAGCAATCAGTTCTGTGCCCACAATTCAGATTTTGCAACTCCATTACAGTTAATTGAAACTGATAAGCCAGAGCACAGGTGAACCACACCTGGGGAAAACAATGTGCATGGCAACATACTAGTGAGAAAAAACAATGTGCAGTTATTCACTTAGATGGGCTTTGTGCTCCTAATCTGAAAATACCTCAGCAAAATTTCTCTTCTTTGTTGTTTTTTTTTCCCCTAATTCAGAGAAATAAAAAAAGAAAAGAAAAAGAAAGAATCTAGAATGAGAGAAGAAATACTCACAGAATTTGGAAAACCAGAAGTTTGCACTAGAAATGGTTTGGTTTCACCCTTGACACCCTCACCAAGGATGATCCTTGAGGTTCCTTCCAACCCTGACAATTCTATGATTCTAAATAATTCTACATGATACCCAAAAGCACTTCCCAAACTGGAAAGGGATGTTACACCCCACAGACTGACACCTTGACTAAAACATTTGTCTAGTCCATGGTTTAGCAGCCATGGGAAGAGCTCCTCCTCGGCATGGTTTGCCTGGATTTGCACCAGCTATATGTTTTTTTCCCTCTTATCCTTTCAGATTGCAGCAGATGGTGAAGTTCCTACACCAGAGGCTGTCGACAGAATTTTAAAAGGCATTTCATAACAACACATTGGAGCTGCACATTTAATCTGTGCTGCACCACCAAAAGGATCTTAAAAAGAGCTGGAAGGCACTCACAAAATTAGCACTGGCAGTTGCTGCAGAAACACTATCAAGGAGTCTTCTCAAAGCCCATGGCTTAATGAGAGTTTACCTCCCAAGCTGCCAGCCAAATCACTTCTCTGTGTATAACCAACACTCTGCTGTCTGGGAGAAAAGACATTTAATAATCCTCTGTTCTGTGAGATACTGATCCAGCTAAATAGCTGATGGAGATTTTAAGGAGCTGCTTATGTACTTTCTGGCTTTTGCTGGGTCCCTGCCTGGGCTCATGTAAAGTGCAGTTGCCAAACCCAGAAATATTACAGAATCACAGAATTAACCAGGTTGGGAAAGATCTTCAAGATCATCAAGTCCAACCTATCACCCAGCACCACCTAATCAACTAAGTTCCTCATCCAGTCTTATTTTAAACACCTCCAGGGACGGTGACTCCACCACCTCCCTGGGCAGCACATCCCAATGGCCAATCTCTCTTTCTGGGAAGAATTTCTTCCTAACATCCAGCCTAAACCTCCCCTGGCACAGCTTGAGACTGCGTCCTCTCCTTCTGTCACTGAGGGAGGCTACCCCAGACTTATTAAACACAATGGTTTTCAGGGCTGGACCGCTCCATCAAGCAGTTAACATAAATCAGACATTAACATTACAAGTAATTAAAGAAGTTACACTTTTAGTGCACATAGCCTGTTCCATAAAAATTAATTCCTAAAAGTGAGCTCCCAAGTTTGAAAAGCCACTGAGCCAAAAGGTTAATATTTAAACAGAAGGCCACCTGAGCCAAACACTGCTGCAATGGCATTGAGGAGACAGCAACTTCTTTTGACTTAAACATGGCACATAATTTCAAGTCACCCAGGAATGGCCCTGCAGCCTAATGTGGGGAGGAGGAGGTCTCTGTGTCCCAATCTGACTGGAAGATCAAGACTCCTGTGAAAAACACCTTTGTTTAACCAAGGTATGCTTTACCATATAGAGAAATCCATCCCCAGCCTCCCATTTCTTGCTCCACTCTAATTAGAACAAACTTCCTTGTTAGCTTCTGGAGTGCCACAGCAGCATGACTTCACATGTCAGGAGGGAGGCTGTCAGAATTTCTTAATGAGGCACTTTCCTTGCAAGCCTAGCTAAATCCTAGACTTCAATCATCTCCATCTTCATTCTCTCACAGGACACCAGAGATGTAATTCTTCCTTGATAGCAAAGATTACATTTCTCTGAGCTACAACTGGTCAAGCCAGATGATCGATTTATCATTATAGTTGTCAACACTAATTCTCTCTACATTTGTGCTTTGATTTCCAGAAGAACTGTCAGACAACTAAAAGCTGACATTTTCCAGGAAGGAATTCATTCAAGCTGTCACATTTCAAATAAGACAAAGTATTAAGACTGCACTTTATAAAAATAAAAAATAAAAAGAAAGTATACTAGATAGTGTGACAGAGAATGTAATTCCTTGAGAGGCATTTTAAGAAGATATTCAGAGAATAATATCTACCAGAAAATACATAAATTAATGGAAAAAAAAGTAGTTACACACATCAGAAGTAGCCACTTAAGTTTTGTCTTCAGCAATACCCATAGAGGTACATACAAGACTCAGGGTTTCATTCAGGCTCTCTAGCAATAAGAGAGGAAAGGATAAAAAGTCAAATTATCTACAGCTCTCTATGTATTACAGATAGATTTTCAGAGGGCTACAGACACAGGTGAGGGGTGACAGCATAGCCTCCTCCCACTGAATACGGTGCCAGAGGGAGAAGATCACAACATGTTGTGCTTACCTTGGGGACTTACCCAGCGTACAGAAGGCAAAGCTACTTGTGACCAGCACAGAACTGAAATGTGGCACAGAATCACAGAATCAGCCAGGTTGGGAGAGACCTCCAAGATCATCCAGTCCAACCAATCACCCAACCCTATTTGATCAACCAGACCATGGCACTAAGTGCCTCATCCAGGCTTTTCTTAAGCACCTCTGGGGACTATGACCCCACCACCTCCTTGGGCAGCACATTCCAATGGGCAAGCTCTCTGTCTGGGAAGAACTTCTTTCTAAGATCAAGCCTAAACTTCCCCCTGCACAGCGTGAGACTGTGTCCTCTTGTTCTGTTGCTGGTTGCCTGGGAGAGGAGACCAACCCACACCTGGCTGCAACCTCCCTTCAGGTAGTTGTAGAGAGCAATAAGGTCTCCCCTGAGCCTCCTCCTCTCCAGGCTAAACACCCCCAGACTGGCAACTACAGGCCCATCTGGACTGGAGCTATGGACTAGCTGATTACAGGAGGAAGCAGTGACATCTTTCTGTCACAGAGATCTCCATCAGCTATTCAAGACTCTAAGTCTGAATCTGGTCCTCCTACAAACTGGTTGGGTTCTTATTCATTAATAAAGGAAAACTAGAGAGAAACCCTGCAGCACACCTTCTAGATATGGGGGGTTTTGCCCCTTTTTTTTTTTTCTCCCTCTTGCTTTCTGTTTCTCCATTTCAGAGAATTCAACCTCTTTTCTTACCAGATAATCCTGAAGCTTTTTAGGCACCAAGTAGAGAATCCAAGAGACACCATGCCTCTCAGGAACAACTTCCTTCACACACAGAAACAAGACAACTGCTTATGCAATGTGACTGACACAGCAAATGCACTTGTGAGGCCCACAAGAGAAACTGAAGAGTTGTAAGAGGTGCAGAAGGAAAAGCAGGAAAAGTAGTTGGTGGCCTCGTTAGTGATACACAATGTACTGCAGACACCAAGTGCTGCCTCCTTTGTTCAGCCAGATACCAAAGGAGAAAGGAATAAAATATGCAGGTATCTGAATTATGACTGTGCATAGACACACTCAACATAGATGAGTGCCCAGGTGGACAACAGCATGAAGTAGGAAACCAGGACAAAGCAGAAAGAAGTACTACATTTTACTGCTTTCTGTTCAAGATTTGTGAAAAAAATTAAAGGCGTAGCCTAAAACTACCACAGAAGACAAAGCAGTTGAAGGAAATATATAATGCTTACAGACCCTTAAAAACAGTTTGCCATTGCCACTGTGCAGTGTTTGGCTCCGGTGGACAAGAATCTGGTTTCATTAAATGAGTCCAAAATGGATTATTGACTCAACCTAGCAGCTCAACATCTAGGTCAGCACAGCTCATGGGACCTGGTGGCTGGTGTTTATCTCAAGCAGAGAGGGAGGAAAACAAAAACAATATCATGGGAAAGGAAGACTTAATGTGCTGTCAATCTATAGATTTATGGCCGGTTTACTGCTGTTGAAAATAAACTGTAGTGCCACAAGATGGGGTTATCAGTGTATCTCATTAGAACAGATTTGTGTATGACTCATTGGATTTCTTTTTAGACCACTGGGATTCTTATTTAAATTCAGCCTTTACCAGGGGGAAAAAAAAAATCCAATAAGGTGGTTGGAAATCCTCAGTGAAACAAACTCAGTGCATTTGTAGGCTTTTTAATCAAATTAATGGATTTCTTTGGCTGCTCAAAATTATCCCTATATGCTCCCAAACCTTTCAAAGTAATTCTGACATGGATTAGGACCACTCAAGCCAATCACCCCTCATTACTACAGCAAATGGTTTTGATTTGGGGGCAGTAAATCTGGAGGGCATGGATCAAAATTTCTTACCATCAATGAAGTGATAACCTTGTGAGTTGTGTCAGGACCCAGGATCCAGAGACTTTGCTGGCAAAAGCTGCAGTGCACACAGGCAGCTGCAGACTCCCCAGAAAGCTCAGCATGTGTCAGAGAAGGGAATTCCCTGGGGTGTGGCAGTCTCTCTCTTTTAAAGCTTCTTTTGTTGTCTCTCTCTTGTGAAACATCCAGAATCAGGCTGAGGGAGTGCTGAAATGAAGTTGAATTAATTCTTAATGCCCAGCAACAGAGGCATGCTTCTGCTTTCAGAGCACATAGTGCCTTTCACATCCCAAAGACACATACCCTTGTTCCAAGCCACAATTTCTCAAGCAAAGCTCATGCCCTGGGTAGCAGTGTCCTGAGGGAGCTCATGGCTTCTCTCACACCTACAGCAATTTCTCCACTGGCACTGCAGCTTGCTCTTCTCTCTCCCCCCAGACTGGCTCAGCCAGTTTCAAAAAGAAAAGCAAATAAAAAGCAAACTTGAGCCCTACAATGACCTTTCACTCTATCCAATGACTTACTGTATCTAATATAAACATTAAAAACCATTTTTTAAAACCCTAAAAAATTAATCAGCTTAGAAATGAAACCACCAGCGAAAAGCTAAAAGACTCTGTTAAAAAAATAAACACACAACAACCAAACCCCAAACAAAACACACAACAAATGTTTTGTTTCTGCATTTCTGCCTCTCCTTGCAGATGAAGCTGATTCAAGAATATTTTTTTTTCCTTTTTCTTCTGATTTTGCCAAAATAAATTTGGCTTGCTCCAGCTGACATGCGAAGACATAGAAATAGACCATGCTACACAGAATATCTTTGTGAGAAGTAAAATGGCCTTCTAACATTAGCAGACTTCATTTTGCTGGTATTAGCATGGCCATGACATCATCTTGACATCAGCATTCATTACAGTACAGCTTTTACTGACACCTATTCTATATGGGAGCAGGGGAACTCTCACAACTCTTCTGTCACTGACTACCTTTTAAAGAGCCTCACAGGATGGTTCAGGTTGCAAGAGCCTTCAGGAGGTCTCCTGGTCCAACCTCTTGCTCAAAGTGTGATGAGAATCTCTAAGGTATAGTTCAGTTAGTTACCCTACATATAGCCTATTACCTTCTATATTACCTTACATACAGCTTATTACCCTCTGTATTACCTTACATAAACTCTACATACAGCCTATTACCCTCTATATTACCTTACATACAGCCTATTACTCTCTATATTACCTTGCATATACTCTACATATAGCCTGTTACCCTCTATATTACCTTACACACAGCCTGTTACCCTCTATATTACCTTACATACAGCCTATTACCCTCTATATTACCTTGCATATACTCTACATATAGCCTGTTACCCTCTATATCACCTTACATACAGCCTATTACCCTCTATATTACCTTACATATACCCTACATATAGCCTATTACCCTATATATTACCTACATATAGCCTCCTTCAGTTACCCTGCATATATTATTTATCCATAAGTTGTGCTGAAGTTGTATTCAAAAACAGCTATGCTCACACCAGGTGATATTTATTAGCAAGAATTATTTCTGCAAGGCTATCACAGTGCATGGGTGTCTCAAAGGCTTCTCTGACAATAGAGGCATTCAAGAACAACAAGAAAAAAATCAGTAACTTGTTTCTCTTCATAAATTTCCAGAACTCTCATACAGATACTTCTTTTATGCTGAGACAAAATGAAGTTTACCTCACTTTGTCCTCCAGAGAGCTTTCCCTTTCTGCTTTTGAAGCTGCAAGCCACACAACCTCTCTTGCATGGGACTCTGCCACAGCTTTGTGATAAACACACCCCCCAAAAATTATATATTCATAGACAGTGGCCATCTCCCAAGCAGCCAATGCAATAGCCAGATCTTAACAGTCTAACATAGGAAGTGAGCAGCAGCCTGTGTGATGTGAAGCTGCAAAGTGATGGTTTAGCCTGGTAGTCTAATCAAGGAGACATCAGCTGTGCATTGCTCACAACCCAGCACCGTAGGATGCCCACAGACTGGCAGCCACGGGTGATCAGCTTTGTGCCTGTGAACGCCAAGATAAGCAGCTGCATGCATGAGCAGTCCCACTGTGGGCAGAGAGGCTCTGCTCTTTGAAATATTGGAGAGGTTCCTAGCCTACATCCATCTACGGATGTCAGGTAGTGACAGGGCTAGGGGGAATGGAGCAAATCTAGAAGTGGGTAGATTCAGATTGGATGTCAGGAAGAAGTTCTTCCCCATGAGGGTGGTGAGAAACTGGAACAGGTTGCCCAGGGAGGTAGTGGAAGCCTCATTCCTGGAGGTTTTGAAGGCCAGGCTGGATGTGGCTCTGAGCAACCTGCTGTAGTGTGAGGTGTCCCTGCCGAAGGCAGAGGGGTTGGAACTACATGATCCTTGAGGTCCCTTCCAACCCTAACAATTCTATGATACTATGGTGGAAGCAACAGGGAAGGACTTACTAGAGAAGCCTGAAGCAGTGACATGGGACCTTTACCTTCAAACTGCTTTTTAAAAACCCACTCCCTACCACTATGCAACATGCACAGGAGGATCAGTGACAGACAACCTCTTTCTGCTGCATTAGCTGTACTCTTTCTAAAAACACTGCTCAGTCCTTTTTCTTTTCAGGATCATCAGGTACAATTTTTCCAGTTCATCATCATCACCAAACAGTGCAATAAAAGCAGATTCTGAGATGATGGGGACAGAACTTCTCAGTTTTTTCTTTTCCAGATCAGCCAGCTGATTTTTCTAAATTAATTTAACTGTTCAGCCCTTTAATTACTACAGAAGCAGTTGATTTTGATGAGACCAGACTTCAGAGCCTTCTGGCAACTCTTGCTATCAGTTCAGTGCTACTGCTAAGGGGGATACCTATGTTGTAAACCTAGGCAGTGATTTGTGGGCTGATAAAACAGGGGACAGCCCTTGAACAAAGGAGATTTTTTTTTTTGGTCAGTAGAATCAACTCCAAAAACTAACATAAAGGCTATTTTATTTTTTTCAGATTTGGAAAACACAGAAATAAAGTTAGCTTCTGATCATGATAAAAATCCTGTCTCTAGATTTTAATCCTAGGGGGTAACTCTTTTTACATACTGACTCAAGGGGAAGTGGTTTGTTTAACACAGAAACAGGCAACTTTTAGTAGTTTTTTTGGTTTTTTTTGTTTTTTTTTTTCAGGTTCAAGTCACTGGTTGCCTAAACCAAATCCAAGGAAACAGTATTAGTTACTAAACAGAAAAAGGATTTGGAAGTAAATGTGTAGTGGAATGCTAAGGGAAGGTTTCTGTAGTATCTATTGCAGAATGAAAATAATAATAAATAAATAAAAGCCCTATTATGATGATGATTTTAACTTAAGAATGAAGTTTAGATACGTGGCTGCTGTTTAAAAAGTTACCAGGTTCTTTTTTTCCCTCAATTTCATTGCATAATTTTTTTTTAAAGAAATAAAACTAATTTGAAAGCTCTAATAAAGAAAAATGTCTCCATAGATACAGACATACTTAAAACAGAATGGAAAGAGCATGGACTGGAAAACAGGATAAAAAAAAAAAATCAGAAATGTTGTGTACCAGAGACCAGGCAATCCCAGCCGTTTACCTGTGCCAGGGAATTTCTTTCCAAAACGTCCTGTTCAACTCTAGGATCAGGGTTAACTCTAGAATTCCTGGGCCCTCAGTTTCCCAGAGCAGACAATGAAAATAAAAGACAGCTTCTGAGAATAAAAAATCCCATTAAAAATTTGTAGCCTCTGGGAGACAAGGGTCATAGCAGCCTAACACAGCAGAGAGAAAACTCAAGATCTCAAATATATGTACCTGTAACATCATCATAAGATGGAAATGACCTTCCTAATCCAGCTCAATTTAACACACCAACATGTTTCATGACACCTTTTTTTTTTTTTTCCTGGAGTCGTGTGGTCTGTCACCTGCACTAGATTATTTCTATCAGGAAAAAAAAAAAGTTTTAAAAATCATAAGAGTCACATATTTAGCCATCAAGTACAGGGGGAAATATCCTATCTGGTTGTGCAACCCCTAGAGAGAGTTTCTGAGCCAACCATAGGTTTTCCAATTATAGTTGGACCTCTCATATCAGCAGGGAGGTGGAGAGAGAACAGAGGAAGGAATTGTTTTCACATTTTCCCTCTGACATTGTTGCTCTCCTGCAAAGGCACTAGACCAAGCAATGCCCACACAACTGCAGCATCCACTTGCTGCATATCCACTACCAAGTGCAAAAACCACTTTTGCTCCCATGAATGCAATTGTGCAGGTCACTAAAACATCCTGTAGCACGTAGCATCTAACTGGGAAATAGGCTTTGACCTGCTCTTTTCCATCTCCAAATATTTGGATTTTGAAGTTCAGCCTCAAGCACACATTCATCCACAGCAGATCAGCTGTCACTTGTGATACAGATCAAGAGATGATGGATGGCAGAATCTGCCCAGAAGTTCAATTCCTGCTGGGGTCATTCTGTCTGTAGTGACCATTTTTCCACACTAACCACATCCCTTCACTGGCTTACCTCACCATAAGCATTTTTTTTACCCAGAAATACCACATATGTAGATGTGTGTAAAACATTCATCTACCAATTACAAAATTTCCCTGGTCTGAATCTTTTCAGCTGGCAGATTTGTTT
The DNA here is from genome assembly GCF_027791375.1 of Indicator indicator. NCBI lineage: Eukaryota > Metazoa > Chordata > Aves > Piciformes > Indicatoridae > Indicator > Indicator indicator. Next base: position 3,123,479 of record NC_072019.1, read on the forward strand.
ACAGGCACTGTACCTTCTGACATTATCATATTTCCCACTGCCACATGAAAACAGAAAAAAAAAAATCAGAGCATCCTTACATTCTTCCTGCACTGCTCCTGTTTCTGTAGATGAAGCTACAAAGCCTGGATGAATATTTAAAACATATTTGTGAAAAGTATATGGATTAATTTCTCACTGAATAGAATTCAGCTGTGCTGTTTTGCAGCCTCTATACAGTCACTTCATGGAAACAGGCTGGTAGAAATGTTTACTGGCAGGAATGCCTGTAGACAAAAGGCACTTACAAAAATATTTACAGTAAGCAAATTTTCCACATATATATTGAAGTAAAAATATGAACATAAACTTGACTCCTCCAGCAAGAGAAACAGAAATGTGACTGAATAGGTAGCCAGTCAGAATAGGTGGTGTTGAACTTGCAGCACCAAAGTCTAACAATAATGTGTCCACCACCAAACTAGGGATAATGAATCATTATTGAAGATAGCAAACAAAGAATTACTGAATTACTACTCCAGTCTGCAGCCATGTTAATGCATAGGTAATTTTCCAGCTGAAAGGCAGCTGTCAAATGCAATGGGTCAGCAGATTAAATTCATCCAGCTCTGCCTTGTACATTAAATACCCAGCATTGTGTGTGCCCAAAGAACAGCATCTGGAGGGGGCTAACCTGCCCTATGAGGAGAGGCTGAGAGCCCTGGGGCTTTTAAGTCTGGAGGAAAAAAGACTGAGAGGAGATTTAATAAATGTTTATAAATATCTGAGGGCTGGGGATCAAGAGGGAGGGGACAGGCTCTGCTCACTTGCACCCTGGGATAGGACAAGGGACAATGGATAGAACTCCAGCACAGGAGGTTCCACCTCAACATGAGGAGGAACTTCTTCACTGTGAGGGTCACAGAGCACTGGAACAGGCTCCCGAGAGAGATTGTGGAGCCTCCTTCTCTGGAGACTTTCTGCACCCATCTGGATGTGTTCCTGTGTGACCTGTGCTGGATTCTATGGCCCTGCTCTGTCAGGGGGGTTGGACTCAATGATCTCCAGAGGTCCCTTCCAACTGCTAACATCCTGTGATCCTGTGAACGTACTTCCCTACCAAAAAATGGTGTCTCAGCAGCAGCTGCTGTATGCAAAGCCCTACCCATAGAATGTGGTTTTCTTTTCCTTGCCGTGGTAGCTCAAGTGTGTCTTGGTATTCTTTTGACGTGAATTATATTGCGATTATTTCAATCCTTCCAGTTGACAACTGACTTGATCTCGAACATATTCGCCTCCATTGGCTCAGTAACGCTGGCCTTGTTGTTGATCCTCTTCTTGGCAGTTGTGGTTTCAGTCATCGCTGCCAACAAACGGGCGACTCAAGGGACCTACAGCCCCAGCCGGCAGGAGAAGGAGGGATCCCGAGTAGAGATGTGGAACATGGTGCAGCCACCACCGATGGAGAGACTGATCTAGAGGAAAGCACTCCTCCCTTCTGGAAGATGGCTGGAAGGGGACAGTGTACATATGTTAGATATGTTAACGTTCATTCTGATACCAGGAATAATCCTCATAAAGGTTACAGTGACTGTGGGCTTTCGATATTTGAAATGTTCTATTGTTAAGTTCAATAGCATTAAAAGTTTCTTAGCGTTTAAGCGAACCAATGCCATTCGTTATTGTTTTGGACCAACAGGTCTGAGGACACTTTTTCTTTGCACTGGAAACTCCAGCCTGGATAATCAGCAGCAGGCATTACAGACAGTAATGGTTCCTGAGATGCATGGAAGTGCCTGTCTCAGACGCCACAAGAATAGCAGCTTCTTGTTTTTTGCTTTCCTTTGACTGCCTAGCAATCACTGCTGCAGAAGACAATGCAGACAAATCACATCAGCCTGTACAATAAAGACACTGTAATTCTGTTATCAAAGGGTTTAGCACTAGAGCTGTGCCTCATCATACCTACTTTCATCTGTTAATCAGGGATTAAAAGGAAGCTGTGTGAAAACTCTCTGAGATAAATGCTTCAAATTTAATTGGTTTTCCTTCCTCTAGTTCTCTCATTTTACCTGCTGCCCCTCCACACCTTCTACTGAAGAGAATATCCATCTCCACAAAAGCATATAATTCTCTGAGTGTAAAAGACTGTGTCCTAAAACATCCAGTGGGCACAACCTGACTTTTTTTTTAAGAGACATGGAATCTAAACAGCCTAAACAAATTCTCTGCATCCACACTCCTGCCATTTTCTCACCACAGCATTACTTGATGGTCCATTTTAAGAAACTATTGCTTTTCATGTTGCAAACACACTGGCTGCCAAAAAGCATGCCAAAAAGCATGCTCAAAACTGTTTCCCAAAGTTCATGGAAAAAAAGTGTCAGGAAAGAGGCATGAGTGGCCTGTAGGTAAACCACTGGCTTGGAAATAATTACGACAGAGTTGGTGCTTCTCCTGGAACTCAGACTTCTCATATGATCATGGGCTAATAAATTTTTATGTCTCAATTTTCCTCTTTTAAAAGAGGGATAATCCCATTTAACTACCTCATAAACTGCAGCAGCAAAAGGCTTACAACTGCTTGCTGAAAAAAAAGGAATAAACGCATAAAGCATAGAGGAGAACTCTGGAAGAAATCCTGGAATGAAATAGATGTTTGAAAAACCTTCAAGCAGCTTAATGATCGTTCTTGTAGCAGGGGGAAAAGGGGCTACAAATACTCCCAGGTCAAAGGGATGTTTTGAAATGCAGAGGCAAATTTTAGCAGTAGCTCAGACAGTTAATTTTAAGATGTAGTCAAGAGCATAGACACCAGCCCCTGAGAGCAGCATCCAGAGCCAAACTGTCCCTGCAGCCATTCAGCAGAGCAGCAGTGCTGGCTGGCTGGGGTCTTTTTGTTCCCTGAAGCCAGGATACACGTGGTGAGCAGAGCCACCCCCCTCACCAAGCCAACTGCTCTCGCGAGAGAGGCAGACAAGGCATGGGTGGACCTACAGCCTCAGCAGGCTCTTTAAATGCCTCAGGAGCAGGACTGAATGGGAGGGATGTGCTAGGTTGAAATTCCTCCCCAATATAAAATGACCAGACCAGCTCAGTTGGAAGCAAGTAAATCATAAAATTGACAGGGTTGGAAGGGACCTCAAGGATCATCCAGTTCCAAACCCCCTGCCATGGGCAGGGACACCTCCCATTACATCAGGTTGCTCAGAGCCACATCCAGCCTGGCTGCAAAAACCTCCAGGGATGAGGCTTCCACCACCTCCCTGGGCAACCTCTTCCAGTGTCTCAACACCCTCATGGGGAAGAACTTCTTCCTAACATCCAATCTGAATCTACCCACTTCTACTGACACCATCACTACCTGACACCCTAAAAAGTCCCTCCCCAACTTACTTGTAGTTCCCCTTCGGATACTGGAAGGCCACAAGAAGGTCTCCTTAGGCTTCTAAGAGCCTTCTCTTCTCCAGACTGAATACCCCAAACTCTTTCAGTCTGTCCTCATAGGAGAGGTGCTCCAGCCCTCTGATCATCCTGGTGGCCCTTCTCAGGACACATTCCAGAACCTCCAGATCTTTCCTGTAATAGAGGCTCCAGAACCAGATGCTACAGTACTCCAGGTGGGGTCTCACCAGAGCAGAGGAGGAGAATCACCTCCCTTGACCTGCTGGCTATGCTTCTTTTGATGCAGCCCAGGCTCTGGTTGGCTTTCTGGGCTGCAAGTACACACTGGTGGCAGTGTACAAAATACACAATATTTACATGTATTTACAATTTATAAACAACACAAGAACCCCCCTGGACAAAATCAGGGTGTTACCAACAGCTACCCCCTCCCTGCTCCCTTTCTCTACCCTATACAAGGGAAAAAGAAAGAGGAGAAAAGCAGAGAGTAGTTTGTCTGTGCTTAGCCACAAGAATAATGCATTCAAGGTTAGCAACAGCCAAGCAAAAGCCACCAGCTAGAGCAAAGAAACCAAAAAGAGAAAGAGTTAGTGTACACAACTAACTTTATGTTAGTCATTCAGACCAATGAGATTATTTAGACCTTAGCATTATTTTCCCTTTTACATCCAGTGGTAATTTATTTACATTCTACCACTTTTTCTACTCAATCTGTGGAAAATTTTCCTTGGCACCAGCCTAAAACTACCACAAGGTACCCTGGCAAGTCATCTGGGTGTGCTGCAGCAGTTGGCAGGGTTAGTCACACTGGCAGGAACAGCAGTGGTTGCAACCTGGTCAAGAGCTGTTTGCAAGGGAAATGTGGTGACCTAGACAGTAGCCCCACGTAAACAGGTAAGTGCCCAGGCCCCTGGCTGCAGGGAGTGCCAAAGCCTTTCCCTTGCAATGGCAGACTGCAGGGACAACCCCTGAGCAGGTCAATGATCTGTCAGCCTGAGCTGACAGGGGAGGTCGAAAGGGAGAGGGAGACAGACTGGCAGAGGTCATTGATAGGCCACTCTCCATCATCTTTGGTAAGTTGTGGGGAACAGAGAAGGTGCCTGAGGTCTGGAGGAAAGCAAATGTCACGCCAGTCTTCAAAAAGGGCAAGAAAGAGGGACCCAGGTAACTACAGATCAGCCTCACCTCCATCCCTGGAAAGGTGATGGTGCAACTTACCCTCAGCACTGTCTTTAGGCATATCAAGGATCAGAAGGTCATTGGGTGCACTCAGCATGGTTTTACCAAGGGGAAGTCATGTCTGACCAACCTGATAGCCTTTTCTGAGAACATAACCAGGTGGATAGATGATGGTAGAGCAGCAGATGTGCTTTGTCTGGATTTCAGTAAAGCATTTATGACACCAAGTTGGGAGCAGGTGTTGATATGACACCGAGTTGGGAGCAGGAAGAAGGGCTCTGCAGAGGGACCTTGACCAGCTGGACAGATGGGCAGAGTCCAACAGGATGGCATTCAACAAGTCCAAGTGCCGGGTGCTCCACTTTGGCCACAATCACCCCATGCAAAGCTACAGGCTGGGGACAGAGTGGCTGGAGAGCAGCCAGGTGGAAAGGGACCTGGGGGTACTGGTTGACAGCAGCTGAACATGAGCCAGCAGTGTGCCCAGGTGGCCAAGAGAGCCAATGGCATCCTGGCCTGCATCAGGCATAGTGTGGCCAGCAGGAGCAGGGAGGTCATTGTACCCCTGTACACAGCACTGGTTAGGCAGCACCTCGAGTACTGTGTCCAGTTCTGGGCCCCTCAGTTTAAGAAGGGCATTGAGATACTTGAATGTGTCCAGAGAAGGGCAACAAGGCTGGGGAGATGCCTTGAACACAAACCCTGCGAGGAGAGGCTGAAGGAGCTGGGGTTGTTTAGCCTGGAGAAGAGGAGGCTCAGGGGTGACCTCATTGCTCTCTACAACTACCTGAAGGGAGGTTGTAGCCAGGTAGGGGTTGGTCTCTTCTCCCAGGCAACCAGCACCAGAACAAGAGGACACAGTCTCAAGCTGTGCCAGGGGAGGTATAGGCTGGAGGTGAGGAGGAAGTTCTTCATGGAATGATTGCCCATTGGAATGGGCTGTCCAGGGAGGTGGTGGAGTCACCATCCCTGGAGGTGTTCAAGAGGGGATTGGACGTGGCACTTGGTGACATGGCTTAGTGGTCATAAGGTGACAGGTTCGACTTGATGATCCTTGAGGTCTTTTCCAACCTTATTGATTCTGTGATTTGACACCTTCTCCCACAGCATCCTTGCAGCTACACTGAGGAAGTGTGGTCTGGATGATCAGGTAGTGAGTGGATTGTGAACTGGTTGAAGGAAAGAAATCAGTTGTAGTCAATGGCACAGAGTCTAGCTGGAGGCCTGTATCTAGTGGAGTCCCTCAGGGCTCAGTACTGGGACCAATACTACTCAATATATTCATCAGCAAGCTGGATAAGGGCACAGAGTGCACTGTCAGCAAGTTTGCTGATGACACAAAACTGGGAAGGAGTGGCTGACACGGGAGGGTTGTGCTGCCATTCAGCAGGACCTAGACAGGCTGGAGAGCTGGTTGGGGAGAAATTGAATGAAATACCACAAGGACAAGTGCAGAGTCTTGCATCTGGAAAAGCACAACCCCATGGACCAGTATAGGTTAGGGACTGACCTGTTGGAGAGCTGAGGGTCCTGGTAGACAGAAGGATGATAATGAACCAGCAATGTGTCCTTGTAGCCAAGAAGGCCAATGGCATCCTGGGGTGTATTAGAAGGGGTATGCTAAGTAGGCTGAGAGGTTGTTCCCCCCTTCTACTCTGCCTTGGTGAGGCCGCATCTGGAATATTGTGTCCAGTTTTGGGCACCTCAGTTCAAGGACAGGGAGCTGCTTGAAAGAGTCCAGCACAGAGCCACAAAGATGATTAAGGAGTGGAACATCTTCCTCATGAGGAAAGGCAGAGGGAGCTGAGGCTCTTTAGCTTGGAGAGGAGGAGACTGAGGGGTGGCGTCATTCATGTTTATAGAGATGTGAAGGGTGAGAAGATCCAGGCTCCTCTCAGTGGTGTCCAGTGATAGCACAAGGGGCAATGGGTGCAGGCTGGAGCATAGGAGGTTCCATGTGAACATAAGGAAAAACTTCACTGTAAGGGTGAGAGAACACTGGAACAAGCTGCCCAGAGAAGTTGTGGAGTCTCTTATACTGGAGACATTCAAAACCCACCTGGATGCATTCCTGAGTGACCTCATCTAGGTGATCCTCCTCTGGCAGTGGGGGTTGGACTCGATGACCTTTAAGGGTTCCTTCCAATCCCTAGAATCCTGTGATTCTGTGAAATTGAAATGGAAACATTACTCCCACACAAACTGAACCCACAAGAAGAAGGCAACAGAGCAGGAAGTCCACAATGGCATTTCTTTCTTCCTGTAGTTCAGCTTATTTGTCCCCACAGTTGTGAAGCACCCAGACACAGGCATCAAACCCCAGATGGTTATTCCAGGAGTTGCATAACAGCAATACACACACTCGGTATCCAAGAGTTTAAATCAGCATTTTCATTAATGATCAATTCACAAATCATTTAAAATGAACCCTTTAAGAGATTACTGAAGACCAATGACACTCACAGCTGGTTTTTGGTTTTTTTTCTTTGTATTAGCTGATTAGCATTAACTATGATACTAAGCACACTCTGAATTTTTCTGTAGTCCTGACTGATTTCTTTCCAAACAAGGCTCTACAGCAAATGTGAGTGGAAGGTAGGATTCAAGCTGAGCTAAAAGAGCAGAATGCAGAAGCAGCAAAAATGCACAACAGATTTTATTCTAGCCCAATGTACAGCTTTACAGCTGAAGCTTATTATTTTGAATGCAATCGTTTGTAGTACAGCTGCAGTCTAAATCCAGAGTTCCTGTACTCAGCACTGGTCAGGCCACACCTTGAGTACTGTGTCCAGTTCTGGGCCCTTCAATTCAAGAGAGATGTTGAGGTACTGGAATGTGTCCAGAGAAGGGCAACAAAGCTGGGGAGGGGTCTGGAACACAAACCCTATGAGGAGAGGCTGAGGGAGCTGTGGGTGTATAGCCTGGAGAAGAGGAGGCTCAGGGGTGACCTCTTTGCTGTCTACAACTACCTGAAGGGAGGTTGTAGCCAGGTAGGGATTGGTCTCTTCTCCCAGGCAACCAGCACCAGAACAAGAGGACACTGTCTCAAGCTGTGCCAAGGGAGGTATAGGCTGGATATTAGGAGGAAGTTCTTCACAGAGAGAGTGATTGCCCATTGGAATGTGCTGCCCAGGGAGCTGGTGGAGTCACCATCCCTGGAGATGTTCAAGAGAAGACTGGATGAGGCACTTAGTGCCATGGGCTAGTTGATCGGATAGGGCTGGGTGATAGATTGGACTGGATGATCTTGGAGGTCTCTTCCAGCCTGGCTGATTCTATGATTCTATGATTCATATGGCAACTAAGGAAAGAATGGAGAAATGAGTTAGCAAAAAAGTGGTGGCAGGTAAGAGATAGCAGAGATTTTGGGGTAATTCTTTTGACTCATAGCATTATGCAATTACAGATGGAACAGCTTTTAATTCAAACCCTTGGCTTAGCCCAGCCCTGTTTTTACCCTATGAGACACTGCCAAGATATAACAAAGAATCACAGAATCAGCCAGGTTGGAAGAGCACTTCAAGATCATCAAGTCCAACCAATCACCCAACCCTATCTAATCAACCAGACCATGGCACTAAGTGCTCATCCAGGCTGCTCTTAAACACCTCCAGGAATGTTGACCCCACCACCTCCCTGGGCAGCCCATTCCAATGGCCAATTTCTCTTTCTGGGAAGAACTTCTTTCTAAGATCAAGCTTAAACTTCTTCCTGCACAGCTTGAGACTGTCCTCTTGTTCTGTTGCTGGTTGCCTGGGAGAAGAGACCAACCCCCACCTGGCTACAACCTCCCTTGACTACAACCTCCCTTCAGATAGTTGTAGACAGCAACAAGGTCTGCCCTGAATACCATAAAATTTGTGAAGTGTGATCATTTCTAGAAAGAGATATAAAAGTTGGACGAAAGAAGAAATTGTCTTAAAGAACATACAGTTTGAGGTAGCAAGCAAGACAGCAAAGACCAGTGTGTGAGGATGAGAGACTCTGAGGGGAGCAGGAGTGACTTGTGGAGATTCTCAGATGCATTTCTTCATCCTCACCCAAAAAAAGCTGTGAGAGACCCAGAAGCAAGGCCATCTCTGCCTAGAAAGTGACAAAGCTGGCACAGGAACATCTAATAATGTGGACAAGCAATAACTAAGTGGAGAATCGCTGTGGGCTACAGCCTGGAAGGTGCTTCAGGACAGAGAGTTCTGCAAAGCAGGGGGAAGCTAGAAACACAAATTGGGCACAAGTAGCAGAAGCAGCATTGAACTCAAGGATAAGCACAGAGTCCTGCATCTGAGAAAGAAAAATAAACTGCACAGGTTAGGAGGTGATGTGCTTGAGAGCAGCCCTGTGGAGAAGGACCTGGGAGTCCTGATGAATAAGAAGTTCTCCATGGGTCATCAATGTGCCCTTGTGGCCAAGAGGGCTGTAAAATGGGATCTGGGGTGCGTTAAGAGGAGTGTGTCCAGCAGATCCAGGGAGGCTCTCGTTCCCCTCTACTCTGCCCTGGTAAGGCCACCTGGAATACTGCATCCAATTTTGGGCTCCCCAGTTCAAGAGGGACAGGGATCTGCTGAAGGGAGTCCAACTGAGGGCTATGAGGATGATGAAGGGACTGGAGCACTGCCTGATGAGGAGAGGCTGAGAGCCCTGGGGCTATTTAGTCTGGAGAAGAGAAGACTGAGAAGGGATTTAATAAATGTCTATAAATATCTGAGGGCTGGGTGTCAAGAGGGAGGGGACAGGCTCTGCTCACTTGCACCCTGGGATAAGACAAGGGACAACAGACAGAAACTCCACACAGGAGGTTCCATCTCAACACGAGGAGGAACTTCTTCACTGGGAGGCTCCCAGAGCACTGGAACAGACTCCCCAGAGAGACTGTGGAGTCTCCTTCTCTGGAGACTTTCCAGCACCATCTGGATGTGTTCTTGTGTGACCTGTGCTGGATTCTATGGTCCTGCTCTGTCAGGGAGGTTGGACTTGATGATCTCTAGAGGTCCCTTCCAACCCCTAACATCCTATAAGCCTGTGAACTAGGAAAGTGGATGTAAAGAAGATGCTCCCACACACCTGATTTGTGGTCCTGGATTGCTGAAAGGAGAAATAAAATTGATAGAGAACAGCAGAGATGGAGAAAGAAAACCAGAAATTAAGTAATTTCAGAAATCACAGTAAAATGTTTATAATAAAGATCTAACGTTGAAGTTTGCCCATCTTTGAGCAGGTGCCTGGATAAAATTACCTCAGCAGGTCCCTTCCAGAATAAAGTGTTACATAATTCAAAGCAAAATGAGAAAAGAGAGAAAGCACAGTTGAAGAAGGAAGCTGTTTGCATGGAGGACTATCTTAAAGCATTGTTCTTCATGGTGAGTCAGAGCAATAACAAAGAAGGGGCTGGAAAGTAATTCTGCTTTTCTTGGGGGTTTGACATTCTGGATGAAGTTCTGGAGGCAGTAGAAAAATATTCTATACAGAGATAATAAAATACTTGAGAAAGTGATGCCACACAGAAACCATAGGGCTGAGGAAGACACCCAGGAACATGTATGGAGGAAGGATATGCAGGGAAGATGAAAGCCTGAAGAGTTTTCATACTGAACAAAGAGAGCTCTGGAGGAATATGCTCCTAAAGAATTAAAAAGACAACCATAAAATCACAACAAATGGAAAAATCATAGAGTGAAATATGAGTGTGGTTTGTAGAAGGTAAGAGGAGAGAGAAGGCAGGGGGAAACCCTTTAATTTAAGATTAGAGTAAGTTGTGATTCCTGTCGGTCTCAGAGGAGAGGAAACCATTAAAATGAGTGGTAAAAAAAATCAGACAAAAGTGAGAGAATAGGAGGAAATGAAAGCAGATGGCACTTGAGGAAGGTAGAGGCAAAAGCTGTACCACAGCAAAGGTGAAGATGTGCTTTCAGAGCAATGAGGCCATAGGAAAGAGAGGGAGGATGATGATGAGTCAGGAATGAGAAATCCCTACTGAAGAAGATCTGTGTGAAACAAAACATTCTCCCCCAAATTATCTCAAACAGGGATTCATCTGTGAAATATTCAAAACTGTATTTATGGCCTAATAAGAAACAAATAAGAGAAGGCCCAAAAGGCACAAATGTCAGTTCTATATCCACTTCCTGAAAAGAGAAATTATCAAAGCAACACCCACAGAGGGCAGGGAGGCAAACGCTGCAGCTCAATGGCAGCCCAGAGAAGCACAAAAAGTCCCAAAGCTTTATCACCATAGTACAGTGACCACAAAACACGTGGTGAGGGAGACTGAGCCTTCCAGGCTGTATCTCAACCAGGGAACAACAGTTTAAACAAAAAAGAATACATTATAAAGAGCATCTAATACCATCTTTGCTGAAATTTAAACCACAGATTGAGACTAGTGTAGCAGCTGTCAAGTTATTTACTGCTTCTCAGCCCAGGGGTATAATAAAATGCATGCAGAAGCACACAATATCTAAGAGTTGTGCTGCTACAGGCTACAAATTATTGAGATTGGCTTCCCCAAAAGCACTGAAACCCTCCATTAATATGGAGGTACATCCACACAGAGGATCTAAAACAGTTCAAAACTACATTTGTTTAATCTGTCTTAGTATTTGCCCCAAAAGCTGAAGGAAAAATAATTTATTCACGATCCCTTGCAACCTATCCATTAAAGAAAGAGATCATAGAATTGTCAGGGTTGGAAGGGACCTCAAGGATCATCCAGTTCCAACCCCCCTGCCATGGGCAGGGACACCTCACACTACAGCAGGTTGCTCACAGCCACAGCCAGCCTGGCTGCAAAAACCTCCAGGGATGAAGCTTTCACCACCTCTCTGGGCAACCTCTGCCAGTGTCTCAACACTCTCATGGGGAAAAACTTTTTCCTAACATCCAATCTGAATCTACCCATTTCTAGTTTTGCTCCATTCCCCCCAGTCCTATCACTACCTGACATCCTAAAAAGTCCCTTCCCAGCTTTCTTGCAGCCCCCTTCAGATACTGGAAGGCCACAAGAAGGTCTCCTCAGAGCCTTCTCTTCTTCAGACTGAACAGCCCCAACTCTCTCAGTCTGTCCTCATAGTAGAGGTGCTCCAGCCCTCTGATCATCCTTGTGGCCCTTCTCTGGACACGTTCCAGCATCTCCAAATCCTTCCTGTAACAGAGGCTCCAGAACTGGATGCAGTACTCCAGGTGGAGTCTCACCAGAGTGGAGTGGAGGGGGAGAATCACCTCCCTCGACCTGCTGGCTACGCTGCTCTTGATGCAGCCCAGTATGTGATTGGCTTTCTGGGCTGCAAGTGCACACTGCTGGCTCATGTTGAGCTTCTCATCCACCAGCAGATGTGCATTATACTCCCAAATCTCACACATTTAAGCTTTCTCTTCGTGTCTAACAGCCTTCCACAGAGAAAGAGAAGGTGCTAAATTAGAACACATGATCTGCTCTGCTCCAAATCCCTCTGAAGAGCCTCAGAAGCAGTGGAAGGTTGAAGCAACTTCTTCCCCTTTCCCAGGCCATTCCCTCGGAGAAAGGTGACAGAGAGAAGCAGTGAGAAGCACTTCCACAGTCCCAGGAATATTTACACTAGACAGAGTGCAAACGTTGCAGCTGGAATTTGGCCAGCTCAGAACAATCATAGTGTGAGACTGCATAATGTGCCTTCCCATTTCACGTAAAATTAACTGCTTCTTCTCTGCATGTACATTGTATGCTTATAGCTTAGGTGGTGTATTCATATTGCTGCTCTGTTATGTACAGAATCAAAATGACCAATAAATAAGGATTATATTGAGCCACATGCAACCTACCATTTTTTTTTTTTTTTTTTTTTTTTTGCTTTATAGGATTATTTCATGATGCAATCACAAAGGAAATTAACCCCAGGCTAGAACTATATTTGCAGTTTAAAAAGTCTGAATTGCCATTTGGAATCAGGTGATCAAGAAACATTTTCCATCCTTGGAAATGGAGATGAATGTGCTCTGTGCTACAGTCCAGGCTGCCAGCCTCAGCACTGCAATCTGCACCATCCTCTGACTACATGCACACCGACCTATCACCCTGTGCCCATCACAGGGAGGTGTTTTGCGCCAGGTCCCAAGGTGGGATCAATCAGTACAGCTTCACTAGAGCTAATTGGTGCAAGTTGAGACCCACATGCTTTGTGTTTTAAATTACTGCTGTCTTTCACAGTATCACAGTATATCAGAGACTGGAAAGGACCTCAAGAGATCATTGGGTCCAACCCCCCTGACAGAGCAGGATCACTTAGGGTAGTCCACACAGGAATGAATCCAGGAGGGTTTTGAAAGTCTCCAGAGAAGGAGACTCCACAACCTCCCCGGGCAGCCTGCTCCAGGGCTCTGTCACTCTCACTGTAAAGAAGTTTCTCCTCATGTTGAGGTGAAACCTTCCATGTTCAAGCTTGAATCTGTTGTTCCTTCTCTTATTAGTGTGCACCATTGAAAAGAGCCTGGCCCCCTCCACTTGACACCCACCCCTCAAATAGTGATAGACATTGATGAGCATCCCCTCTCATCCTTCTCTTCTCAAGATTAAACAGCCCCAGGGTGCTCAGTCTCTCTTCACAGGAGAGATGTTGAAGTCCCTTAATCATCCTTGTGGCTCTCTGTTGGATTCTCTCTAGCAGTTCTGTCTCTCTTGAACTGGGGAGCCCAAAACTGGCTCAGGAATCACAGATCAGAGGATTTTTGGCCAAGTTCCTTTTCCTGTGCTGCTCAATCACCTCTCAGCTACAGAAAAGTGACACCTCTGAAAGCGGTTCTAAACAAGAGCATCAGATCAGACATTGTAAGGCCATAGAGTTGAGCAGCGAGGAGCTGCCAACAGGAAAACTTTGCCGATTGCAGAATGTCCCAGCTGAACGACTGGATGGGGCTTTCATGCCCAGCCTTCAAACTACTGGCATGTGTCAAGACACTGCAGAATCATAGAATCAGTCAGGGTTGGAAGGGACCACAAAGATCATCTAGTTCCAACCCCCCTGCCATGGGCAGGGACACCTCACACTAGATCAGGCTGGCCAGAGCCTCATCCAGCCTGGCTGCAAACACCTCCAGGGATGGGGCCCCAACCACCTCCCTGGGCAACCCATTCCAGGTCTCACCACTCTCACGGTGAAGAACTTCTTCCCCACATCCAGTCTGAGTCTCCCCACTTCCAGCTTTGTTCCATTCCCCCTAGTCCTGTCACTACCTGATATCCTAAAAAGTCCCTCCCCAGCTTTCTTGTAGCCCCCTTCAGATACTGGAAGGCCACAAGAAGGTTACCTCAGAGCCTTCTCTTCTCCAGACTGAACAGCCCCAACTCTCTCAGTCTGTCCTCATAGCAGAGGTGCTCCAGCCCTCTGATCATCCTTGTGGCCCTTCTCTGGACACGTTCCAGCACCTCCAGATCCCTCTTGTAATAGAGGCTCCAGGTAGGGTCTCACCAGAGGAGAGTATAGGGGGAGAATCACTTCCCTTGACCTGCTGGCCACACTTCTGATGCAGCCCAGGATGTGATTGGCTTTCTGGGCTGCAAGTGCACACTGCTGGCTCATGTTGAGCTTCTTGTCTACCAGCACCCCCAAGTCTCTCTCCTCAGGGCTGCTCTCCAGCCAGTCACTGCCCAGCAGTTACAAAAGATATATCTGGTGTGGACTTCCTGGGAGCAGAGTAAGGTCCTGTTTAAACTGCAGATGTGAATTTGAGGTAGGGAGAATGGGCGATACCCTTACAGTGCCTCACAGTAAAAGCAGGTTTTAACCTAAACTCCTCCATCTATAATGCATAACACGAGGTGTCTTGAAGACCTCTTGCACATCGAAAAGCCAGAGGATAAATTATGAATCAAGGCACAGGTGGAGGGCTGAAAGCCAAACAGAATCCTCAGTCCGGCAGCGATTTTTCTAGGCTTATGTTCCTTCAAATGATATTTAGGGGATAAAAATGTATTGGGGATTTTATACTGCAGTCAATTTGGGCACCTTTGTTACCTTTTGACATGGCTTCACAAAAGTTGCTTTCAGTTTCTGCTTTTATCAGGCTGTGATTTTCCTTCCCCTAAGGATTCACTTGGCAAAGCGATTACAATTGCCAGCAGCTCACCTAAGTTTGTCAGACACCACCAAGACTGGCACAGCCAAATAATGACTTCAAACCACCTTTTTTTGATCAAACTGCACAGACCTTCATCTGGCTCTATGTTCTTGGTGGCACTGCAAAGCACAGCATTTTCTTCAGCTCAGTATTGTGCATGATGAACATGTCCAGAGAGGGGTAACAAAGCTGGGGAGGGTTCTGGAGCACAAGCCCTACAAGGAGAGGCTGAGGGAGCTGGGGGTGTTTAGCCTGGAGAAGAGAAGACTCGGGGGAGACCTTGCTGCTCTCTACAACTACCTGAAGGGAGGGAGTTTGTCTCTTCTCCCAGGCAACCAGCAATAGAACGAGAGGACACAGTCTCAAGCTATGCAGAGGGAAGTTTAGGCTTGATCTTAGAAAGAAGTTCTTCTCAGACAGAGAGACTGGCCATTGGGATGTGCTGCCCAGGGAGGTGGTGGGGTCAACATCCTTGGAGGTGTTTCAGAAGAGCCTGGATGAGGCACTCAGTGCCACGGTCTAGTTGATTAGATAGGGTTGGGTGATCGGTTGGACTTGGTGATCTTGGAGGTCTCTTCCAACCTGCTTGATTCTGTAATTCTCTGTGATTCTGTTATGACCTTCCAGCTTCCACCTGTAGCTTCAGCAAAAGCAGAGTTTTCACTGGCATGGATTGCAATAACCAGTGATGACCTAAAGCTGTGTTTCCAATTTAAACCCTCTTAGTTTCATTTGGCACCTGAACTAAACTTTGCCTGGCAGGAGGAATTCAGACACACTGACAGCAGTGCAGGCACTGGAGGAGTGGGAGCAAGCTGAAAGGGCAGGCTCTGCATGACAGTCTTAATTACCTGTGGCTGTGTGGGCTGCAAGCCTTCCTCACCTGGAGCACAGCTATTTGCAGCCCAGCACGCTCACAGGGTACAGCAATCGCAGTGCTGGGCAGCCTGGGGTTGAAGAGCTGCTTTCTGGCCCACAGAATAAATCACTTCATGCCTTCCACACAGCTAGTACAAGGTATTAACAGAATTTGCCCCTAGGTGATTGCACAATCTTTGGGCCAATGAGAAAAGCATAAGACTGCAGGGAAGATGTGTGGGGTGTTCCCCCTTATTTTTGCTCCAAGTGCAAAATAGTTTAAACAATTAAATGCAGCTTTAGCTGCCTCTGATCCTCTCCTCTGCAAGCAGGCAAATGATGTCCCAACAACAAGCTGTGTGCATACAGTGAGGACAGGGCACTCTGCCTGCACCACAAGTGCCAGCTTGAGACCACTGAGGAGCCCAAGGGTTGTTTTGGAGTAAAAAGCACAAGGCTCTCCTTTCAGGCCATCTACAGCACTGCTGTTTGAACACTGCTTCAAGCCATGGAAGAAATGACCAAGAGAGATCCCCAGGAGTCACCTTGACTCCAACTCTAGTGACAGAGCAGTAAAGAAGCAGACCAAGCAGACCACTGCTTGTCCTCCATGGTTTCTGGCAGGACATCCCCACTTGTGGGTGACCTCAGCTTTGCCAGAGATTTAATTATTTCCTTGGGCACACCGTTGTGAGGTTGAGGTGAGGGTTGCTTCCAGTAAATCAGCAGGCTGACACTTTCCTTCTTAAATCTATCAAGCCTCAGCATCCAGTTGAACTAGCCTAGTGCCCAAGCATTTTCTTTCAGCAGGGATCCATCACAGGATCATAGACAACTATGTTAAACTGAGACCTTATTGCTCTCTACAACTACCTGAAGGGAGGTTGTAGCCAGGTGGGGGTTGGTCTCTTCTCCCAGGCAAGCAGCAACAGAACAAGAGGACACAGTCTCAAGCTGTGCAGGGGGAAGTTTAGGCTTGATCTTAGAAAGAAGTTCTTCCCAGAAAGAGAAATTGGCCACTGGAATGGGCTGCCCAGGGAGGTGGTGGGGTCGATATCCCTGGAAGTGTTTAAGAGCAGCCTGTATGAGGCACTTAGTGCCATGGTCTGGTTGATTAGATAGGGTTGGGTGATTGGTTGGACTTGATGATCTTGGAGGTCTCTTCCAACCTGGCTGATTCTGTGAAATCTGACTGCCAGAGAGAGGCAGGCTCTGCCAGGTTTTAACATGAGAAATGAGCCTGACAAAGAAGCTACAGATCTGCCTTTGGGAGTGGCACAGTGCTGGCACAAGCAACTAAACCAGCCCAAGAAAAGATCATTCAAGTCCAAAAGAGAATCCAGTGGAGAGCTACCAGGATGATTAAGGAACTGAAGCACTGCCCTATGAGGAGGGGCTGTTTAGGCTGGAGAGGATAAGATTGAGAGAGGATTTAGTAAATGTTTATAAATATCTGAGGGCTGGGGGTCAGGAGGGAGGGGACAGGCTCTGCTCACTTGCACCCTGGCATAGGACAAGGGGCAATGGATATGAATTTCAGCACAGGAGGTTCCACTTCAACATGAGGAGGAACTTCTGCACTGTGAGGGTCACAGAGCACTGGAACAGGCTGCCCAGAGAGGTTGTGGAGTTTCCTTCTATGGAGACTTTCCAGCCCCATCTGGCTGTGTTCCTGTGTGACCTGTGCTGGATACTATGGTCCTGCTCTGGCAGCAGGGTTGGACTCAATGATCTCCAGAGGTCCCTTCCAACCCCCAACATCCTATGAGCCTGTGATCCAGTTAAAACCTGTGAGTAACAGTGATCACCAGTTCAGAAAAATACATGGCTGTGCTCAAGACCTGCATGGACTAGATTAGCCTGTGCTTATCACTCACTCTTGGGAGATATTTTTCTCATGTAGCTGGCCTGAGCTGTAGAAATCATTTATCAAACTTTCAGTCATTGGGGAAAAAGAAAGGGGAAAAAAAAAACCCAAAACCCAATTACACAAGTACTGGTCTGTTGACATTTAACATGAGACAAGGATGAGCATTAAGAAAATAAAAAGGTTAAGAAAAAAAAAAAAATCTTGGTCCAGCAACTCAAAGGACCAAATACAAATCACAAAATAGGATGCAACTAATTAGGCTGAAATGCCAACAATGTTCAGGATATTGTTCAAAGTAGCTGTGATGTCAGGCTGCCACCGTGACCCCCGGTTCGAATATGCCAAGGGGAGTTGTAGGAAAGGACTGAATCAGGTAAGTTAAATACAAATATTTTAAAGTGACATTTTAATTTCCACCTTCACCATTTTAACATTTGCGAGATTGTTAAATAAGCACAGTGCCTGTGCTCAGAGAAGGCCAAATGTCAGATGTTTGTATGTATTATTCAGCTCAACACTTGGAATTACAGAACCCTTCTCACTGCTAAACAGGTGGTAGGGTTTGTATTAGCTAAAAGAAAGAGGGAGCAGAAAAGTGCTGGGACTGTAAAATGGGATCCTGGGGTGCATTAAGAGGAGTGTGTCCAGCAGATCAAGGAAGGTTCTCTTCCCCCTCTACTCTGCCCTAGTGAGACCTCACCTGGAATTTTGCATTCAGTTCTGGGCTCCCCAGTTCAAGAGGGACAGGGACCTACTGGAGAGAGTCCAAAAGGGCCATAAGGGTGATGAAGGGACTGGAGCACTGCCCTATGAGAAGAGGCTGAGAGCCTTGGGGCTGTTTAATCTGGAGAGGAGAGGAATGAGAGAGAATCTAATAAATGTTTATAAATATCTGAGGGCTGGGGGTCAGGAGAGAGGGGACAGGCTCTGCTCACTTGCATCCTGGCATAGGACAAGGGGCAACGGATATCAGCTCCAGCACAGGAGGTTTCACCTCAACATGAGGAGGAACTTCTTCACTGTGAGGGTCACAAGAGCACTGGAACAGGCTGTCCAGAGAGGTTGTGGAGTCTCCTTTGGAGTTTCAAGTCCTGTCTGGATGCATTCCTGTGTGACCTGCACTAGATTCTATGGTCCTGCTCTGGCAGCAGGGGTGGACTGGATGATCTCCAGAGGTCCCTTCCAACCCCTAACATCCTGGGATCCTGTATATTGCTGAATGTGGAGTCAGTGCTAGCACACTGACTAGCACACAAAAAGTTCTAGAGGGAGGTTGGGGGCAGCAGGTAACAACTTTCTGCTGTACCTGTGACTTCTGAAGCACATTTCAAGGCACAGGGATCCAGAACCTCCAATGTCATCTACCACAATTTACATTAAGTCACCAATGCTAAACCACTCTCTAAAAATCCAGGCTCCAGAAGTTTTAAGTTTTAGACTACAATCTAAAAGTCAAATACGGTTTTTGTCTTTGGCCTTTGAACAGTCCAGGCTGAGAAAAGCACCCTCTGCCCACCCTGAACACACAATGTTCTTCATTATTTAAGATAAATCCAAGGAACTGATTTCATACCAGAACAAAAATACTTGCCTTGGACAGTATTATTAATTGAGCTGTTCACAGAACTATACATACCTGAAAGACAAACTGTTGGCAGAAGGTCAAAGAGCACTGGAAGAGGCTGCCCAGAGAGATGGTGGAGTCTCCTTCTCTGGAGATGAAATTTCAAGACACACGTGGATGTGTTCCTGTGTGACCTGTGCTGGATTCTATGGTCCTGCTCTGTAAGGAGGGTTGGACTTGACGATCTCCAGAGGTCCCTTCCAACCCCTAACATCCTGTGAGCCTGTGAACTTTTGTGGTAAGCTCCACCTGGTAGATGACATCCTTACTGTGTCTCACCTGTGATACTGATTCTTTTGTAGGCCTTAAGAATTAAAACCAGACAACATATCTAAAAGGAAAAAGTTTCCAGTCAAGTTGCATAGGTTCTTTGGAGCCCCTCTTTTTCAGTGCTACTGCATGTTGGGCTTTGTTGATGTTTTGTTGCTCACGGAGGCAAGAAGTAGACCTGAGAAAAGAAAATTAGTGAGGCCAATACACCACCAGGAACCTGGCCCTTTGACTTTCAGGAAGAATGTGGAACAGGCAGCCACAGAGAAGAAATTATATATGGCCCATAGCATATTCCAAATGCCCTTCCCAGGCTCTGCTTTTAGAACTAGTACTTGTTTACATTTATCATACAGAATTTATAACAAGATTGACAACCTCTGGGGTTTTGAAGCTTAAGCAGCTGCTAGCATTTTTTTTCCCAACTGATGAAAATCTGTAGACTGACTCTGCTTTATCTGAATACCAGCAAACCCCCAACATCACTTCAGGCGTCGCTTAGGGGTTGTTTCTTTTTGTTGTCGTTGTTATTGCTTGTCACATCAAATAAAAATCCATACCCATGAATTTGAGAAAGTTACATTTCCTTTTGTGAGCATGAGGTAAACACCCAGCGAGCTCTGGAAAGAAAATGCAAGGCTTTGTCCATCATTCAGATGTGGCTGCAGCTGCACTGTGCACAAGTATCTTGCAAAAGATACTTCCCAGCTGCTTTTGAAGCACAACCAAGCAGCTACTAGTAAGATGCATTTCTGATTCCTAAAAAAGTCCCCAACAAGACACTGCTTGGAATTGTGTTTTTCCCTCAAATGCCACAATTCTTACTAAATGAGCCAGCTTTCATTTCTCTGGCTGCTGCCATGTGACTGATACACCAAACACCTCTGAAATCATTTCTCACAGACACTAGGTGCAGTTGTATCAACAGGAAGAGAGTCCTGCTGCACCATCTGTGTAAAATTAGCCAACTCAGCTTAGATGAACTTGTCAATTCATTATCTCCTCGTTTTCAGTCCCTTCCCATGCTTAAGTCTGAAAGGACTTACTGAACTGAAACATCCATCGGGATGGGTGAAACACCAGGAGGCAGTTAAAGTCTTCCCTTGCTCCAGCATGGGGTTCCTCCCCTGCAAGGAGTCCTCCCCCTGAGGAGGAAGGGGCAACAGAGAATGAGTGATGAACTGACCACATCCCCCATTCCTTATTGCCCTGTACTGCTTGAGGGGAGGAGGTAGAGAATTCAGAAGCAAAGCTGAGCTCAAGTAAGAGGGCTGATTTGATCAGGAATAAACTAAACACTATAGAACCATGGAATCAGACAATTGTTCCAGTTGGAAAAAAGCTCTATGATCATAGAGTTCAACTGCTGACTTAACACCATCATGGCCATTAAACCATGTCCCAAGGTGCCATGTCTACACATTTTTTGAATACCTCCAGGAACAGTGACTTCCACCATCTCCTCATCTCCTTGGGCAGCCTGTTCCAATGCCTGACAAAAAGAAAAATAATAGGAAAAGCAAAGGCCAGGACTTCGGAAGGGCTGCCCTCAGCTTTCTCCTGCAGCTTGTCCACCACAGAGGAGGGTTCTGCTGCTGCCAGCTTCACTGGGCTGTGTGGAGAGAGGTGGAGGGACACAGAAGGGGAAGCAGAATGAGAGAGGTCTGCTGCCACCGCTAGGCTCCAGACTCAGGGACATATCTGCAGAGCCTCTCTGGACAGGTGGAGTCTGTTTGCCTGTGACAGTGATTGCTGAGTGATCTCCCTGCCCGCATCTCAACCCAGGAGCACTTTGTTATATTTTCTCTCCCCTGCCCAATTGAGGAGGAGAGTGGGCACCCAGCATCCAGCCAGAAAGTTCCAAATAAACTGCATTTTTGCCTTCATTCCTGATCACCACTGAAACCAAGAGGTGTTTTCTGCACTAGCCTCTCCCCACCAGTAGTGCAGGGGGAACAAGGGCAGGTCACCAGACACGCCATGACTGCCAGAGCCATACAGCCTAGCAGCGCCACCAGGCACAGAAGGGGCTGGAGCCACAGTGTGAGGGGAGAGAGGAAGGAAGGGTGGGTGAAGACCAGACTTGCATGCTGAGGGTTGGAAAGGTGAGGTCCCAGTGCCTCTCAGCAGCACACTGCATGACCCTTCAGCCAGATCTGATTACAGGAGGCCAGGCTCTTCCCTCAAGAGCAGTAGCCTCCCTGATACCTCAGAATACTTAGCTTAACAGTATAAAAATACTTTTAATACCCAATGTTAAATGTTAAAACCATAGCACCCATTGGTAATTGCTACTGTACCTTCTGTATGCATTTTCCTCTTGTATCTCAATTTCTTAATGTATAACATGATTTTGGTTAAGAACCTGAAGATATACGGATCAGAAAAAAAAAGCAGCTGTTTAACAAATAGGTATGATTAGCTATGACTAAAGAAGCAAAATACTACTGGAATCACAAAGGACACCAGCATTTATCTATTGTACTGTATAAACAGTAATTAATAAGAAAACACATTAAGCTTCTCTATATTCAAGAAGATCAAATGATCATTCAGTGGAGGAAAACCTTCCAATACAACACAGTGTCACTGCATTATTGCCTGAGAAGCATGAAAATGCTATTCAGGATCAACCCATCAAACAAGAACCTGCACCACCCATGGAATTTTGATATTGTTAAGTTTTATTTTTTTAGTACAGTGTTGGGCACTTTATGGTAATGTGGAGTTCACCAAAAAACTTCTACTGATGCCACAGAATTGAAAATGAAAAAAAAAAAAACCAAAAACCAGAACACACCACACATCACAGGTCATTTCCTACATCTACACAGTGCACTACTGACAGTAGTCTAAAGTTTGCATTACACTTCTTGAGATGACTTTGAACAGTAGTCCAGAGGGTGCAAAAGCATGGAGTAAATTCTAGATTGGGATCTAGTTTTACGGAAGGTCAGTAACTGATGAATTTTTTAAAGCTGTTAGGATTTAATGCTGGTTGGTTGGGGTTTGGTGTTTTGTTTTGGTTTTTTTTTAAATCTCAAAAATTATAAAAGTGGTCAATAAAGCCTCAACATGTCCTATATGTACTTTATGCCTTTCCCATAAGCATCAAAGGCTCACAACATGGACGTTACCAGGAACGGTTTTCAAAGGTCACTACAAAACTCATTCTGAAAAAAAAAAATTAGAAGCATTGGGACAGAGAATGTTGCTTTGTTCCATGTCGAGGCATTTCTCATTGTATCTGACACAGACCTAAACATAACAAACAGAAACTGTCAGCTGGCTAAACATGTAAGCATTTTACATGTCTCGTCCTTCTCCAAACCCATGAAGTAACAGACGTGAAGTGCTTGTGCATAAGCTGCACCAAGAGTAGCTTTCTCCACAGTGCTTTATTGCCTCATTCAAGTATATTAATTTAAAGAAGTTCTCAAGGGAAAAAACAAAGGTGAAACACAAAATGTACATCAATATACAAAGAAATTAATTTACAAGAAAATTAAAAGGATACTGGCGACATTAGGAAGAGATTTTAAGTAATGACTTCTCATGATCAAGGATGTCACAAACTGAATTCTTAGCATGCATGGTCATCACCATGAGCCCTCACCTCACTGGAGGGACTGGTAAAGCAATGCTTAACTCCTCTTTTGATCAATGATAAACAAATTATCAAATGGTAAACTAAACACTATAAATTCTAATATTTAGCCTCACTTCAACTTTACCTCACTTCAATTTAGCCTCACTTCAATTTAAAGAATGACCTCGAACCACTGGTATGCAACCATTGCCTTAGGTCTCCTTATTTCCACAGGCTGTGACATCCATAACCATTCCCAGTCATTGGAAATATACATTTGCCTCATTAGAATATATTCTCCATGTTTTTTTATCATACAACCCTATTTCAAAGCTACATGTCACTTTACAGAGTTTGAAAAATACTATTTCAAAGACCTGCTTGAAAAGCAGCAGCTGTGCACTGCTGAATTACTTTGAAAAAAGGAATAATATTGCACAAAATTCACCAAAGACTTGAAAGTCAACAGGTTTTCCCCCATGACCAAGTAGCTTTTTGGAAGGAACAGGTCAATTCACACAGCATCATTAACAAATGCCAATGTACTTGAACTCAACTCACTTTTCAAATGCTAATACTGTTACTGGACTCTAAATACAAATGTCATTAGTATTGACCTAAGTAATAGTACAAATGAATTTGAGTACCCTTTTACTACAGTACACCTTGGAATAACTTCCAACTGTGTTAACTGCTTCATACTCCAACCCAGCAGAAAATGGCAATGGCCCTGCCAACTACATAGACAGTGGATGGCTCTCCAGAATAAGGTGGCTGTGGACACATCAGACAACTCTAGAAGTATACCAGCTTCCAAGAAAGACCTGTTAAATGCTTTCAATTAGCCACTGACTAAAACAGTAAAACAGACATTACAAAGCAAATCAAGGAAAGTTTTTCACAAAAACAAACCAAACAAACAAACCCCCCATACCATCCCTTTTCCATTCATTTATTTTCAACCACCCTGAAGATCATGAATTCTAGACCAGCTATGGTCCATGCTCTTGGGGTGAAGATGAGGACGTGCTCTATTCAGTACAGATTCTGTTAACAGATAAACAATGCTGGGCAAAGACATACACATCTAATAGCAGCAAAGAAGTCACTGAAGACAAGTCACATCATCATCCATACTGGGTTTGCTGGTGCATTTATTTCTACATTCATTCTCCAAAGATTTACTGCAACACCATGGGAACAGACAGCCTTCAACATCCTGACCTTTGCAACAAGGAAGCTGCTTGTCTCGCACAGAATTTTATTAGCCACACTTGGTTTAACCTGAAACATCAGGCTAGCTGGAGTCTCACAGCACCTGAACTAGAGCTTGGTGCCAAGAAAGAAAATGCTAACTCCCTTGGAAATAAAGGCTACCCATGACCTCTCCCTGCAGCAGCAGGGTGGTCAGTGGTTAATGGGGTTCTCTCTGCAGGACAGGGTACTACAAGCAGCATTACACAGGGGCTGCATTTGCAAAAGGGCCTCATGCTGGCACTTCCATTATTGCATGAAATGTTTCTTAAGTACATGCATAGAGAAAAGATTTTAAATGCTCCTAGCAATTCCATTAGACAGCTGCATCAATGAAAGATTGTTCTGTAGGCCTGAATATGATTGATTGTAGGTGAAGAAATAGAAGCTGTTTTAAAAACCTGGCTTAACTGTTCTTTTGCATGGACTCTAAATTACTTACAAGACTATAAAGTTTTAAGATAGCTCATTCTAAAACCTGGAAAGACATCTAAAACATATTTTTTAGATCTAAACCATTCCTCTAATAGATAGGGTGGGATTTTCAGAAACATCCAGCATGTGTCTAAAACTCCAGCTGAAGCCTGTGTTACAATGCCTGAGAGGGGACTTCAGCCAGTGCTGGGAGTTTCTGATGACCCCAACCCAGACAGCAGCAGTACCACTGAAATGCTAAATGACAATGAGGGGTTCAGTAAACCATTTCTATGACAACTTCTACAACTACATTTTTCCTTCCAAACAAGACTATTTTTTTGGAGCTACGTAACACCCAAATATGTGGAAGAGCAAACCACTGCCTATTCTACACAGATTGCCCTCTGCATGCATAGAGGGTGGGTAGGGATCACCTCTGCATCCACAGTGCTGTCCTTCCCTGAATATCTGCACTGTTTGTCACCTTGCATCTCGATGCACGTGGATGGGAAGGTTTTGACTGGGATATGTTATTCATTATGCACAGGGGATTAATTCCATAGGCAATATTACTTTTGCCTATGTGGCTGGGTTGGAATCACTACCACTGAGCTAGAACATCAAACAATATCCTGAAATCTGGATTTCCTCTTACTTACTATCCCTCCTGAGGACTCCCAGGCTCTGCTTCACCAACCTCCACTGGAACAACCCAGAAACACCTTTCTTCTTGTACTGCCCTTACTTTTTGCCTCCCAAACCAGATGAGTGATACAGCTCATTTCAGGCAGACACCTTTGTAAAACAAACTTGAAGATATTAAATTCAAGCCTAAGTCTGACTTTTCTCCTCAGAAATCTGTTCCTGCATGTAAGTAACACATCACAAAGCTTAATCGAATAACCTGGTATCTCCCTTAAAACTGGAGAAATAGAAAGAGTTTTTCTGAGATCCTGAAAAAAGAGAGATGACCACAGGAGCTTGGACTGAGCAGAATTCAGTTCTCACCAGCAGCTGGTGATGAATGTTGATGTTTTTTCACAGACATTAGAAGGATTTCCACAAATAAAAAGCATACAAGTACAAAACTTGTAGAAAGTACTGGACCTGGACAATTTCTCTTAATATAGAGCCCAATGTGGTAATAAAAACACTGCATAAACAACTTTATATTATCACAAGGACAGAGGAGAACAGTGTTAAACCAGAAATATCAGTTTGGATTCTTATCTATTTGGTAACTGGGTAATTCTGTTTGAGTTAAGGCACAAAAATTAGCCTTTTGAAAAGATTACTGAATAATAAGTGGAAAAGATACAGTGATATTACCGAGTTAAAAATGTACCTAGAGTGAAATTCAACATAGACACACACACACAAAAAAAAAAAAAGAGTATTTTTTTGAACCCATACAAGGTTCAGAACAAACAAACAAGCAAAGATAATATTTAATGACTGTAAACACTCTATGGGCTTTATAAATAGTAAGGAAACAATGTGATATAAGCAGAGTAACTATTATTTTCATTGAAATAATCTGAGTTGAATTTTACCTTCCATCTTTTAGTTCACCTGTTTCATTTCTTTTCATCCTGCACTTTTATTCAAGGAAAACAGTGAATCATTACTACAATGCCTCCATTCTCAAAGATTCCAGTATCAAACTTGCAATTTTATGATCCTTATAATAACTATAAGAATGTTAGCAGCCTCACATGACTTTCATATTTCTTTCACAAAGGTGACAATAGCTCAATCTATGTGACAACAGGATTTCAGTGCCTAACTGTCATGCAAAGCCAGGAAGAGTTTTCTATCAGAGAGGCATTTTTGAAAACCAATTTCTGGCAGCATTCCTGGGCTTACATGTTTGATGGTTTTGAAAGTGATGGTGACCATAATGTGCCTTTTTTTGATCTATTTTTCTCCTTAAAACATTAATACTGTTTATTATCTTTAATAAATAAAGAAAACAAAACATCACCTGGGATGGAACCATGGACAGAAACGCCACGTCAGATGCAGACGAAAAAGAAAATAAAGGTGAATTTTTAAATTCTTGTCCAAAATTATGCAACTCATGAATGAAAATGAGTGAGAAATGTTACAAGCAGAAAAACCTTTGTGTTGCCTGTCTTTTCTTAGCCACGCTCTTAGGACACACATTGCCTTTGGGTAATGATTAGTTCCAGGAAAGGAGAAGAATGGCCTCTACTGAGTAATTAACACCACCTCTAAACAAGCATCCATGTACTTGCTCTGCAGCTATCCCATCTAAACACTCAGGCCTATACTGAGATTAAAACTAACCATTCATGCCAAAGAGAAAGAAAGGAAAAAAGGTTTCTGACATGGATTTTGAAGAGCAGGAGAGCATTCTTCTCCGGCAGCCATTTTATACCCATGTGTTAGTTTTGTCAGCTGTTCTGCTGAAATTTACTTCATGCATTTCCTGTCCTGAGCTATTGTGGAGGACAATGGTAAAATGGAGAGGTGGAAAAAGTCAAGAGGAGGAAAACTGAAAAGTAACAAAGAAAGGGAAGAGCTGCTCCATACAGCAGCAGGAATCTTCGGACTTTAAATATCCAAATTTTTCTCAGGAATGTTGCCAGAAGGCAGCCAAGTGCTTGTTCTAAATACAATATAAATCAAGTCCACTTACTCTCCCTCACTGAATTTAATTAAGTTTTGGTTGTTCAGGTTGGCTAAAAGGTGAGTTGGATATATGCAGCCTCAACTTGAATCTGTAATTTTAATTTTCTAGTGTTTCAAGTAATTTTCAGTTATAATTCTTCAATAATTTAATTCATTGTGACTTCTAACCAACAGTAATTCAATCTACCCTCAAAAAAGAAAATAGTTCAGAGGAGGCACAAATTAGTTTTCAAACATGTAGAAAATAAAAAAAAAATAGAAATCTATCAGTTCCACTTACACTTTCCTTTCTAAAACTTGTCAGGTGGAATAGTCTACTTAGGGAAATCAGATAATGTGTCTTTAAAGTGTCTTAGTTGTAAACAAAAGTTAATCAATGTCACATTGTAATTCAGCACTTCATGTCCTTTACAGAAGAGAGAAAAGCATGTGCTACCTTTTTGAAACCTGGAAGACAGGGCCACAGTTTTAGTTTGGAGTAAATTCCAAGTTACACTCACAAGTTCTTTAATCTGAAAAAAAAAAGTTCCCTTTCCTCCCTGCTTTGCTGAAGCAAATTCTCACCATTGAAAATCATTATTGCTGTTTTGTACATGTGTATGTAAGATAGTTAAACCTCTTCTCAAAAGATTAAGGCAATTATTATTCATCACAAATATTAACATTTGTACATTTCAGGCAAATCAGATTGCTTGGTTCATTTCATGCCTACTGGGATTAATATAGTACCTTCAAAACCTGGTTACCTGTTAGGTGATACCTTTCCTGCTGCTCAGAGGAAGTAAATGCTAGGAAGCACCATACACCCGCTGCATTTTTAACACAAAGACTAACTAGTACCTGATTTAAGAGTGCATTCATAAATCTAGTTCTATTTTGTGGACCTAACTGCAGCCAACAAATGAACTGAGTAAACATAGAAGGGGGTGTCCCAATGGTAGAAGATGCATACTCAGCTGAAGAGAATTGGTTTTATAATCAAAGACCTCTGATTCCTTTTTTCATCTTTTGGTTATCATGTTACACGGAGCTATATGGAGTCCTGAGTAGTCTCTCCCTCTAACTTCTGATGGGAGTCAAGTTTCTCATTGTTTTCTTACGTTTTCTTTCCACTGGTACTGCTGGATAAGCTATCCTTTGAAATATTTAAACCATAGTGAAAAGCAGAACTCAGTTTACATAATGACACCACTTCTTGAAGAAGCCCACCCTCTTCCAGAGTTTCATTGCCTTCCTTTCCATCTTTCTCCCAAGGGACCAGAATGGATGGATGTTGAGCAAGACCTGCTGGGAGCTGATTTTCTGAGGTACTGCTTAGTGTTTCATTCTGTTTTGCATACTTGGAGGAAGAATAGCCTGCTTTGAAACTTTCTAGAGAAGCAAACGGGGCACTTGACCGTTCTGGAGATGGCGACGTCATACTCCTGGTGTCCTTCTTGTCAGTAATAAAGGTGTTGTCACTCCTTTCTTCTTCCAGCCTTGAGAGAGACTCTCTATGGCCACCAGAAGAAACCTGCTTCCTTGGTGACGGAGGGAGCTGCTTCCCGTGGAGGATACTGTCATCCTGCCCGAGGTGCCACTCTGCTTGATCACTAGCACTGCTGCAGAGCAGGGTAAGGTTGCTCTCACTAGGTGCATTTGACTTGTTCTAGGAAGGAAGAACATGTTTTTAAAGTCACCAGAAGCATCTCTACACTGGCACTTTTGAAACAAAAATACTGTCATGGATTTTGTGTGTTCCTAGATCATGGATCCCTTTCAGGGTTCAGTGTTACAAACCAAAAACCCCAAGTCCAATGTCAGACCAAGTGTTTTCACACCAGAATGTTCTGTCTCTTATCCTAAGGATCACCTTTGTGAACAGGAAGGATTTCTGTCTCCCCTGTCCATTCAATCTTTGCCCAAGCAGCTTAGACAGTGAACAAAGGCACGCTTTGCTGGTTTGTACCTATAAAATGAAAAGGAGCTGACTAAAATTAAAACCAGATGGTATTTCCTCCTTGCTTCAGTAATTGATTATACCAACTTGCAATATTAAAGTTTTTTGGCCAAAGAAACAAAAATGGGCATTTTATTAATGTGACCCCTGTGTGACACTCTTAAGAGAAAATTTTACAAGCTTTTAAATATTTGCATCAGAATGTGCTGTTCCAGTAAGGAATCTTCTACTTTAAGATCCCTTTCAGCAAAAATAAATGTTGGACAGCTGATACGAGGTGGAGTTCAAAAGCACTATTGTTTTGGGGTTTTTTTGGCTAACATCACAGCAGTGACTTGGTGAGGGTTTTAAAATTGTAGGCAAGCAGTTTGTTTACACTACAGGACCTGCACAACTGTACCTAAAAACAAAACAAGAAGCCCTCTTAGAAAGCTCTCCAGCATTAATTCTATCAGTGTTTCAGGTGCTATTATCACGTGGATCCCATAACTTAAGATGGAAACATCACCATATCACTATGACTAGTTTAAGGATGCAAGGTCAAAATGGAAATAAATACCTTCTAAACTGCAATAAAAAAAAAAACACAACTAAAAACAGCTCTGAGAATACCAGGTTGCACAGACAAATATAGCATTATCTGATTAAGAAAGTTATTACATTATTGACAGCTCTGAATTTGGTTACTGTTTCAAGGGGAAAATGAGGTTCCAGATGACTTGGTAAACTGGACAAAAGTGTAACCAATCTCTTGTCTGGTCAAAAACCATCAGGCAGTGGCCAGCAAGGGTGTACTTTTATGCAGTTCTAGCAAAACACACTAATCATTCTAAGGTTGCTGCTGCCATATTTGAGGTGCATGTCACTGGTTCTGCAAGTGCAGGATTCCACTGTAAAGGGATTGGAATTGCTTTTCAAATGAAAGCAGAAAACTAACCGCAGTCTTGTAATCAATGTCATCCATTGACCTAAAGAAATCCAGGCTCTTTGCTCCTGAGAGCTTTCCTTGATCTGAACTATGTGTGCTCAGCGTGTCCAAAATCTCCCCAAGCAAGTCCATTTCTCCTTGATGTTGAGGAGGTATCCCAGTTTCACCAGAATCATCACTGTCATAAAAGTAAGCAGAAGCTTCTTCACCGTCTTCTGATGATAACCTGTAAACAAAAAACTTTTCCATCAGCTAGGAACATAAAAGACTTTTTTAAACACAGTCACTCCTGGAAGGAAGTAGGAGAATGCATTCTAAATCTTCTAAACAGGAACATGAACCTGGAATTTCTTTCTACTCAAGAATTTTCCTGAACAGAGACGTATGATATCTATGGAGATGCAGGTACCCTTGCCTGGTTTTCCTGTCTCCTGGCTCTTCCCCAACCACTGTAACACCTTAATATTACTTCCCTAATCTTCCCTCCAAATATTCCAGTTTCTCCAAAACTGGTTCCTTTTTTCCCTTATCTGTACCTTATATCTAGGTAAGTGTTGCTACAGCTTTCCAGCTGACTAGCCACACACTTTGTTTCAGTGACAAGACTCCCATACTGCAACTCTTCTTGTGCCATATGGCAGTTTTACTGGAGTACTGCCTATCTCCTAGGAAAACTGGTGCTTGTGTCTCTTTTTTTCTCTTTTATTCACTGCAATACACTTACTACTGACCCACATACTGCTGCAGTCTTTCCCTATCACTGCCTACCCAGAATGCCATTTACAAAGGGTAATTCCACAGCTCCCTGTTTAAATGATACCATTTGAACGCTTCAGTAGCTCCCTCTTCCCTACTGCATGATGGCTTAGGCTGCTTGACTTTGCTTTAAAGGCCCTTCACAGTTTATATATCCATATGTTTATTACCAAAAATAGTCTCCTGACCTCAACCAGAGAATGCATCAATGCAACTTAAGCCTAAACTTCTGATTTTCTTCTAACTCACACACAGGATTACCTTGATATACAACTCACAAGGCAATATTGCTCTTTCAGACCCTTCAGAAAACTTTCCATTGTTATGACCACAACACAAGACTTAAAGAATAGATCACAGAATCATAGAATTGGTCAGGGTTGGAAGGGACCACAAGGATCATCCAGTTCCAACCCCCCTGCCATGGGCAGGGACACCTCACACTACATCAGGCTGGACAGAGCCTCATCCAGCCTGGCCTTAAACACCTCCAGGGATGGGGCCTCAACCATCATTGCCATTATTTTGCTGCTGCTTTGCGTTATGAGTTGGTGAATACTCATGATTATTGTCAAGCTCTTCTAGGCACTATAAACAATGGAAAAATATAACAGCTTGCCCCTCTTTCTAAAAACACATTTAATGTTTAACTACTTGACATGATCTAGATGGAGAATCAAGCTAGCAGCCTGGACATGTATCACTTGATCTGAGCTTTGCTCGAGAACACTAGTTACCCTTTCTCCAAAACATACACACAAAACCAAACAGGCTTCTTACTTGCTTGTTCTCTCCATTTCATCATCATCCTCCTTATCCAAGGCACAATCTTGGTTACTGAGATGTTGGTTGAAACGAGTCTGGAGAACAGAAAATCAACATTTTTCTAATTAATCATTACTTATTTGGAGACTGTTACTTTACTCATTAAGACTTCCAGAGCACTTGCCAAGGAAAACTATGTATCAGTCAAGCCTTCAAAGATTGCTCTAAGAGGATGAGGATGTGTAGTCCTCAGGCATCATCAACTAAAGAGCATAAGAACTACTTTTCTTCACGGCCTGTGAAGGGCTGTATTATTTATGCAAAACCTTGATTAGCAGAAGACTGGCAACTGGAGGAAAAGCAAGTCTAACAGCTACCCTTTCTTGAAGGCATATCACAAAAAAGCACTGTGCTTTACTAGTTTCTGACAGAAATGGTTGGCAAGTACTGGCCGATGTGATCTACTAAGCATGAAGAAAAAGGGATTTTTGAAGTAGCAAATGCAAGGAAGTCAGGAGTCTCTTTATAGAGCTGTACTTATGTTATAGTGCTAAACAGAACTGCAGGGTAAATAGTATGCTAGTAGTATGCTAATAGTATAGCTCAAACCCCTTGCACTTAGAATGCCTTTGTGCAGGATAATTTACTGTAAATTACAGTTAACTCTATGCTAGTCTATACTCAGAGCATCCCATGGGGAGCCTGTGTAGAGTAGGTGGTGTGCTGTAAATTCACACACTACCCAAACTGAGTACTCACTAACCTGTTATATCACATTATTATTTAGCAAACAGAACCAGGCTGAAGATTTCTACAGTACTTTAAAAAAAGTCTTTATCATGACCAGAACATTTAAGTCAAGAATTTTTAGTGACTTGTGTAATGACTGTCTTAAGGTCTGTGCATCTCTTATTTGGCATCAAACACCTGCAAAGATTACCTATGCTGGCAATCATCAGCTGGAGAGATTCTAAACCTTGGGAAAATGGCCATAATTTACAGACATATGTGTAGAATTTGTGCAAAGGGAAAACAGGTTAGCTAACTTTAAATAAAATCATATGTAAATAAAAAAAGAAGTCCTACTGCCCACATCTTGTTGTGCAGTTCATCAAATGCCTAAACCTATAAGAAAACCCTGATAAGGGAAGAAATACAGTCTTAATTTCAGACTACAAGGAGCTTGGAAATCTTGTATTGTGAGGATTTCAGTACATCACCTATTACAGATGTTGCCAATGTTCTACCTGTACCAGGATACTCTCTGTAACTCCTCCCCCCATCCTCCTTTGTTGTCAAGAACGTTTCTATGTTCACTTTTTATGGACTGACACATTTTTCTTGTTCAGCAATTAAAGCAGAAAGTTCTGATATCACTTTTTCCCCAGTTCTTCATCCACAAAAACAAAACATGATTGTTAATGCATTACACCAAGTAGCAGTTGGTAGAAGATAAAAGAATTATTACACAACTAAAAACTATGAAAGAATCCAAATTAAGCTTCATACTGAGCAAAAGTTATCAGATGGAATGCAAAGAAAACAATTACTGATATTTCTAACTCTTCATCAGTTTTGTGGGATCTTTGTGCCATTCCCATCAGTGTTGTTCATCAATCATATCACTCTTTGCAACTGAAGGGAGGTTAATCACTGTCTTCATTGATATTTTTAAGTGGCTACCTTACTGATTACTGCTACAACTACACCTACTGTTTTCAGTTTTATTTCTCTTCACTGGGACAACTAAAATACTTTGTTCCTGTAACACTTGTAATCCACTACCTCCCCCAGGAAAATCCTGATGTGGCACTCATTGTAATTTAAAGCCCTAACCCTGAACTGACTTGCAAGGCAAAACCCTGCCTGTGTCTCACTTTATGGGAATTTGCATCAGAATTAGATGCTGCCATCATATTCACTTCTACTGACATACAGCCAATATTTTGCAGGAAAGAAGGTTCTCTAAAAATGTTGAAAAATTGTAGAAAACAAAACCAAAACCAGCTCCTGTTTAGCTGTAGATGGATTAACTTGTCAAGGGAATGAATTCCCACAAGATAGCTCTTGCTGACTTGTTGAAATAATAAAAATGTTTCCAAGAGCATAGGTAGCAAATCTTCAAAAATTCAGGAAAAAAGAAGAACAACAACAACACAACCAACAACAAAATGAAAAAAAAAAGGAAAAAAAGATGAAACAGAAAGTTGTGCCTTTGAGAAATGAGATGAATACGATTAATTAGAATTAGCAAAAACCCACAGGCAGTGGTCCCTCCTCAGAACATGTACAAACAGTACCATGAGAGGGTGTTAGTAAAAGCAAGAACATAACAGAGTATCCATTGAGAAACCCAAAACTAAACTAAACCAAAAATGTGTATTTCCTGATAGCCAGACTCTCTCTTCAAGAAACTAGCTTTGTTATCCATTTAAATGTTTAGGGGTACAGCATTATATAAGAAGGCTCACAAGAACTAGACCAAAGAAAATGAGATTTACATACAAAGGAAAAAGAAAAAACCAAAAGGAGAAAGACAGAAAAATATCTGGCTGTAAATAGCAACTTTCTCCAGAGTTTACAGCTCCGTAAGCTAGTCATGTAGACAACAAGCAACACATGTTCCTGAATGGGTGACTTTCCTCTAGGAACTGTAATAAAAACAACTGCAGAGGAGGGGTATATGCAGACTACTTTGCAGAGAAAGAAAGAAACTCTTAATAAATTCCAAAAGGAGAACCATAAATTTTTTTCAGCACTCCACTAGGCAAAGTGACATAGTGCCATGCACCTGCAAAAGCTGTCAAAGTCATTTAAGAAGTCCCCCCCACAACCGATGTACCCTGCTGTTAGCAGTTATTTAAGCTTTTAATTTCTGTCTTTTCTGCATTCTGAAGTGTGTAACCTTTTTTTTTTCCTTAAAAAAGGTATAAAAAAGGACAGACTTCTATTTCCTTCCTGACCAGCATTCTAATAACAAGCAGACCACTTAAATTTATTACAGTAAGAAGTGATATGGTAACACTTCTTTCTTGCTGCACCCGAACTTTATAAAGTCTTAATAGACTGCTGTCATGGCTTTTTCTACACAATAAAGCAACAAATGTCTTTAAAGTACTCAGTTGTTTTGCATCTTCCAATGTATACTATACCAAAATACGAACTTCTGCTATTTCAAATTCTTCTCATCTTCAGGTACACTGCACTGCCAAAACCCATCTCTCCCCCTGCTCGAAATATAAGAGAGTTCAACACACTGAAACACAACAAGCTCACATTCTCCACAAGGCACTACAAAAGCACCAAGCCTGTGTGTAAAGCGAAGCAAAGGAACAACTGCAGCTGGTGTGAAGATCTATCTCCTTTTTGTATGCATCCTCTTTGTTTCCTGGCCCACTTCAAACATCTCATTCTGCAAGTGGTGCCCTACCTGTACAGTTGTGGTCAATGCTGATCACTGAAACCAGGAAAAGAAGGTGCTGACAGCATAAATTCAGGGAGAACCAAACAATGTGAGAACAGGTCCTTAAAATGTTCTCTACTGCTTGCTGGCAACCTCACAAAACATACTACTTTGGTGTAAAAATGCAGACAAAACACATGAATGCTAAAAGATTGAAATGTAAGATAGTTACATTCTTCACTGGGCAGAGAAGTCAATCTGTGAAATGTCAGCTTTTTATTTAATGCTAGACCTTTCAGAAGTACAGCTTTCTGGAATGAGTGATTATTGATTGATACTAAGGCAGGAAGTTTAAACAAGGCTGCTGCTATTAATTGTCCTCAAAGTGAGAAACAAATAAACTCTTGATAAATGGCAGCACAGATGTAATTTTACATTTACTGGCTACTTGATACATCAACACATATAACGTTTCAAGAAAAGAAAAATATCTACTATGGTTTACATCTATGAAGTACTGTTCCTTTTTTCTTAAAAATTTAGGGATTATTTACTCAGTATAAGAAAGCAAAATAAATACAAGTGCCGTGTTATTTACGACTTAGCATTTTATTTTACCTATCCTCCCAACCACAGATGTAATCATGGCTTCATTTTCAACAGGGAGGCAAGAGCTTCTCAAGCAAATTTTGTAGTTAAGCACAACCTGTTGCACTACTTCGCAGTTAAAGACCATGGCCCCAAGCAAGAGATAACAAAACCACAATAAATTATTTCAAAATTACATTCCTCAAGGAATGGCACTGATGAGGAAGAGGGGAAAAAGGAGATTAAAAAGAAGTACAGTTTCTAATCATTCTCTTCACAGATGTGAAGAGATGTGTGTGAAGAATACGTGATGTTAGGGGTTGGAACAGACCTCAACAGAACATCGAGTCCAACTCCCCCCCTGCCAGAGCAGAACCATAGAATCCAGCACAGGTCACACAGGAACACATCCAGATGGGGCTTGAAAGTCTCCAGAGAAGAAGACTCTACAACCTCTTTGGGCAGCCTGTTCCAGTGCTCTGTGACCCTCAGAGCGAAGAAGTTCCTCCTCATGTTGAGTGGGACCTCCTGTGCTGGAGTTTCTATCCATTGCCCCTTGTCCTATGCCAGGGTGCAAGTGAGCAGAGCCTGTCCCCTCCCTCTTGACACACAGCCCTCAGATATTTATAAACATTATTTGAATCCCCTCTCTCAGACTTCTCCAGACGAAAGAGCCCCAAGGCTCTCAGCCTCTCCTCATAGGGGCAGCGCTCCAGTCCCTTCATCATACTGGTAGCCCTCTGCTGGACTCTCTCAAGTAGATCCCTCTCCCTCTTGAACTGGGGAGCCCAAAACTGGATGGAATATTCCAGGTGCAGTCTCACCATGGCAGAGTAGAGGGGGAGGAGAACGTCCCTCAATCTGCTGGACACACTCCTTTTAATGCTTTCTTTTT
Organism: Indicator indicator; assembly: GCF_027791375.1. Classification (NCBI taxonomy): domain Eukaryota; kingdom Metazoa; phylum Chordata; class Aves; order Piciformes; family Indicatoridae; genus Indicator; species Indicator indicator. Next base: position 3,159,939 of record NC_072019.1, read on the forward strand.
CTGGGATATGGTACAAACAAGCACAAGAAGTGCTAGGGATACCGATTAGCTATACAGACACCAGGCCAGGGTAGATCCCAGCAATAATTCTGGATTGTTTGTTAGAAATGATCCCTTCAAAAAACTACTTGTGTGCTTTTCCTTGCAGAAAGTAACACAAAGTAATGATGTGTCACAAAACCATAATGCTCTAATATCAGAAAAGTTGTTTCAGACATTGCTTAAATTAGATGTTATCTAAGAAGCTGCATTTGCTTTTTCATTATTTCTTTTTAATTATGTTGACAGCACAGGACTCAGGGATGATTTCAAAATCATTAATGTTGCATCCAAAAAACCTTCATCCTTCCTAGAGTAGAAACTTTCTGTGAACAGATTCACCCATATAGATGATGCATTTGACAGAACACCAAGTGGTTGGAAACATCCATGAGGCAAAACTATCATCGGTTCTGAGATCCTGCTAATTAAAGTGATAGAGAGATACACACACAAAAAAAGTGGGTTCCGAATTTCAGAAAGAAATCATTTTCTGTGACAATAAGGAGCCAGGAAAGCAGGAAATCCACCTCCACCCAAAAAAAAAAAAATATATCTGTTTAGTGACATAGACAACCAAAAATGTGTAGATAAGAGTCTGGGCACAGTACTCTGAAATGCCAAGTAGACTTTAATGCAACAGAGATCTCCATTGACTTCTATAAAATTAAAGAAAACATCAATATCTGTGCTGAGGTAGGATTTATTGGAAGTAAGAATGATAAATGGCAGCCCAGTTTTGGGCTCCCCAGTACAAGAAGGACAGGGATCTACTGAAAAGAGTCCAAAAGAAGGCTATAAGAGTGATGAAGCGACTGGAGCACTGCCCTATGAGGAGAGGCTGAGAGCCTTGGGGCTCTTTCGTCTGGAGAAGAGAAGACAGAGAGGGGATTTAATAAATGTTTATAAATATCTGAGGGCTGGGGGTCAAGAGGGAGGGGACAGGCTCTGCTCACTTGCACCCTGGCATATGACAAGGGGCAATGGATAGAAACTCCAGCACAGGAGGTTCCACCTCAACATAAGGAGGAACTTCTTCACTGTGAGGGTCACAGAGCACGGGAACAGGCTGCCCAGAGAGGTTGTGGAGTCTTCTTTTCTGGAGACTTTCAGCCCCCATGTGGATGCATTCCTGTGCAACCTGTGCTGGATTCTATGGTCCTGCTCTGGCAGGGGAGTTGGACTCGATGATCTCTGGAGGTCGGTTCCAACCCTTAGCATCATGTGATCCTGTAAATCTTTTGAGATATTTACTCATGGATAGCATATTACAATTACTTATGTTCTGAATTGGTTTTGTGGTGAAAAATTAACAAACTCTAAACTTCCTACCTTTTCTGTATGCTATACTCCTGAACACAGATAGTATTTGAGAATTTTTTAACACTGCCTTTGATTTTTAAGGCAGTGATTCTGCAAATGTTGTGGGGATTTTTGGGAAATACTTGTGTTTTTCTCCAGAACAACAAACAAATTCCCAGTTTCTCTGAAGAATCACAGACTGTTATTCCCTCAGGAAACCTGCACCATCTCCTGGCCCATTGAATCAGAGCGAGGCGTCACACTGCCCACAGTCAGGTATCCATACAGCCAGATTTCACTCATTCTTCTCAATGGCACAGAGGCTATTCTTAGCAAAACCAACCATGTACAGCTGACACACTGTGGCACCACGCCACAAATCCTTCTAGCTGCAAAGAGTGCACCATCCGAAGGCAGCCTGGCTTCACTTTAATTTGCAGCACGCAGCATTGTTAGTCGGTTGAAAGAGGACAGGGAGATTTTCAGTGCCATTTACAACAATTAAAGAGAGCAGCTCTTCTACAAAAAAAGTACTCTTCGTGGATATTTCTGTGTGTGTGTGAATAATTTTAAGAACCTAATTCACCAGGCAGAATTTCCAGTAAGTTTGGCATCTAGCAGAGAGATTTCTCAAGTGATTATTTACTGCAAAACTCAAAGAAGAACAGGCAGCCACAAGGTTTATGAGTGCAGAATGAACAGTACAACCCTCCTGCAGAGATTAAGGCAGAGAAAAGGAAAGAGCTCACACTAATAAAAATACTGAAATAATAATGAATAAAGCTTTACAAACTTGTACTGCTTCTCTTTTCTTCAAATGTGTTCACTGACTAAATGAAAATCAGTCACTGCCACTGTTTAGAGGTTATATCTACTGGCTTCTTGGGGAGGTCGTGGTGTATTTATACCTCCATGTTGTAGTGTACATTCCTGAAAAGAAAATTATGCATGATACCTGAAAGCATCTAAATGTTTAAGCTGCACAAACTCCAGATCACGAAGAAATAAAGCAAGAAAGCATTGCTTGATTACTAAGACGTGCTGCACTGCAAAAAGCCAGCAAAGGACACACACATGTGCCTGCACCACTCCGGAATGGTATCAGAGCCACCAGAGGGCACTCTCGTAATCTACAATTTGAATTTTTGCTGCCTAGCTTTTTCATCTTTAATTAGAAGGAAACCTGACTCTCTTGCAGAATGAAGAGATCTTACTGACACACTGAGACAAAAGATTTTTTTTTCTCCAGATTAAAGGAACCTAATGGTATCTACAATATTTTTAAATTATACCCCATTAGCTAAAGAAACAGAATTTACTAATCAACTAAAGCTTACTTTGAAACTATTTTACAGAAACAAAACATAATTGACATTAAAAACTAGCTCTCAGTGCTCATGACATTTGTAAACTGGAATATTTTAGGCAATGAGAGTAGAAGTACCTTCAGCCAGATAACCAATATTATCTGTGAGTGTTAGGCATAGATGTGATCTCAAGCACAATCCAAATACAGATGAATGCCCTTAATCAGAGCTTTTTATGGTTCTGAAATTATTGTGGGGTTGTCTGTGGGATTCTTTTTGTTTTCCTTAGTGTTCAGTCACCTTATACAGAAGGTATATATTCAGCACTGTGTTATCACAAACATTTTGTCTCCTCTTTTAGGTTCTCAGGAAAAAAAAAAGCCTGCAGAATAGCCTACTCTCACCACCTTTTTCAGGTTAGTAGGGTAATCAGTTACTGGAAGCCCTTTGTAGCTAATGATTATGTCATTTATTTTCCTGGCCATTGTAGGGATACTGATAAATGGGACACTCCTGAAGGTAAGGTTACTCTGAACACATCTTCCTGCCTGACACTTGCTATCTTTGTTGAACATAAGCCAAGTAAAGCTCCTGCAAGCTGAATTGTATATTGTTTAGTTACTAGGATATACTTGGATAAAAGTGTAAAAGCTTTGACAGAAAAATAAAAAATGGTAACTCTCTTCTCTTCGAGAATACCAAGAAAAAACTTTAGTCTGACTTGGGGCTTATTACCTTCTTAGACACTGCATTTAGATCCTGCAAAGTCAGAGGAAGTAGTTCACTTGGTTTCTTCAACATACACACATTTAAAGCAGTGCTGACACACAGGGATTCCTGGCCAATCCACACCTGGAATCCAAAAGGCCTGTTTCCATTATGGCTGCAAGGTAGTGCAGCCATACACTTGCCAAAGATACAGGTATTACATACATTTCCTTAGAGACAAGGGGACATTGTTAACTTACTTATTATAAAGTATTTTGCACATCTCCCAAAATGTTTTGTTAGCCACTAAATACATTAGGACTCGTGACATCAGGAAACGCTCCATTTTTAATAAGCTACACTATGACATGATACAAAAGTAAAATGACAAAGATCGTGTTCATGAAATCAGCTTTGTGGCATTCTATCCAGGTTCATAATAAACATGCTCCCTTTTCGATCATCCCTTAATTTGGAATAATTTTATATAGAGCTCTCATTGCATTTAGGCCCCTGTGTCCACAGAAATCTGCTGGGAGCATATAGTGAAACAGAATTAAAATAGATGATGAAAAATCCGAATGCAGAGTAGTCTAATTCATGCACTGCTGCTCCTCCTCATCAATAGTTAAAGGAAGTCAGCAACATCATTGGCAAGAAACTGCAAACAGAGTCGAAGCAATCCCATGCCTGCATGAATTTTTATTTGGAAAATTTTAGCTGGTAACGCCTTCTATCTTCTACACACTTAATTAGTGCAGGAGAGAAACCATACCCGAGACATATCATTAGATCTAGGCATTAAATGGTTAAAAGCTGTGCACATGCCAAGGTTTTAATAAGGCTTAACAATAAAAAGCTTCAATCTTCCACTTTCACTAGATTTTGTTGTGGTTTTCCCTTGCTTAGGGCAATCCATCTGTTAATGTTGACTTGCAGTACAGTTAGGCTCACACCACGTACGAAAAGCCCAGAGCAGCTAAGCCAAGCAGGAGTGAGCTCAAACGAGCGTTAGAGAACAATTCATCTTCGGCACAGATCCGCGGCGCACGCGCCTGCACCCAGCCCTCTGCTCCCCTTAGCTCCTCTTTTAGGAAAGACTTCCAAAATGCAAATGATAGGAGGGCAAGCTGATCACTCCAGTCTGCAATAACACATTTAATTCTTTATCCTCCGATTAGGTTTTGACAGCTGCTTTACGTGCTATGATTTCTTCTGATTTACTGTTAATTTTTTTTTTTTTTTAAGTCTATTGCTGATCTGGGGAAAAGAAAACCAACCCAACCAAAAAAATCCAAACCACAAAAGAAACCCAAAACAAAATAAAATAAAACAACCCCAAAACAGTAAAACCACCATGACAGCAGTGACAAAGCTTGGTAAATATTCATTGTTAAAAATGACTCTGCACTGTGACCAGTGCTGGTATTCTCACTGGACCAAACTGGCCTTGTTTTCAATAAAACCAGAGAAGTATCCTTTCCCTTGAGCCCTGTTAGGCTGAGGCTGCAGTTGGAACTGTCATCTTCACACAAAAGCAAAGGGGTTGGGTTTTACAAATGCAAAGCCTAATTGGGAGATCTTCATGGCTTTACCCTTGACATTTATTAAAGCCTCATCAACAAAACAGGAAATAGCCATACTAATTAGCAGACCCACATGCAAACCACTCTTTGTTGGGGGAAAAGTAGATTCACTTCCTATTGTAAAGGAAACGTCCTTCCAGACCCCAAAACCCTGTTATGAACTAATTATTAAAATGATCTTTTACGGTGAAACAAACTTTCCTATGATACACAATGTCTCCATCTAAGTATGTATATCATTCCTATGATACAGATGTCTCCATCTAAGCATGTTTTACAGCATCTCAGATAACTGTTAGTGTTTAACTGTTTCCAAGAAGTGGAGAATGAAAAGCTCAGTGCATGCGTCTAACAGGACGTAAAGTGTAGCACCAAATTTTTTGTATTTACAAGCTTCTACATGTTTCAGTATGGAAGACATAGCAATAAAGTGCAGAGCTGCCTCTTGTTTGGAAACAAGATGAGCATTAAAAGCAATCTCCCTCTATTCTTTGTTTGTTTAGATTTTGGGAGGATATTCAAATGCACTGACATTGCAATTCAGTATCTGGTCCTTAGCTTAAATACACAACGCACACATACTGCACGTTAGCACTATCCTTATACTGCTGTGAACACTTACAGGCACCATTTTAGAGATCTGGCTGGACAGGTTCATTTGCAGACTAGAGAGTTATAGAGGAAAAAAAAAGGATTTAAACTGACAACAGTAATCTGCAAAATTCACTTATTTGAAATGGTAGCCTCAGTACTAGATCAAGCATAGTCTCCCTCACACACATCCAGTTGTGAATATAAATATAGACTTTTATTGGGATATTTTAAGTTGAAAATCGCCACTTATCCACAGAGATTTTGTGTTTATGTCATCTTATTCAAATATCAAAAATCACAGAATTGTTTTGCTTGGAAGAGACCTTTAAGATAGAGTCCAACCTTCAAACTAACACCACCACGGCCATCAAACCACATCCCAAAGTGCCATGTCCACAAAAAAAAACAAGAGAAGAAACGGTAGGCTATTATTTTTTTTTTAGAAATAATTTGGTTTGTTTGCATTTGAGGAGGAAGAAAAGGTGGGAATATGTGAGTAGGATGCAAAGGAAACTGTGGAGAGTGGACTTCTTGGGAAGCGATTGGCATTTGCTCCTTTCTGCCCACTAGGCTGATGTGACATTTGGGATGAGAGCTGGGGAGACCACATAGGACCTTTGGTTTGCAGCAGGGCAGAACTGCAGAGCTCTTAGCTACAAGGGTTCCTAGTAAACAAACCCTCCATAGGTACATGTATATGAATGAGTGTACACATACACACACATATATGTGTATATGTAAAGAAAACCAGAGAGATATGCACTCCTGTCTCATTTTCAAAACTAAAGGACCACTGGCAGGAACAGCAACAGTGATATTAAAGGGATTTAGCAGTATACAGCTGTATGAACACAAAAGCATGCAGAAGTTAAATCACTCTGTCTGAACACAGGCCTTCAAAAGAAATGTTTTCCTTCACTGAGGTAAATTATATTCCTTTGCAGCCCTAGACTCCTGTACCTAACAGCAAGCAGCACTACCATATCAGTAAACTACTGCAGATCTCTTTAATAAAAGCAGCCTACAAAAATTCACTGACCTCAAGGGGACAATCATGTTATATCTTTACACAGGCACCCACAATGGTAGATTTACCTAAACAAATCTATGAATGTTGGCTTATAATGCATTAAAAGCTTTTTAGTACCTCATATTATGAAATTACTGGGAGAGGGGAGGGGAATTTGCTACATATTACAATGACAGATATCTAATAGAAATAAATATTATAATAACTAATCAGGTTTTTTCATTTTAGCACTATATTCATACATTTAAATGGTGTATCTTCTCTTCTCATACTCAGTGAAGAAAATCTGCTGCACACAAGATCCTGAAAGAATGCAGGTGCCACAGCTGCCTATATATAAAGATATACTGAAGGCACATAGTTCAAAACTTTTTCGCTGGCTTTAAGAGATCACGAAAACATGTACAAAGTAAAACCTGCCTAAATAATTAAAGCAGAAAGTGTTTGTATTATTTATAACCCTACTAAAAAGAATGACTTAATACTGATGTACAATTTCAGCATAATTTAGCAATAATCTTCCTCAGTTCTATCACATTTCACAAACTTTACATTTATTACAAATAAAAACGAATTCAAAATCAAATAAACAGAGAATTCAGATTTTTATCATTGCAATATCTAAAGTAAGAAAAAAAAAACAAAAACCCAAAGCAAACAGTCAAATCAGCTGGACTGTATTTCTCTACTTAATTCTCATATGAGGAACACACATGCTTTAAGAATCACAGAATTGTCAGGGTTGGAAGGGACCTCAAAGACCATCCAGTTCCAACCCCGCTGCCATGGGCAGAGACACCTCACACTAGATCAGGTTGCCCAGAGCTCCATCCAGCCTGGCCTTAAAAAACTTCCATCCAAAAGCATTCATTAGTTGTATTAAGAACATGCAGTAACGATACCATGTACAAATATATACTTACACAATAAAATATGTACAAATGTAGGTATACATTCCCAAGAAGGAAACATTACAAAAATCTATGATTTCTCTGAAATAAAACTGTCAAAATGAATCCAAAGATATTAAAACACTTGCCAAAGTTCAGACACTACACCTGTTACTTCAAATCAAGACTAGAAAAGATTAGAGAACAAAAGGACAAGAGACTGACATTGTATTAATTAGCTGATTTAGCAATAATAACATACTACATAATTATCTGAGCAAGGTTAAAGGCCATATAACTACCAAACCAAAGTGCTCCAGTGTAAGAAAATTAAAAAGATAGCTTAACACAGATCTGTGAATAGACCAGAAAACATTTGCTGCCCAAAGCCTGTTAACCACAGCATCCAAAGACAGAGAGTAAAATAATCTTAAATGATTCACTGATGCACTACCATCGATAGCAGAATATTTTCCTCCTCTGTGTATGAATAAGAACAGAAGTTTCAGGTATCTTACCTGTGCCAGCCTTCGTTTTTCTGAGTTTGCTCTCTTCTCATAATGCAATGTGTAGACAGGAGCAGTCTGTACTGCACCAGCACTGCAAGTTCCATAATCTTCCTCACTCTCCTATACAATAAAACAGATTTCAATCCCTTTATTTATAATCATTAGCTGCAAACGCATCCTCCAGATTATGCATGCAGAATGCATTCAAAATTATCTTGCCACAATCCATTACTGTCATGAAAATACCATCTGTAGGAAGAAAATCAAATCTAGCTTTTCAAGAAGCTGAATTATCAACATTGTAATTTAAAAGATGAATTGTTCAACCATCCAGGCAATATTTTTGTAAGTTTTCCTAAAATAGCATAACATATATCTAAAAACTGATTCCTTCTCCTTACAGAAAAATCCTGTTTGGAAACAAGATTTTCAATGGAAAGTACAATGCCTAAACTATCTTTTCTGATAGTGCAATGTTAATTTTGCAAAATGAAACTATTCCTTCATTGTTCACGCATCTTATGAAACCAAACCGGACAACTACACCTTCTGAAATGCTCTCTACTGCAAGACTCTCCCTTCTCAAATTCTCAGCTCGAAGCAAAGGCTTCGATTGTGATATCAAAGCAATCAACTTTATGAAAACATACATCCTGTTAATGTATCTTTGAAGACCTCTGTTGTTCTATGATAAAATATGCAAACAATAAAGAGATTATTCCGTGGATGCATAGAATGACAGATAATTGCCAGAGGGCTTGTTATGAAAAATGTATTCTTGAACAAAGGGCTAAGCATATTTCAAAAGTCATTAAAAACACAAATCTCATGTGATTTGTAAAGTACAAGCTTCACATTGATACAGGAAGCAATGCAAGAGAGCAAAAAGTGTGCTACATACCTTGTGTTTTAACTTACTCTTCACTTCTTTTATTCCTTGCCTTGCCTGATTTTTTGCCTAGAAAAACAAAAGGACCTAAGCAGCAAGACACTGGTTGTAGTCATGGAACATGTTTTATAATGCCATACTTAACACCTGCTGACATAAAGGCCAATAACCTTTATTACAAGTCTCATCCATTCATTTTAAGTATATTTTGTATATTCCTGCTTAAGGATTTTTTTTTTTTCAGTACATGCATGCCAATGCTGTGAAAAATTCTCCAATATTGCTAAGGACAGGCTAAAAAATGTTTGCATACACTACTCCCTTTATTTGAAATGGTCCTTTAAATTTGAGAGGGTATTTTAGCAGTAAGGCATGTTGGAAAAATGTAAGATTTTCAAGATGACTGCTACGGTGTTCCAGTCTGGCAACTTGCAGGGCAACATCAATCTTAAAAGAAATGAAGTGATTTCATATGCAGATGGAGATTTTTGTCCAGTGTTGCTGAACAGCATAGCGGGTGCTATTTAGGGAAGAATTCTGAATGTATTAAAATAGGCAGCCAAGCAGCACTGTTGCATAGAAAACAGCCAAGAATGTTCTTCAATAGAGAAATGAATTATCAATACATAGTATCATGTACTTAGGCTTAAAAAAAAAATATTTAAAAGAGAGAGGCAGGGGGAAGGGGGCAAATTAGAGAAAAAGAAAAGATGGGAGAACACATGACACCAAAATCCCTAACCATAACAAAAGATGAGGCATCCTTCTTATAATATAGGAGAAAAAACATTGAAGTTTTCAAGATTGTCTTGAAAACAGGACTTAAAAAATGTATTTAAGGGTAAAGATATTTAAGGGTAAAGATATAAACCCACAGATATATTTCTATGGTTTTCTATACATAGATATTCAGAAAAAGAAAATAATTTTCTGGAATCAAGAGGTCAGGGTGTCTTTTTGATCCTTAAATCATACATCTATAAGCTCAGTAGCAGCACAATGGGGTGCCATGTAGCAGATGCTAACCTAAGAGCCCCTTTAAAACTTCTCAGATCATGCTCACTGCATTTGGATGAATTCTGGAGTACTTTGTTTTAACTCTGAGGGATGGCACTAAGCACATTACGCATGGCCACCAATCATTTATCTAACAATTAAGAAATGCAGGTTTCATTCCTCTAGTCATAGGCTTGCTAAAAGGCAACAGCATAAGAAATTCAATGGGGTCTAAATAAGAATACCTTATACACACAGATCCTCACAAAATTACTAGGGTCTAAGCTAGTGTGAACTGAACAAGAATAATGTGCAGCTAATCTGTTAATGAACCATTTGTAAAATTGTAAATGAGTCTATGAAGTCTATTTCATTTATATACCTGTTTCTCTCCATGACCACTGTGTTTTCAACTGACAGAACTTTAAAAATTCTGTTTGAAAACTTTACTTAAAAACCCCTAGCTTAGACTGATGTACTGATTTCTTCAGGACTATTTATTACGCATCCAACTAATGAAATATTTGGAAAAGCAAAAAGGAATCCAAAAGTATTTTCCCATCTTAAAATACTTCCCACTTTGTTTTACACTACTGCTGCTTTTCTGTACTGTGTAATTGGTTTATTGGGTAGGCAGCCTTTGAAAACATGATCTTTTAAGCTCAAAAGTATAAGCATTAAATCCAGTTAAACCTGAGTATTCTAGTATGATCTTTAAAAGAGCAGATGACAAAAAGGATTGGCTGCACACATTACTGATGCTTTACCACATCTTTTCAGTAGCACAGCACTTAATGCCAAAGTGAAATTGCATCTCTGTAAGCCAGGAGTCCATTTGTCCAGCATTTGTCTGTATTTTATTCGCGTTGCCAGGTTATGATGAGTTTAGAGTTTGTGTATCAAATATCTAAATGATATCCAAAGGAAGCTTCTATTACGCATTATGATTGAAATAAAACCAGCACAGAGGTGCTTTGAAAATGCTTATTGTTTTGTACAAGCTATCTGGAAGAGTCTGAATCAACTCTAAATCACAGTGCTGCATGAGAAAACAAATGACTCTAAAAACTTTCTACAGGCTGAAGTGTTTTTCTGCAATGCACGTACAAAATGCTTAGGCTGTTGAGTATTCAGGAAGAATGAGAGGTTATAGAAGGTTGCAGTATTTTTATGTATTATTTATTTGAAATAGATGATCTTACAAATTTATATGCTGTTTTCACAGCTGGAGTGGCTTTGGTCATCGCTGTGTTGATCAGTGCTCCACCTTTCTGAAATATACCAAAAACCCCATATTTGAGTAAGGTCTTAGCACAAGTCAAACCTTAAGACAACAGCAAGGAAAAATAAACAGTGTGGTGTAAAGAAATAACAATCCTCCTTTTAAATCAGGAAGAATAACCACAGCTGTGCTTCCTCCTCAACCTGCTGTCTGCAGCTACCCAAGGGTTACAGCACATCATTATCATAGCTGACACATTTATCAATGCATTCTAACAGAATGATGTATTTTCATTCTTCATTCATTGTTACCATTTCAAAATCAATTCAGAAGCTAGGTTATTTTTCTCATGTTCCTATCCTATTTATCATGCAACTTAAGAATCCTTTGACCTGACAGGAGGAACTATCTCATTTAATCACAGGAGAATTCTCTAATCTGAAGTAGTATTTTTTACTAATCTGGCAGAATAACAAGGTTATACCAAGGGTCTTCTGCTAGCCAAATTGCACAAATCTGTATTAACAAAATTGCTATTTACTAGAAGTGATAAACTTCATATCAAATTGTACTGTCACACCTAATTCACAGTTATGGAATGCAACACGATACAGAAAGCAGTGACATCCCTGACTGTACAAGAGCCTTGTGCATTTTGGCATTTGTTTCATGTAGGGGACTTTGGTTTGGTTTGGTTGTGATTTTCTTTTAATTTTCAAGAACAAACAAACCAAACCAAAACAACATCATAGTTATTGCATATACCATAAACACATCACTTCTTCTAAAATGAACTTCTATTTCCCATGGAAATGACCAAACTTTTACCATTACATAAATGTAAGGAAAAGGACAAAGATTTAAGGAACATGATGGCTCCTATAAATACTTAACCAAGTTAATACCTTCACTGTATGCATCCACTGCTGATAAGATCTTGAGTTTCCTGAAATAGAAATGTAAAGTGTAGCATAGTTAAACATCCAACATTTTAAATGTTTCAACCCTCTACATAAAAAATTCCCTTAGAGGATTATTCATTAATTTTATTCTTCCCTGATAAACAAGGAATGTAAAAATAAGAATATGTGTACACTAAGAAAAAAAAAATCCTAGGTATCTCTCACTTCATGTTTTCTATTTGCTTTGTAAAAGGATACCTTTCCATCACACACAGATTTTAATTCCAATTGAGGCAGAAAAAATAAAACTACAATAACACACTGCTAAGAAGTCTGAAAAGAAAAATGCCAACTCAATGGAAACAATAATATATAATGAACTACGCTCAAGCACATTGATGCCACTGGACACAGTGTCAAGAACAAAAATGACATGGACTGCAGATGGCACCATCCCAGGGAAAAAGAACATGAGAAAAGTTTAAGGATTAGACTCCTGTGCAGGAAAAATAATTTTAAATTATTAACTGTATTCTTTTTCTTTCACAAAGAGAAAACTTCTAAAAGGCAACTGAAAACTCTTGGCTTGCATAGGACTGCTGAGGACTATGTGCCAGTAAGCTGGCCATGAGGATGGAGTTCAATTCTATTGATCACTTGATGAAGAAATGAACACTATTTCCCACAAGTGCTTCAGCTGAATGCTGAAGGTTGAGTCCCTGATGTGTGAGGAAGTTAAAGAGCGTCTCAGTCACTTGAACGCCCCAGTACTGTGAGCTGTTACTGACCCCAGACAAGACATTCATGTTGACAGCAATGTTGAAGTTTCAAACACAGAGTTTAGCCGTTTTGTAGGGATGCACTGATACTTGCTTGGCATGACAGACTTTTAATAGGAGTTCTCAAAACTTCTTCAGCTTTGCAGTAATCAATTAAATAAGGCTCCAGTGGAATTATTGCACTGGCTAGTGGAAAGCCAAAGCATTCTCCAAGAACATTGTCTGAGAACTAACTCCATCATTTTAAAAAGTATTCCCAAGTTTCTTAAGGAGATGAAAATCCCTGAGCTGTTCATGCTCATATCAGCCACTTTCACCCATTCATAGAATCATAGAATTGTTTTGGTTGGAAAAGACTTCTAAGATCATCGAGTCCAACTGTCAGCCTAATACTGCCATGGCCATTATACCATGTCCCAAAATGCCATGTCCACGTATTTCTTGAACATCTCCAGGGATGGGACTCCATCACCTCCCTGGACAACCTATTTCAATGCCTGACCACTCTTTCCATGAATGATATTTTTCTTAATATCCAATCTTAAACCTCCCCTGGCACAATGTCAGGCCATTTCCTCTCATTCTATCCTGACACTAGGGTGAAGAGACCAACATGATGATCTTATCTCCAGTAAGAACCTCAAAGTGAGACCTGAAGCAAAAACATCTTAGTTTTCACTTTTTTTTTCTTTTTTATTTGGCTTCCTGGAACTACCAGAGAAGGCAGCATGCAAATAACATGTAGTCAGGTGAAATTTAACCACTGCTTGTCTGTCACTGAAATTTCACCGAACTTTCTTTAACATGACATTTCATAACTTCAATTTCTTATCAACAATATTCATACATCATCTGGCTTGTCGTATGCTTAACAGTGACTCTTTCCACATCTGAGCTTTCTCTGTCACAGCCTATGACTTAAGCCAATACCAGTAACAGTCAATGACATCACAGAAAATCACTAAGTTTAACTGTCTTCTAGTTGTGGAGACTTTAGGGAAGACAATAGAGACAAATACTCATCTTCTCAAAAAGCCACATTCATACTGGATGCCCACAGCTAGAGTTGAACCTCCTGAAATACTAGTAAGAAATGCTGATGTGTTAAACCAAATTATTATTAAAAGAGAGGTTCAAAGGTTTTCACATTTTCAGTTTTCCTTATGCTAACATTGAATTAATTGGATACATTCTACAAGAGATCCCAGGGCTAAGCCAATCAATCATCACTGTATTTGTGTATTGAAAGTCATGTAAAACTCTTGAGAACCAATAATTGCACAGAATAATGCAAGTAACAAAGTAAAACTTTAAGTATAAAGTACAAACTATAATGAAGATAGCTGACATTTTTTTTTTCACATACAGTCCCAATGAAATAACTTTTTACCACTTTACCAGGTTAAAAAAAAAACTAAACAAACAGATAAATCATAGAAACCAATGAAATCCAAGTTTTGTCCTCCAATTTTCATTTTAATTTTCTGTGCTGGTTTACAGAATCACAGAATTAACCAGGTTGGAAAAGACCTTCAAAATCATCAAGTCCAACCTATCACCTAACACCAGCTAATCAACTAAACCATAGCATGAAGTGCCTCATCCAGTCTTATTTTAAACACCTCCAGGGACTGTGACTCCACCAACTCCCTGGGCAGCCCATTCCAATGGCCAATCTCTCTGTCTGGGAAGAATTTTTTCTTAACATCCAGCCTAAACCTTCCCTGACACAGATTGAGACTGTGTCCTCTCCTTCTGTCTCTGGTGGCCTGGGAGAAGAGACCAACCCCCACCTGGCTACAGCCTCCCTTCAAGCAGTTGTAGAGAGCAATAAGGTCTCCCCTGAGCCTCCTCTTCTCCAGGCTAAACACCCACTGTGCTCCAGACCCCTCTCCAGCTTTGTTGCCCTTCTCTGGACATGTTCAAGCAACTCAACATCTTTCTTAAACTGAGGGGCCCAGAACTGGACACAGTACTTAAGGTGTGGCTTGACCAGTGCTGAGTACAGGGGCACAATGACTTCCCTGCTCCTGCTGGCCACACTATTCCTGATACTGGCTAGGATGCCTGGGCACACTGGGCACACTGCTGGCTCATGTTCAGCCTACTGTCAACCAGTATTCCCAGGTCCCTTTCTGCATGGCTGCTCTCCAGCCACTCTGTCCCCAGCCTGTAGTGCTGCATGGGGTTGTTGTGGCCAGTGTGCAGAACCTGGCCCTTGGGCATGTTGAAACTCATGCCGTTGGACTCTGGGTCAGTTATGTTCACATACGTGGAAAAAGGCAAATAAAAAAAAAAACTTAAAGAAATGTTTCCTATTTGACTCAGTAACATTTAAATTAGACCCTCTATAGCTAAGAATATGTCCACCTGTCCTTTCAACAGCTTGCAGTGCACACCTCCTGTGACTCCTCTGAAGGCTGCTTTTCACCTGTGTTTTTAAAACCCTGGGTTTCCTGATAAAGTCGATGGGAGTTAACTCTGCAAAGAGATCATAGTTCTACCCCATTAGCATCACAAAATGTCACCTTCAATTGCATACATATTGTTAGCCCTGCGCTTCGTAACGATAATGAGACAGCAGTTATGTAAATACTGAGTATGTGCCCTAAGCAATTTGTCCACAGCTTGGCAAGATACAGCTTGTCTGACTCGAAAAGTACACACGTGGTACAGCCTAGCCGGGAACTGCCCAGCATCCCCTCCTGAGCAGAGCCAGGTGAGACGTGGTTCACAGGCTGCCAGAGTGCAGCCAAGAAACAAGCTTTATCTGCCTCCAACTGCAGTTTTATTGCAGCCTCCTGACCCCCTAACTGCAGTCAGCAAACGAACTCTGCATACTGACATCACCTATCTGAATAATGGATGCTCAACGCCTAAAATCTGTTTACAGAGCAGCACAGGTTCCCACAAAAAGGCAGGAGAGAAGTAAATCTCTGTGTAACTAAGCACATTTTTATCAAGAAAAAAAACCCACAAATTATCTGCTAGACCCTAGCACAAGACACAGAGGGCAGGAGGAGGCAGTGAAAATCTGGAGACAGAAGGATTTATGTAATCTGAGTACAAAAAGAGGTATTTTGTAGAAGATGAAGCTCTGCACTACTTGATGACTTCTCCATGCAGGCCAAATTGTTTCCACTACATGTGCCTATTTGAGGGTAATCTTGCAAAACAAGATCATCATATGCAGCCATATGCAACTCAGTGAACCATTGGAACAGGCTGTCCAGGGAGGTGGTGGGGTCAGCATCCCTGGAGGTATTTAAGAAAAGCCTGGAGGAGGCACTTAGTGCCATGGTTTAGTTGATTAGATAGGGTTGGGTGATCAGTTGGACCTGATGTCTTGGAGGTCTCTTCCAATCTGGTCGATTCTGTAATTCTGTGATTTACTGAGGAAGCTTCTAAACTACTTTCAAGATTGACAGCACAAATTGTATTTATGCTGTGCCAAGCATATTTTGATTCAGCATTTTGCTGGTACCTATGATCTTTCAAACAGCAATAGAGCTGTACTAAATCTCTTAACAGGAAACCATTCAATAATCCTGTAATGATCAGGACAGGATCCAGCATGCACTGTTCTATACAGGTTAACTTTCAAGCTAGCTAATGTGGAAAACACTGTAACAGTTGGTTGGATGAGGCCCTGAGCAACCTGGTCTAGTGGAAGGTATCTTTGCCAATGCCAGGCAGGCTAGAACTAGATGATGTTTAAGCTCCCTTCTAAACCAAACCATTCTATGAATCTATAAATAGTCAGTGAACATAACTAAAACAACACAAGGAAAAGTATTTTTGTTTATGAAAACGGTAAACTTCCATTCTCCATTCTCAGACGGCAGCTAGGTATTTCCCTCATTTTTTAGAATAACCCATTTGTTGGAGAAATTCAGAAAATCACTCTGATTCCTGCTCTGCAGAAATAATTACACGTGAAAAAGTTTAAAAGGTTTGTGGAAAATAACCACCTAGAAAAATCACAGCTGCCCAAATTTCTTCTTTAAAAATCTTGCTTATACAGAATGTATCATATTGCAGTTAAAAATGTAAATAATAAAGAAAAAAAATTATGATACATCATATACTGAAATCTATCAACACTATTTTACTGAATTAAACCAACATACCTTCACTTAAGATACTGATATAACTAGGTGTATCATGGTATGTGTCCCAACAGTGATTTGTTAAAGGCTAAAACCCAACCAAGAATGAATGGAAACAATGAAGCAGGAACAAGATTAACGATGTCTAAAATTCACAGGACACCACGAGGACATCACCACATTGAGGAGCTCCCACAGAAGCAGCATCAATGAGTGCACATATTAATTCTGTACCTCCAGAGAAGCCTCCTGCTGTGATTTCTTCTTCAAAAACATCAGAGAAGCCTCTTCCTGCATTTAATTTTGATAGACGACCATCAATAAACTGAGGGGGAAAAAAAAGAGTCATGCTTTGTTAGCTCTTCTATTGCTTTACAAGTGTTGTAGTTTTGACTGTGTACATTATAATGGAATACTGTCTTCCAGACAACATATGGCTTAAGGATGGCATACATCTTTCAGATGGATTTTGCAAGAACAGCTGCACCTATAAGCAGCAGAAATTCAGAGTATTTTACACAGATCAAGTAAATTATCTTTCATTCAGAAATATTTTAGAGAGATTCAAGCTTTTCTTGCTTTTCTAATGGCATGAAAAAAACATTAATTTATTTCCTTACAAATGGTTACTAGGGATTTGGAATCATTATCATATAAAGGTCACTGAGACAGTCCTTGCATGTTCTGTTGTGAAATCTTAAGTCTACTTTGAAAAGACAAACAAACCTCTCTGGTATCCTGTTCTGGTTATGCATCAATGGGCCCAAAGCAGCACTTGCTGTATACAAAAAGTGCCTTTTGAGCAACTGAAAATATTTCACCATATCCAGTTCAAAGAACCAGTATGATGTCTACTTGAGGTCCATTAAAAGCTTATGTGTTCTACATGGAAAACAACTCTGTAATGACAGTATCTGGTGGAAAACTGTAGCACAGTCATGCAGCAAAACAGTAGAGGAAGGCTGTGGCTTGGCTTCAGAAACAGGGGTAGCAGCAGGTAGGGTTTGACTGGCAGTATGCAAGCTGACTCAAAGGACATTTTAATTAACTGTATGGGAATGTGACACAAAAAGTGCCAAAACAAAGTAAGGCACGATGCCAAGGCAGACCCCTCTGACCCTCTCCATGTGACAGAGCACATTTCAGGGTTTATACCACAGTATTTTAAAATTCTAACACATCTGTGTGTCATTTTGGGGGTCTTTAACCACCACTGTAGGTGCATCTAAAGATGCATGCTCCAACAGTTGCCCTAACACACGAGTTACAGCTGCACGAGCACGTGGATTTACATCTACCTATGGGCACAGAGACAAAGACTGAAATGATCCAAATATGTCAGAAAAAGTCAAAATAAAATAATCCATGATGAAATCCCCCAGAAGGAATGAATATATCCTTTCCAAGAATTACCAGGCTTCAAAGTACATTCTTAAAGGTTTAAAGCTGTTTCAAGAAGCAACCCCTCCCTTTTTATGTTGAAAAGGCTAACTGTAGTCTGAGAGATAAAGTGAGAAAGAATTTTTCCAATTATACACAGTTGATCTTCTAGCAAGAATTGAGTTATTCTCTGGTACTAAACAGTACATAGGAACTAACCAAAATTAATTATTGGGCCATATCATATTGTACCACAGATTATCCATGCTGTGTCAGTGACAATCTGATGCTTGCCAATGAACAGATCAGTGACATGAAACAAATAACTTCCTCAGAGTACAAAAATTCCAGCAGCAAGAATAAGGCAAGCACAAAGATAATAATTAATTTCTCATCTAAATTCCTTCTTATTTTTTCATTTTCTTCCAAGTTGGCTTTTTTCCAAATAGGTTGGTTCATGGTCAGACCACTGGATTATTTCACAGTAAGAAAAAGAGATAACAGCATCTTTAGCTACTGCTGTGGGGAAAAAAAAAGAAAGAGAAAACCAACACCACCACCCCCCCCCCCCAACTCTCATCTCCCATCCCCAGCCTTTGAACTCTAAGACATTATCTCTTTTGGGAAAGTTATGAATTCATGCCATACTATAAACTAATGCAAGATTTATGGACATTCTATCAACAGAAGGCTGAGACACTTGGACTGAATTTTAGTTTTTAGAGGATCACTCCAACTGATCATTTAATGTAAATACTGTCAGAGAGAACTGTTAGCAAAAAGATATTAGAGAGATTATTTACGGGAAATGATAAGTGTTACTTGTGGTAGCAGTTACTACTTTTGAGTAATTTACTTTTAATGGTTGCACTTGAATTCATAGAATCATAGAATCAGTCAGGGTTGGAAGGGACCACAAGGATCATCTAGTTCCAACCCCTCCTGCCATGGGCAGGGACACCTCACAGACACACCTCAATTGCTAATGAGACAAGAGCAGCATATGGAATTACTCATATACTTCATGGTTTCCTCCTTCCATTTCTCGAACTCATACTCCCTTGAAAAAAATCTAGGCCTGCTATTGCAACAAATGCATTCACTTTGAGATCCAGAGAGCCCTTGGTTGACTGCTGCTTCCAATGAAAAACTAATCATTCCAGTGCTACTCCTGGATTTAAACTGACTAAGGACAGAACCACCATAATCCTTGAGTCATTTTGAATTCTAAAAACAAAATATAAACCATATGCACTTAAAAATATACCTTGTTGCACAGATGATAAAGGGTGGGGCATGGGAGAAGAGAGATGATGCTTGCAAGCTACACTCAAAAATTTACAGGAGTAAAAATTTTAAGTTAGCTCACCCATTCTTAAAACCAAAAAGTTGGCAGAAAGAAAGAAAGAAAGAAACCATCATAAATGTGATTTCCACAAAATAACAGCTCAATAGCTTGCCAGGCAACTGCTCAACTCAAAACCTGTAAATGGAATTTGAAATTACTGATAATTTTCAAAGACTTAGGGGATGAATGGTAAATGAGTAAATGTAAAGATATAATGTATGAATAATCAAAACACTCATTATCACAGATTCTTTGACAATTAATTTCCTAGCTAAAAGAAATGCCTCTTGCATGTGCCTTGGAATACTAATTGAAATGAAATGAAAGAAGAGTACCTGAACAGTACACTTGAATTTTAAGTTGGATAATGACTGGCCCAAAAAGGTTTGTAATGAAAAGTGTCAGTCTGGAAGTGTCACCAGGCAGGGTATTTAAGTTCTAATCCTGTATTCATTATTTGTCTTGTTAGCACTTTCCACCATTTTAGGAACAAATCCCAATATATGTTGCAGAACACATTACTTACATGATTAGATTATTAAATGGAATAGTCTAGCATTAGGCTTCAACATAGTTCTAGGAATGAATTAGTATTTTCCCTGGACGCTCATCAGATTTATTTGACAGGCAGGATGCAACTATTAATTGCTTATGTTTGCAGCTCCAAAGAAAGATTAGCTACCATGCATGCAGATTAAAGAGGAGCCTTCCTAAGGCTCAAAAACTGCCAGCAAACCCCTAGCATATATGTATCAGTATAAATATCAAAGATATAGAAAAAAAGGTGAGAAAAGTAGTAACCTCAGTATACAGTTTGAGAACAGGCATTTAATCTGAAGAAAAACTGTCACAGAGTATCTCACAGGGAAATAATATTTAACATACAAATACTAGTTATTATATTATTACATATCCTAATAGTTTAACAATAATGATAACCAGGGTTTTTTTAATTAAGCTTATGCAGGGAAGAAAACTAAAGCCAGCAAATTGAGCTTCACGTATCCTTACAGTTGTATTCCATGTAAAGTTATTTATCATAAATTACTTCTATGAATTCCTGGAAAATGTACATTTTGCATAAGTGGTTTGGTATACTCTGTTTCACAGCAACAGTGACAGTCCTTTCAACATCAAAATCTGAAGTCAACAACCTGATGTAAAAGACATCTCCATAATTTATAACTCTGAGAGAATGGTTCGAGGCTAAAAGATCTAGGCATGGTCCTCACCAAAAATACCCTGTCTCAATTTTCAGTAAACACTATGAAGATGAATAAGGGAATAAAAATAGAAGTGTTAATTAAAATGAGATACAGAAACAGACATTACAATGCCTGAGGAATAAAACTTGAGTCAAAAACCTCTCTTATTCTAAGGAAACAAGCAGGTAAATCTGGAAGTGAAAAAAATGTTTGAATCTATCAAGGTAAAGGAAATCCAGCTGAAGTGAAGAATCACAGTTAAAAACCAAAAGGTGCTGGTTTGATAGTTTGCCCTTAACAATTTGATGAGGCTAACAAAGAGATTTTTTTTGGGGGGGGGGGGGGTTAATGGAAAATGAGTAAATGTAATGATATAATGTATGAGTAATCAAAAGACTTGTTCTCACAGATTCTTTGACAATTGAGTTTTCTAGCTAAAAGAAATGCAATTTATTTATTCCACAGAAAAGCCTCTTGCATGTGCCATGGAATACTAATGAGATGAAATAAGAGTACCTGAACAGTACATTTGAATTTTAGGTTGGATAAAGACTGCCCAAAAAGGAGATAATGGCTTGTAATGAAAAGCGTCGGTCTGGAAGTGTCACCAGCCATGGTATTTAAGGGTAAGTGTGGGGACTGATCCTACTTACAGGTTAGCTCATGACTTTGATACAGAAGTCTGGCATGTGCTGATATATTTGGGAATATCATTAATAGAAAGCCTGACAAAATTCAATGCAAAGTAAAAAGCAGAAAATGTTGGAGATTAAAATCATCTAAGTTGAAGTAACACAAAAAAATTAATTTCACAATTTTTTCTGACAGTGATTTCCTGGTACTTTTGTAAAAAAAATTACTACACATTCCAAAATTAAAAGAGTGGTTAAATTAGAGGAATTAACATGTTATAATGCAGGAGAGATGGGGAGAAGATTTTAAACCTACAAATAAAAAAGGACAGAGGAAAGATTTTCTAAGATCCTACAAACAGAACTTACTTGTCAGTTATGCCAAAAAGGGTGAACTTAAAGCACCTTTCTGCTTGGTCTAGGTTAAGGTTGCTTCTAAGAACTATTTTCTGCTTAAAAGATATTTTCAGAACAGGATAAAATACAGTTTAGCCCTTTTGAACACAGATAACTTTGGACACAACTCATTTGCAGTGGGAAAAAGTAGAGAAGATGCAGCTGGGCTGAGGATTAGCTGAAAAAGTAGGAGTAACTTTCACAACAGAAACTACAGGAACAAAAAAAATCCTACAATTTCTACTACTAAACTATATGCATTATCAAAATTGTTACGAATCCCTAATCCTCTAAAATATGTTATTCCCTTTAGTTGAAATAAGCTTAAAACAAGCTAGAAATAAACTGATTCTGATTAATTAAACCTGTATTAAAATGTAATAGGTAAGTACAGAGCAACACTGACAGGCCCATTCATTTCAGGGGAGTTCAATCTTGTCCCTGCAGCTGAAGATCTTGCTTTCGGGGTAGTAGTGACAACAATTTAGAAGCATTCCTTGTAGCAGCTTTCTAAGAAAGTTTCATGCTAGCTTAGCAGAATGAGATATAGTGAATGTGAACAACACTCCTCCATGACTTCTTTCCCTTTTGATCATACAGGCGGGATAGAGAACCACAGAGCTGTCAGAGTTGGAAGGGACCTCAGAGATCATCCAGTTCCAACCCCACTGCCAGGGGCAGGGACACCTCACACTAGATCAGGTTGCTCAGAGCCCCATCCAGCCTGGCCTTAAAAACTTCAAAAAGTTTCAGATTTCTTCTGTATGTTTTTATATTTTTATTTACATTCCCATATTTTTGTATTGTTATTATATAAAACACACTGAAATTAAAGGAGCCCAACTCCATAATCTGCATTTCCTTAGCTTTTATACAACTAGCAGAAGCACATTTTCACAGGACTTGTACAAACGATCATCGTTGCATAAATCTTTACTTTAGACAGTAGCCTCTGATTAACACCAAATGTTTTCTGAAAATCTACATATAATGAATTTCCCTTATCTCTCATGGTAGTATATCTTCAAAGAAGTCCACCAGATTATTTAGACGTGAACTCCCACGCCTCAATCATTCCAGGTATTTGCAGGCAAATACATAGTTTTATGAGTTTTCTGATTTCACCCAGATTTCCCTTGGTTCTCCTAAAGATCTAGTAACATCTTTTGCCTTTTGATGCAATGGGGTCGTGTGATGAAAACAGAGGGAGGGTGGAGGGGGAGAAAAATAGAGTTACAGAATAAAATCAAAGAAAAAATAATTTCTAGGACTGTAAAACAACTATTACTGAGCTTGCAAGACATGCAACAGTTTGGGGGGTTTTATTTCAGAATCTACATTAATAGATCAGCTAGAATACTCTTCAGACCATGCCTATAGTTTGAGTTTGTTACATTCTATGTGTGCATGCTTCAGAAAGCTTAGCAATAAAAATTGCAACTACAGTATGAATCCAGTTCATCTGGAGTCCAGTCAGCACAATGCTGCTTAGGTGCTTTGGTTATGAGCTGAGAGCTGAAAATGAAGTTCAATCATCAGTCTGGGAGATACATGGCTTTTTCTTGTTTAGATGAGTTGCTGACTGGCTCTGAAGACATGCTACACTTGCTCTGCACCCTGGGGTTATTTTTCTGTTGAGCTCCCCCTCTCTCCCCACTCTTTTTAACTCTGACTGAAGATTTTAAAACAGAACAAAACTGAGATGACTTTCTGTACACAAAGTACTTGTACTTAGATTTTTCACAGAGCTCCATAAGCAAACAGAAAAGAAAATGTAATCAAATATGACTATGTTTCAAAGGGAAAATCATTAAACATGGGTCATTTACCCTCCCATACCTGTTTAAACAGTTGAAGATTAACAGCAGTTTCCAGGAACTGCTTAGTAGTACTAGAACGATGCTTCACAAAACTGTTCTCACAGAAAGTTATAGGCTCTCCCTAAAAAATTTAAACAGAAAAAGTTAGATGACAACTTGAATATATAAATATGCTGATTTACTTAAAATTCTCCACTTCTTTCTTAACAGTCAATACATAAAGATATTCGCTTTCAAGCAGTCTTGATAAACATTCATGCAATTAAACAGATGCAGGCAACAACAACAACAAAAAAAGCCTAAAATAACCATAAAATTATTAAATAGTTCTAAAAATACATGTTGCAATTGAACCTCTGGTTTATGAAGTCATCCTGAAAAATACGCATTGCAAGGAAAAAGCACAGCGCTTTACATTTGGTTCCTGTTACCTTTATAGAACTCTTCATCAAAAATTTCACAGAATCACGGAATGTTAGGGGCTAGAAGGGACCTCAAAAGATCGTAGAATAACAGAATTATTGAGGCTGGCACAGACCTCAGATCATCAAGCCCAGCCTATGACCTAACACCACCACATCAGCTAAACCATGTCACCAAGTGCCACAGCCAAACTTTTCTTAAAGACCTCCAGTGATGTGATGGCAACTCCACCCCCTCCCTGGGCAGTCCATCCCAGTGCCTAATCAGCCTTTCTGTGAGGAATTGCTTCCTAATATCCAACCTAAACCTCCCCTGGCAGAGCTTCATACCATGCCCTCTTATCCTGTCACTAGCTGCCTGGGAGAAGAACCTGACCCCCACCTGACTACAACTTCCTTTTAGGTAGTTGTGGAGAGTGATAAGGTCCCCTCTAAGTCTCCTCCAGGCTGAACAACCCCAGCTCCCTCAGCCTTTCCTCAACAGACTTTCCCTCCAGCGCCCTCACCAGTCTTGTTGCTGATCATCCAGTCCAACCCCCTGCCAGAGCAGGATCACCTAGAGCAGGTCACACAGGAACACATCCAGGTAGGTTTTGAATCCAGAGAGGGAGATTCAACAACCCCCCTGGGCAGCCTGTTCCAGTGCTCCAGCACCCTCACACTGAAAAAATTTTTCCTCATGCTTACATGGAACAGGAAGTGGTTTGAATTTTGAGGAAAAGCAGGTCCACTGCTTCAAATCATTTCACAATTACTATTGTCAAGGATTTTCTGACATGCTAAAGCAGCAACAGTAGCAAAGCAAAATTCTAATCCAGTTCAAAAACACTGTTTTTATATTTATTGCACCAAAATACGAGAAGATTGATAAATGTAATGGAAATATATACAAGGAAATTATTGAAATGGACATCATTTTATTTTTACACATAACAAAAGTTGATTTTTTTTTCTTTATCATTATGGAGAAAGTCTCAACAGAAAAAAATAATATTGGATACTCTAAAATGTATTCCCCCAACATGAGCAAAGCACATAGCCTGGAGTTACCAAATGCCTTGCACTAAAACACCTTGATGATGTAAATAAGTGTTCACTGGAAAAAAAGTACTCACTGAAAAAATTTCTTACTGAAAACAGTACTCATTTAGAAATAAAATCTCAGAATCACAGAATCAACCAGGGTGGAAGAGACCTCCAAGATCATCAAGTCCAACCAATCACCCAACCCTATCTAATCAACCAGACCATGGCACTAAGTGCCTCATCCAGGCTTTCCTTAAACACCTCCAGAGATGTCAACCCCACCACCTCCCTGGGCAGCCCATTCCTATGTTATTCCCTAATTTTGTTTCAAATTTGCTAGCTTAAAGTGCACATTTGTGGTCAAAGTTTTCTCTCCAATTCTAATATTCTTGTCATGACTTTGGAATAAACATTTGAAGCTGTTTGAAGCTGGATAAACAATAGGTACTTTGCAAAGTTTCTGCTGTAATCAAAGTACATGAACAGACTTTTGTCATAAATCCAAAAGGCCTCTTGGACAAGTTTACAAACCAAAATAGCTAGAAACAACTAGCAAAGGTCTCGAAGATGGAAAATATGGAATCCAACAAAATGCCACACCTCAATCTATCGTAGAATATTTCACTCTACCCAGAAGCTACATACACAGTGCAGTCTCACAACAGAATAAAAGACACCTCAGCCACTCAAAAGAAAAAAGATCAAAGACAGCTGCTATACTGATCTTCACAATAGCTCCAACTGTTAGTCACTTTAAAGACAAATTTATTCATGCCCACGATCACCACAGCCTTCTGCTTCTAACCCTGTTTCACTTCAGCCACACAGGCTACTTCACACATTTTCCTATCACTCTGGCTGACTGTGCAGTCATGTACTTCCAGAACAGAATCACAGACACATTGAGGTTGGAAAAGACCCTCAGGATCACCAAGTCTAACCCAGACCCCTTCTCTACAAGGATCATCCCTAAAACTATATCCCCAAGCACCACAACCAAACCACCACAAACACAGCGAGGGTTGGTGACTCCGCCACCTCCCTGGGCAGCACATTCCAATCCCTGACTACTCTTGCTGTGAATATTTTTTTCCTCATGCCCAGTCTAAACCTACCCAGTCATAGCTTGAGGCCATTCCCACTTGTTCTATCACTAATTACCTGCGAGAAGAGACCAGCACCAGCCTCTCTACAATGTCCTTTCAGGTAGCTGTAAAGAGCAATGAGGTCTCCCATTCAGAACATCACAGTGTTTGCTGCATATGACCTAGGTGAGTTTGGTGGAGTAGCTCTAAATAATGTTCAACTTTTACACCTTTTACTTTGGTTTTAAATGGTTCCAGTATGATCCAAGAAAACGTTGCAAGTAAAAACACTCTGATGTTATTTTTAAATCCTGTCCTTATACCATCAAAAGCTTTCTTCTTTTTTTAATTCTTTCTTTTAAGAGATCAGATCCTACTCAGCAAAGCACTTAAGTTCATGTTTAACTTTATGGAACCTCTGATTTCAGAAAAGAAACCTCACTGGAGGATCTAGAAGCCAAAAATTTACCTTACACAAACCTTCCCCTTTCACAGGGTAGCTGAAATGCTGTGATATGCAATCCCATCTCAGTATCATATGCAGCACTGGATAGACCAAGTCTACAGGAAAAGCATCCAAGTTACTACAGCCACTATTTATGCTAACTGGTGAACACTGTACACATGCAGGACATGCTGGATCTGCCAAATAGCTTCAAATATTTGTGGTACTTTAAACAGCACTGCCTTCCTGACCCACTTTGCATTAGCTGTTCTTGAGCGCCTAAAGACTTTTGTCTTAGGAAGATGGCCCCAAGCTACTCAGCAAATTCAAAGTGCATCAGAACAAATGGAATAGTTTCCAGTGAGACACAGTGGTACAAGACATAGTGTTCCTGAGGGCAGACTCTCTTCTCAGTTCTGTCGTTCTTCCAAAAAATTTCCAGGCAGCAAATTGTAACAACTCCTTATTTATATGTATTTGTGGGTCTTCTTGTTACAGAAAAAAATATTTCTGGAAATACAGAGGGTTTGTGAGAATGCAGAACTGACTAGATGACAACTCATGACATACTATGAAATATCACATTTAGGACCAAAGAAGAGAAAATGTTAGTTTCAAAATATACTACTTAGAAAAATAAAAACTAAGCTATGCCTCCACTGCCACTGTCTCTATTATCTTGGAAATGATGAAAGAGAAAAAGGAGAGGTTATCCCCCAGCAGAAGTGAAAGCAGGCATGCTGGCTTTCCCTTTCACATCAGCCTGGGAAGAGAGAGCAGTCAGATAGTTTTACCTGATGGCACTTCTCCCACCCAAGCCATGCAACTGAAGGCCAGGAAATGGTACTTCAACACACATTTTTGGTGCGTGGCTGTAATATTTTCCCAAATACTTTCCTTTAATTGCTGGATGCTTCGGATGGTTGGTAAGCACTCATGCACTGGTGCATCTGTTCCCTTATCAGTATAGTTCAGAGACAGAATAACCAAAGATATTCCTTAGCTGAAAATTTACTTAGATCTGTAAGAAGTTCATGTCCAAACATCATTCTGTGTTGTTAGAACCTACTGGTAGCAAGGTTGCTTTAAAAAATTCAGTATGTTTAAATCTCCTAACCTGTTCAGCACATGGAAACGAGAAAATTTGTTGAAACCTGCAGAAATTCCACACTGCAGTTTTCTCAGGGTATCTGCTCTAATCTTACTGAAATTACATTAATGATACAATTAACTCCTAGCTCTATTTGTTCAAGGCGCTGAAAACCAAAGTTGTTTTCCCAACAAAACTTCCACAAATCTTCAAGGCTGCTACTATAAAATTAAAGCCTTCTGACGTGTGACTTTAACAAAACCTAATTATTGAATCAACACGAACAAAACCAGCTTCAGCAGTTTTTGTTCATAAAGCTTACAGCATTCTCATTTCTGCAAGTACAACCAGGGATCCTTTAGAAACTGAGTTTTGGAGGAATGTTCCACTGATGGTTAACTACTAGACCATCAAATGGCCCCTGTTGTATTGATCTGCAATGTACTTTCAACACAAGTTCGATCAAAACCCAGTGGGGACTCTATACTGAAAAGTAGACAGCTAATACTCAGACCAAACAATCTATGCCCAAACAAGCTATCTGTCCTTTTAACAACAGTTGTTATAGAATTTTCTGCCCCTTTCATAGCTTGCCACAC
Source organism: Indicator indicator (assembly GCF_027791375.1). Classification (NCBI taxonomy): domain Eukaryota; kingdom Metazoa; phylum Chordata; class Aves; order Piciformes; family Indicatoridae; genus Indicator; species Indicator indicator. Next base: position 3,188,249 of record NC_072019.1, read on the forward strand.
ACAGCAGGAATTTCTTACTCTAAGCTACATGCACATTTTAAGCAAGCTATTTATACAGACCTCAGTGGAATGTGAAAGCAGTGAGTGCAACCAGGGTGATCGTTTGAAAAGGAAAAATAACCCAGATTAGAAGATATGTTTGTGCTTGCTAAATCTAGTGATACTCATCTTGAACAATAAGTACAAATGTTATAACTCCTTACTTCAGAAAACATTCATGTTGCTTTAGCATGAGATCACTCCTATCAACTATCTGTACTACTGCTGTAATTAGCAGCATTTAACATGGTAGCTGTCTCTTATTACATGAAGACTACAAGGCAGGTGATCATGGACATAGCTTCTTTGGGTTTGTATCATCTGTTTTTTAAACCCCCCAAATTTTATGCACTGTATTGATTTGGTTCTTTAATTTTCTCTGTTTAAAATCAAAGGAGTACAAAAAAGCTGAAATTCCATTTGCTGCCGCACCATTGAAAGATAAAGGCCAAGTGGCATCTGGGTATGACCTTTGATTCTACTTAGGAAATGAGTAGAAGTCTACTTTGAAATTTAAAATGACAAAAAAATTTCTGCAAAATTTGCAAAATTCCTGCAATCTACCAAAAAAATAAATAATTAAAGATTCACAATTAAACCTTATAGTAACTCCTTTCAATGCAAGATCTACATTCTGTAAAGGAATACTATGGTCCTTCAGACAAATTAAACAATCTGGTTTTAAATGTGAAATAAAACTTTTATGGAAGTCACAAATTGTTGTAGCAGGTATTACTGCATAGGGTAGTTCTGGATTTAAACACAAACAATGCTTTGGCATTTCATTACTCTTTGTTTCTGTACTCTGCTATGTCTAACTCTTTGGGGAAAGATAAACTCAATGCCCATTTCAAGAGATCACAGAACTGTCAGGGTTGGAAGGGACCTCAAGGATCATCTAGGTCCAACCCCCTTGCCATGGGCAGGGACTTTTTCCATTATATCAGGTTGCCCAGAGGCACATCCAGCCTGGTCTTAAAGACTTCCAGGGATAGGGCTTCCACCACCTCCTTGGAAGATACCTGTCTTAAAAAGGTTTCATAACAGAACTCAATTATAAGCAACCATTATTTATGCATTCTCAAGTACAGAGGTGCATTCAAAGTATCATTTTTTTCCCCTAATATAACATTAAAATGTTCATATGAGGAGAAAATTCTTCACAGAAAGAGTAATTGTCCAGTGGAATGTGCTGCCCAGGGAGGTGGTGGAGTCACTGTCCCTGGAGGTGTTCAAAAAAAGCTTGGATGTGGCACTTGGAGCCATGGTTTAGTTGTCAGGAGGTGTTAGGTATTAGGTAATAGGTTGGACTTGATGATCTCTGAGGTCTTTTCCAACCTGGCTGATTCTGTGATTACTGTATTATTTTGATGTGTTGTGTATTGGATACAATAACTGCATCAGTTGGGAAAGTCGATGTCACTACTTAAACCAGTGTCAATATTGGCCCAAAGTGCTCCACTCAGCATTCAGTTAAAGCCAGGTCTGACAGAGTGTGCGGTCTTCAAGCTGGAAGTTATCTTGGCACCCTGGTCTGCTGATGAGACCATCAACTCCCTCTGCTGAGCATTCCAGAGCAAGCCATTAGCCTTCCCTCTTAATTTTTCAATTTCTGATGAGTGATGTTACAACCATCACAATTTAAAACAATCCTGGGTTTATTTCTTTTTAACATCAAGAGCTTTGGGAATTTTTCCCCCACAGAGGTGAGTTTTTTTTCAACTAATTCTTTAAGAAAAACCAACTTTTCAAAGGTAGAAAATAAATTACTGTTGCTTACATTCCATAATCTTTTAATAGATGCGAGAGAATTTATCTGAAATACATTTGAAATGTATTTTTCTGGTCATGCTGAATTATCTTTAAAAGAAAAAAAAAAATCACACCTCTTGATGTCTGCTGCTCGGGAGCAAACAACTTTTCTGCTTTGCTGATTTTCTTGATGATGTTAACATCAATCTCTGCCATGGTGAACATTTTGTACTCTTTATTTTTCCACTTGTTCCTCATTCTCTTATCTATCTCTTTCTCTCTAGACACAGATTGGGAATATTGCCTGTTTAAGAATGTTTTATGTCATACACTGTTCTATTAACTGACCATACTGTATATGATGAATGAAAAAAAAAGTGCTAAGTCTTTGCTTTCACCTGCAAGGTTTGCACAAGTGCACATGGTGTGGCTCTTCTGTAGTACAAGGAAGAATGCCAGAAAATTACCCATGGAGAATGTGTAAAGTAAACCAGCTCTAAAACCCTACAATGTTGCACATGAATTGATTGTGTCAGTCAATGGATATGCAAAATGACACAAACTGCACAATTGGAATCTTTGTCTCTAACTCCCCCTACCCACCCAATTCTGAAATATGGAACGTGCAATATTATCCCACAAATGGGATAATTCCCAGGTGCTGGACAACTTAAGAGAAAACAGGAGCAGCAAAAGATTCAAGGCTAAGCTGTGACCACCCAGAGTAAATATAATTTGGATCTGTCTATGCGTTTACATGACATAAGAAGCACTTATCTCACAGCATGATGATCACTGCAATGCCTCAGCAGGGTTAGACTCTTGTGATCAAAGTTGTCATCACTGATGGTGCAGATCAGGCAATGAATCACACTGGGTGAGTGTGAGGGTGAGCACCAAGCACTTGCCTTTCTATATTCCAAGGCTCCTCATAGCAGGACACTTTGATTATCCTTATTGCCACTGCTGGAGACTGCCCCAAAGGTCCACATACAATCAATCCCCTCTGAGAGCATCTCACCCAATATCTCAAATCAGACTGCAGTCCTCCATGTGAATGAGACCATATACAGAAACACGTTAATTGTCATTCCACTCATGTATTTCGTTCTGGATTGGTTTTCAGTCATTTATGACATGACAGGGAAGACATTTTTTCCATTATCCACCATCTACTGCGCATGATCTGGATCCCTTCTGGAATAACCTCAAGTAGTAAATGAACCCCAGCTAGTTATAGGTATTCAGTATTTCACACCAGACTAAAATAAGGAACCACTATACAGCTAGAAATGCAGACCATGTGGATGTCAGGTCCTGCCTGACAACTGCACTGTTTTGCTCTACACGTTCACACCTATTAGGCAATATTTGCTAATGTATAAATGTAGAATATTACAAAAATACTACTTGCAGTATTTGACTCATTTTTTAAAATTCAGTATCTTGATTAAATCAGAAAAAAAACAACTATTTCTACTTTTCTTGGAAACCTTTATTGGATTAAGTTTTTCATTGTCCTGTATTACTCACAAGAAAATACAATCACCTTTATCCATTACATGTTGTATTTCCTGCCTGTATCAGAATAGTCAAATTTTCCATATGGTCTTTTGGAGTTCCATGAACTCTTTGAAGACCCCCTGAAGCTTCCCTTTTTTTTCCTTTCACCAATCACTTTGCTTCAGTAATTGCTAGACGTTTGCTCAAGACATATTGCTACGCCGAGGAGAATCTGTCCTGTGCTGAAAACAAACAGTTGCCCAGAATGAGTGCTCGGTGTGATGAACAGCGTTTGGAGGGAAGAGAAGTGTTGGATGAGTACAGACACCAGTAAAGCTGTTCTTTACTCAAAGTGAATATTAATGACAGTTGTTTCATGTTTCAAGTTAAAAATCATACAGAACACACTGTTGTGAGAGAAACAGTTCCTTTAAAGATATTTTTTTCAGCTTGCAAGACATAACTATCCAAATGCATGATTTTATTTTTCACTGGGATGCTTGCAAACCAAAGAATGGTACCCCCAAACCTCTCACTTCTTGATTCTGAAAATTATAAGCTTATTTATAACAAAAGTATTTAAAATCTCTGTAGGAAATACATTCATTTAAGTACAGCCTATACCTATTTTCTACGTGAGTATTACTTGAGCTGCTGAAAGAATGTAAACTACCTCCACAGCTGCGGTTTAGATTACTTTATTTGATCTAGCACCATTGAGTCCAAAACAAAGGGAAGTATTTTCTTTGCAAACACAATTCACTAATTTTGAGACTCCCAACAAATGGTCTTAATACAGTCAATGTGATTTAATCTGTTTTGAACTACCCGATTCACAACGCATTTTAGTTCAAAAGGCATGTGTAAGAAGACCTAAACAATGATGGCACAACTTGTTTCTACTAAACCAGAACAGTTTCTAATAGATTTTTCTATCACAAAATTACTAAATTAGTTAAAACCATGAGAACACAGCTCAAAATAACAGCTATACTCTTCTTCTTTTTTTTTTTTTTTTTATTATTAAACATGCTTTGTCTTTGGACAAGTTGACACCAATCCAAGATATGCTGCTATTTGCCAGCAGACTTCCGTTAAAATATTCTGAAACAACGTATCTTTTAAAAAAAAATTTTTAAAAAAAAAATCAGGTCACAATGGTTTCATAAATACCTTCTTATGCATTTACATGCAATCAGTGGAGCCAAAAAAAACCCCAAAACCCCACACAAAAAAAAAAAAAAAAAAAAAAAAAAGGCAAAATAAAATAACGCAGAAAGAAAAACTGCAAAGGTCACTTTGACAAATGCCTGCCAGTTGAAATGAGGAATGGTGCACTGCTTCCAGAACAGCGCAAATGTAAAGATCTCAGATATGCCAACAGATAAACTGAAATAACATGCAAATCAGTTAAAAGGAAAGATTATTTCAACAGAGGTGCTAACCAGAATGCTAAAGAACTTGTACATTCAGTTCAACAAACTCACCAAAACACAGGTATGACCCTAGCCTATTTTTGGTCAGAATAGAGGTTAAAGACATCAACCAGACTGACATCATTCTGTTTGTATACATCAAATGTAGGGTAAAGCATTTTTTGACTTAGCAGCTCTTCGTGTGAGCTGGTATGGACTATCTCCACCTTTAAATGAAAGCACAAATTAGACAGCTCCTCCTGAAGCAGTATCAGGTCACGCCACTATGGAATAAACAGCAATTATCTATTTTACTGAATTATTTGTCTTACTGACATGAGTGCTTTGTTGAACTCCAGTGATTTTGAAAACAGATACAATCATTTCAATATAGTAGGCAAACTGGCTTTGTGTATCATAGGGATATTACAACTGCTAAATGCAAAGACTTGAACTAAACCCTTAAACATTAGTTTATGGTGTTGGGTGATAGGTTGGACTCGATGATCTTGAAGGTCTTTTCCAGCCTGGTTAACTCTGTGATTTCTGCATGGATTACTTTTCATCTCATTAAATAATGGTCATCAGTGGCACAAAGAGCTAGTGTGCAAAATGCTCACAGCAAAAAAGACTACCTGTAAGAGAACCACTTGAGCAGAAGGCAGGCTGTGCCATACGTCCATGAAAGGAGGAGCTGTGCCTCCAGGAGAAGGCCTCATCTGGAATTAATAACTACTCTATTCATTTGCATCAAGCAATACCACATAGTTCCTTCCCTATCAACAGAATTCCCCCAAACAAACATCCACCCACTAACCCACCAGCTTTATAAATGTGATGCCTCAAGTCAGAATGATTTTCTTTTATCAAGATCAATATTTATTTGAATTTATCAGGCCATCAAAAATCATATCCTCAGAATCTGATTCAGTTGATATTAGCTCAATCCATTCTATCAAATGGAACTACTAACAATAGATTAAATGTATCACAGGAAAATAATCTGGAGTAACAGACTTCACCAATCTCTAAATTGGTTCTGATAAATGATTTTATCTGTAATATCCACCACCCTAATAAACCAGAAAGGACAAAAGCCCGTAACACATTAATCTACTGAGTACCAGCAGAATGTTCTGATGGGATGAAATGGGTTTTTAGCTCTGCTAACATCTGCTACAGTGGTATCAAGGTAAGTGTGCAATTCGAGAGATACATGACTGGTGTCTGACTTCTGCTAGAAAATAAAAAGCTTCTGGCTCCAAACACAGCAAAGTCTCTAGATTACAACAGGGGAGCTGTGTGTTTGTACTTTCATTAATACAATCTGATTTTATACTAAATGCTTTATGAAAGTGAAACATATAATAAACTAGCTAACTTTGGGTGGGTGTTTGTTTTTTTTAGTACAAGTCACCATCACGAGGTGGTCTTCTAAACTGCCAATATATTCCTTAGCATAGGAGTTAGATTTAAAGCATTTTCTTTAAAATACTTCAGGCTGGAATAAAACATTTGATATTTTCCTTGCAAAGAATGAGACTCTACTCTTACAAATTAAGGAAAAAAAAATAAAAAGAGGTAAAGAATAAGCCTTACTGGTTTGTATCTCAGTGCATCTCTGTAGGATCCAAACAGTGCTGCCTGTGCCCGAAGAAAGGCCTTGGCCACTCCATCACCCGTAGCTGTAGACTGCTTTTTCAGTTTATTTTTCAAGGCTGAGACCTGCACGACAGAGTGGAACAGTTAAATTAACACCTCAGAAATTGGTACAGCATGGTATGAACCCAATCAGCAGGCAAACCATGGTGTCTACAGGTCAGCCAAAAATTCATCCTCCTCCTTGATAGCTTATCTTTTTAACTGCAAAGAGCACCTGCTGGTCTGTTAATTGAAATGAAACCAGGGGATGATGGTAGACTGCTAATGCAAATTGGTTTATGCTCTCTTTTTTCCCAAGGCCTCTTGACATAAATAAGCTTAATTATTTTACAGCAGAATGCGTGTGAGCTACTTTTCTGCAGATTTTTTTCCCCTCATTCATAACATGTACCTACTTGTTTTGAACAATAACATTTGGATATACTTTATTTATACTGTGAAGGCTTAATTTTAAAGACTGTTAATGGCCACTTCCTATTCAGTTTTAGGCTTTTTTTTTAAAGTCAAATTACTATCTTACATCATTTCTCATGCACCATGGGAGCAGCACCTGCCACGTATTCTCAAATACAGTTGAGAAAAGTTTGTCTAAATTAAATGCTACATGGCTTTTGCAATTGTCCTGGAAGATAAAATGTCTTAAAGGCAAAAAAAACCCCCAACATTTAGTTGGCACTAAATGTTAGTGGAAAAACATATGATAAAAAAATTTAGTGCTTGACTGATCTTTGAAGGTCTGTCCTTTTTTTTTTTTTTTCTTTTTTGGCAAGTGGCAATCACTGATTATTACACAGAATTAGAAAAATAAAGAGAGACATTTTAATTTAGATGGCCCCCACTGGAGATGCTTTGGATGGGAAAAATAAAAAAATCACATAATACTGGAATTATTACAGTATTCTTTAAAGATGGGGAATTATACCCAGTTGTAGTCCATACTCTATTAATAAATTTTCATCATGAGGGAAATCTGGAGAAGTCAGATCCAATTACATTGAAGAGATGTTTCTACATCACTTTGTATTGCAATATAACTAGTAACACAATACTTCAGTTGCTAAACACTACACAAAGTAACATTCAGAGTTATCCTTTCAACACAACATTATAAACACAATCGCCAAAACAGTTTTCATTCTTCTAGAAATACAGGCAAGAAGGAGTATCTTTTTGTTTCTTTATGCAAGCAGCCCTGACTGCTCTTGTAGATGATGATTGTAATTGAAGTGTCAACCTAATTAACAACTAAACTTTGAATAATGCTAATGAGAACTGAACATGGCATCAGAGAAAAGACCAGCTCTACAGGTGATAAACCTTCACAGTAGTGACATTTTCTAGTGTAAAGTCACAGTTACTGTGATCTGATCAAAGAGAGAGATCCCCATTGGGTCCAATTATAACTATAGTTTTGAAAAAAAAATTATTGAGTTATGATGTTCATAATCTATGCAGAAAGGCCTTTACAGTATAGGTCTTTTCCCCATAGCTGTGATCTTTTCAATTTATATCCAAGCTCATAGATCTAGATAAAAGTTTAGAGCTTGATTCGTTTAGCCCATGGAAAGCATACAACAAGGCTCATTTATGTTCTTCCCTTGCATCTCAAAAGCAAAAAAAAAGAAACATGTCTGAGAACAAAAAACAATTAAGCAGTTTAAGGCTGAAAAAAACAAATGCAGGTCTTCATTTTGGGGTGTTTTGGGGTTTTTTGTTCTGTACTGTATGATTATGAGTGGTTATTAAAAATAAGGTTTATTTAATTCTGTTAGAAATAAATGTATATATCCTTTGCATAAGGGAAATCTGCCCATCAACATTAGCTCAGCTGCACTAAAACAAAGGCAGCAACATGAGGTCAAGAAAAGAACTGTCACCCTTAAAATGTCTTTGCTGTCATGATGGACAAAGCAGCTTCTAAATAAAAGGGAGGGGGAAGGCAGAAAATTCTCTACATTCTTTTAAACGTACATTCTTCTAAATTATACCTTGTGAATTTGGGGGAATTATGGTAGAAAGTAAGGCAGGATAATCAAAGAAAGAACGTAGGAACCATAGGACAAAGTAGAGGATGTGAAGCAAAATTGTATTTTCTGATTTACTCAGCTCTGGCAGGCCCTGCGTACCATAACACAAATTGATAAACAAAAAGCTTTAGGCAAAAACATGCTAGAAAACAACAGAAAGCAACACATCTCCCACTTCACTGCAGTATTGGTACATTATTAGTTAGATGGGCTGCCTGTTCATAGACAGGTTCTTCAGCACAGAACTGCATTAAGCAAGATGCATATTTCTGTTCTGCCATTCTGGAGGGAGTTTGAGCCTAAGAAAGGCCATGCTGGAGCTGAAAAAAAGTGCCTCCAACTTCTCCTCTCAGGATGCAATGCTAAAAGGCAAGAAGAGTTTCAATAGATCTGATCATTCTACAGAAGTGCTAGGAGCTCAGTGCTCTTAAGACAAAGCCTGCAGAGATAATGTGGGCCACAACCTTGATTTCCCAGTCATCACAACTGGAATCCTGGCTGAAACACATCTTAAGCACCCCTGAGACCTCCACGCTGCAGTCAGCAACCATGTACACACTGGGACGATGCTTTCTCGGGGCTTCTCCTGCCACTGAGTGATGGCAAACTCAGCTGAGCACTTGGGGTAGGTTGCTGGCAAATTCTCCAAGTTGCACAGTTTAATCAAAGATAGAGTTATAAAGTAGATATTACAGTCAATACAGTAAGTACAGATAAGATATTGGGTGCTTTGAACTGCTTAGGAAATGGTACACAGCAGGATTGTGATTGCTTGGATCCATGAACCTAAAACCAAGGAACTGTGAGACCCCTGGGGGACATCATTAATAGTTCTTAAAATTTCAAAGAAAATACACAGTTCTGGATCCATGCCAAAAAATACCAAGCAGCACCTTTATCAAAAATCTTTTCCTCATATATGCTTTAATTCTGTGATTACGAATGCCAAACCTTTTTTATCCCATTCTCTGCATGCCTTAAGCAGAAAAAGCCTTTTATAAAGTTTAAATATAAAGAACTGCAAGCAAACAAACCACAGGGGTTAGAATGCTGTTAGAATGTATTTCTAGCAGACAGTAGTGATGTTTCAGAAACTGCACTATTAATTTACACTAGAAGCAAACTGTTTTTATCTTCTCCTAGCAACAGCTTCTCATAGGATGGTGACTTGAGTTAAGACTGCTAAATGCTACCAATGAAGAGCTATTAGAGCTTCAGGAGGCTTTAAATCAACAGTTTTCCAGTTATTTAAAAAGTCATAAGATTGAGAAGTGATTTTGCTGTCATATGTAACTAAAGGTATCTAAAATGTACAAACATATTGTGTTGGTCATTAAAAGAAAGTGTCGTTTTTCAAACCGTCACTTTATATCCCTTCTGAGATTCCTGATATAAAACTACCTGATCAGACACAAAACTAGTATCTCTTAAATATCCATGTGAGTAGAAGAACAGAACTGCACAGAAAGTTAAAATCTAAATTAACAAAATCATGTAACTGTCATTAAAGCTTTTACTTAATCACCCATATACATTCAAGCGTATAAATGAGTATTCAAAAAGTTAGCTGCCTGAGAAATCATTGAGGTTCCCAATGACTACCAGATCTCTGGAAAAAAAGTTATCCAGGTGTTTCTCTGGTGTCAGTGAGTTGTTAAGATTTAAACTATTGGTTGGTGTTGCCTATTAGATCACATCACCATAAAAGTAAGCCCACTCTCCATAGCAAGAAAGCGAGAGAAGATGGCAGAGAAGAGAAACAAACCAAAAACCTTACAACAAAATGGAATCTGATGATGGTTAAAACTAATATTATTAATGAAAGGGCTTCTTCATATTTGACTTTAGCTACACACAGGATTTAGGCATCTCAGAGAGATCTCCAGTATTTGATCACAAACACTCCTTTAGATGAAAACAACTACTGAAATGCAAAAGTTTTCAAAACCAGTTGTACTTTTCAATGTCACATTCCAGTTTCTAAAACTACTTTGAGGTTCAACAGAATCTCAATTCTAATACTTCATATTCACAAAAAATAGTTGCCTTACGACACTGCAAACACTGCTGACTGATCTGAGTTTCTAAAATATACCAGCAATATTTTCTGATGGGAAAGTATAGTAAATTACAGCATTTACATTTCACATAGAAAACTTTTTAGTTGCCCTATTACACAGTGACCACAACTTCTTCATGAAACTATTAATCATTATATTTTCAGAAATAACTTGCACTCCCAGCAGTTGTTTTACAAAGTAATTTTCATTTTCTACATGAATTACATCTACTTCTCACGTGTTACTTTTAGAACAGTAATGTTCCCATGCTCAGCTTAGGATATTAAAACCTGGTGACTTTAGCAATCTCAAACTCAAAACTCTTAAATTAAATCCTGCTTCAATTCTGTATTGTACCACAACGTGCAGGCACCTCACGTGCTACAAAGGCTGCACATCTTTCGACAGACATGTAACTTTTACAGTTAACAATATTTAGTGACCACAGAGGATGCTGAAGATCTATAACGACTGTTGTTTCCTAAAGATCATACTTGTTACACTTCTGCTTAGTCTACACACAAGTCAGTCAGGCTTGGTGGCTGAAAGTGATGCCCTCAATTCTCCAAGCTTTTTCTTGAGGGTGTTCAAATTTAAGCAAAGGAGTTATCTTTTTGTCAGAGTTGACTGCAAGGAGTTATTGCAGGATCAGGCCCGAAGTTTATAGGAGTGTCTGTGGTCTCTGCTAATTTATATACACCACAAACGTTCTTTTCCCAACATCTTACATTAATAAAGTCCTGATCTAAGCCTTATTGTATCAGGAAATTTACTCCCACAGAAGTGGCTACTTATTTTCTTTTTTATTTAATTAAAAAATAATAGATAAATTCACAGTGAAATGATGAAATTTAAAAACAAGTGTTCTTGTCAGAAGAGAGGAAAAAGAGGCTTTTTCCCCCCTCTACGAAAACAAAGGATTCCTGCAAGTCTTGCCTTGATTTATTTTTCCAATTTTAAATACCTTAGGAGTAGCGGAACTGCTACTGGCATGGTAGTATTTCTAACAGTCAATAAATCTAAAATATTATGTGTGAATATTGGAATGAAGCCATTAAGAAGATTACAGCATGCAACGCAGCAGAGGGTCCACATGAAAAAAGGACTGGTAATTCAGGACAACTGTGACCACTGACCTTTGCGCAGTCAAGACCACTGGTCAGTCTGACAGAGTAATAGAGTTCACATGCATAGAAAGTCATCTAGCCTGTAACTATAATTTAAATGCTTCAATGATTGATTTAAAAATGCCTTCAAATCTCAGTTAATTTATTATCCAGTTTATTAGACAATGCCATAGAGTAATGGTTTCTTCTACCTTCAAATTTATCATGAAAAAACTCACAATCGGAGCATTTTAATAGACATATTACTCACACATGGGTAAACTATTAAATACCTATGCTGTGAGGACATCATCGAGTTTATTGATCAAGAATTACTCCATTTCCTTCAGGCAGAAGAAACAGTTTTAGAAAACTCTGAAAATAACTGCATTTCTTTTGTAAGGCTGTTAACCAGCCTGAAATCAGTTTCTGAAAGGCATATTAAGACTAGGGCTTCCTTCCTACTTCCAGCTCTTCATTCTTTTTTAACACCCTTCAAAGGTACTCATTACACTTTTTCATCAGAAGTTTTACTTTTGCTTATGAGTTTTATTTATATAGGTTAAAATGTTTCACATACAAAAGTATCTTTGACATTTACTTTAATGTTTTAAGTCTAACCTATCACTTTTGACACTACACTCCTACGTCTTAAACCTTTTAACCAAGATGCTAGCCCTGGCACTAGCTCTCATGAATGCAAAAGAAGGACAAGCATTTTGTCATGATATGTGCTTTTTTGTTTCCAGGTTTTCCAACTATTATATTGTTGAAGTAGAGGAAGAAACAGGAATATTCAAATTAAATGCTTCATTAAAAAAAAAAAAAAATCAAATTCTGCAAGTATATTTTGGATTAAACACTGTTCTGTTTTGGTTTATATTGGCTATAGAACTAAGCATTTTGAGTTTACTGTATAGTGTGTACACTTGGATAACCTTCATTAACATTAATGATAGGAACACGGATATATCCTGGGGGAGAAGATACTTCTGAAAGTATGAAGATCTGTATCATTATTTTCTTCGTACTAGCCTGCTCATTTATAGATCATTTTGCTATGCATGTGTAAAACACATGAGAAGCCCTTCTCACTGTACAAAAATCCACTTTTACTGTTTGAAGGACCTCCAGCTACAACTCCAGTATCTTGTGGAAGCTGGTGTGTAATCCCCCATTCTACATCTAGCTCTCATTTGACAAGAAGTATGTACCTCCATGACATTATAAGCTCAATTTTATTCACTGAATGCAAGGTCTGTTGAAATTACTGATGCACCAGAAAATTACTCATTTTTTAAACTGCTATACTCTTGGAAAATGTAATATACAAAAATATAAATATAATATAAAAAAATATTGTATCTGCATGCATGTGTGTGCATATACTAACATTAAATCACAAAACATCAGAATAATTTTTACATCTCTGTAATGCCTATTACATTTCTAAACTGTAGTTGATACTGAGTCAAAAGAAAGACTTACCAGATGATCTATAAAAAGTCTACATTTTAACGTCATTAAAATCGAAGGGAACTGACATTAATATAATCATTAAGAGTCTGATATCCATTGCAACAAATACATACAAATTACCAACCAAAAGACATGGTGTGTCACCTTACTTTGATTAAGGCAGTTTATTTTGATGGTTTACAATTTCAGAAAATGTTAACTCTTTCACTTCACATTCTGATATAAATTTTTTTGTCTTGACAACCATTTCTGACAGTTTGAGCACCTATAACTAAAGAATCAAAATGGTGTTTTTGCAATGGTAATCTCTTAGAGCTCTATTGGGAAAAATCAAGGAAAGTGAATTTTGTGACTATTTAAAATGAATATGCTCTCCTATAGGCATTAAGAAAAAAAAAAAAAGGCAGGGAAAATAAAAAAAAAAGCAGGGGGGAGACACGACATGGGGGAATGGGGACCCTCTGCAAGATCAAAGTCCAGAAAGAACTGGCACTTAATTTATCATCCTTTACAGACAAAAGACAGTTTTCGTCATTTCAAAAGGATCAGATGTCTTTTATGACAAACTGGGTCTGCAGTTTAATTTACAAATAGAATTCTAAGTAAGCAGCCTTTGCTCTGCCAAAGCAAATGACAAACAGTATAGGTTTTCATTCACGCAGCCCTCAGCAGGATAGAAGAGATTAAAATAAAACTGAAATAATTTAGAGAAAACAAATAAATGTTTCAGAAAGTTGAAGAAGATCAAAGCCTGAATTTTCTGACCCCAACTGTACAAGCATTTCTTATTATATTGACCAGTGCCATCAGATCATTAATTAAAAGGAAAGCGCTGGCAGGTGGCAGGGAAGCAGGAGCCGATAATTGGCCCCCTTCTTCTTTTTGCCTTCAAAAACTCTCTCGTTCTTTTGCAAGACATGCCACTAGGCAGACAGAAATGCCTACTTTGTAATATAATGATTAAAACGAGATGAAGAGACTCTTGCGTTTAAAGCAGCTATGCCTAATGAATGCAGCTCGCTTCATAATTATGATCCCACTTTTACAATAAGGAATACGATGTTCCATTCAGCATCTCCTCAACTGTCAAAAAGGTAGAATCTCAAATACAGGGGTCTACATTCGGTGCTTTTCACCCCCTTATTCCCATTATAGCATTAGCAAAACCAGACACAAAAATAACTACTAGTAATTCAAGCACCTATACAGGAAAGAAAGAATGAAATATCTGATAAGACTCACCACTTCACCAGGTAGATTGCTCAGGTCATTAAAAGGGGTTTCTAGAGTGTTTGTATCAACATTTAGCAAAACCACGTCCTCCAGTGATCTATTTTTCACTCTCTGTTAAGAGGTTTAAAAAAAAAAAAAATAGTGGAAAAACATTTTACTATGGCATCCTCCTGAAGTACATTTTTATTACAACCTGCTAGTTACAAACAATGATTTTGCAAAGGACAACAACGGCAAAGACGAAGTTTACAGCTTTAGACACAGGATTCAGAACAGCTTTTAAAAAACACTTCCTGCTCATCAAACAGTAAGGTTATACCAATAATCTCTGAAATACAAGCACGTTCAAGAAGTGAATTCTGGCAAGCCAAGATTTACACAAAACAGTTAAACAGACTGGAAGTATACATAGCTTATAACAACATTTTATTCCTATTTGTGAAAATCAAACAGGATGTTCGTCATGTAATCAGATGAAAAACAGAGAAAACTAAGTAATGATTTGCAGATTTATGTAAGTCCCAGGCATGTGATGTCTACTACTACTATAGAAGAACAGAAATCCAGAAGGAATTGAATGACTTCTCAGAGCAAGCCTTTCTGTTCTGTTATTTTCAGATGGAACAAGGAAAAAGATCCCAGTCAAGATGATGCAATCATTGTATGCAGGTAAGATGAACCTGATTTGAATGAACAGAAGGCTGTGCCTAGACTCACCAAGTACACATGATAAAAGGCCCTTTTTTTGGAAACAAAAAAGTGCTGGTGGCTCAGCCTGAGGTAGAACCCACCTCATCAGCTTAGCAAATGTGAATTGATCCTTAGAAACTGATGAAGCAGACATGTAAATCAATAAATTACAGATTCCACATGATAATCAGACTATACAAGTAAGCTTAATGGTATCACTCAATGACCATGGCAAGAGGCAAAGCTATTTATGTCCCAGCAACTACTTACCACTCAGATGAGTTCTATTGTTATGTGTTCTGATCTGAAAAGGCTATTTTTTGACACAAAACATTCATTTCTACATTAACAGTTATGAATGTAATGGAATGAATCTTAGACACAGATTTTCAGAGGGACAGGAACAGAGTTTATCTAGGACATCAGAAAAATGCTGAATTCTAATTGATGGTGACTCCAAAATAAATGTGAACAATTCTTATTACTTGCAAAATCCGTTGTTGAACCGGTAAAAAAAAAAAAAAAAGGCAAGGAAAATAATACTATAATTGAGCTATATAATAGAGACAGAAACAAATCATGATGTAGAGCTTACATGGCTCCATAAAACACTTGAAAAGCAAGATTTAAAATCAAGGCATTTTTCTTCTTTGTAAAGCATCTGAAATCTATTTTTTTTATTTTTCTATGCTAAAATAAAGCACTTCCACTTAAATTATCATTGATGGCACACACCCCTCATGCTTACCAGTACACAGAAGTGTAGAGTAAACCTACCTCTATTAAGCTGAAGTGGACGCCAATTAGATAAGGCATTGGTGCACTGAGGAAAAAAATTGGAAAAGATCAGCTTTTAAGCACCAACTACTACATTTCTCCACTAAAAAAATATATATAAATCTTGGCATATACAGTCCCTAGTTATCATTCATTGATTAAGCCTTTATTAAATGAACACAGTTGCACTGAATTTTTTACTAGACAAGGGAAATTTTATTGTGTAGGTTTCTTGGGGGTTTTAATCTGCAGTAAAAACAACCACAAAATAAAGGACACTGTTCCTGACTATGGAAGTACGAGTGAGACGATGTGTAGAGTGTGACAACCAGCTTGCCATGCCCAGTTTCAATACCCAGTATAACAGAGCTAATCCAGCAGTTCCAAAAGTGGCCTGTTTCTAGAATTACGATGGATTTTGAAACACCATTCTGGAGGATTTAACTGTACTGGTTAACATCGCCCCACCACAAACATCGTTAGTGCCAGCTTTGGTTCTGAATGCGATTCTGAAGCCCTTCCTTGGTGGGTGCCTGCAAGCTGTATAGTATTACATTTAACTGTAGACAGTATAACTTCTCGTTTCCAAATTGAATAAGGCAAGGAACTACATTCTGAAAACAAATATCCACACAAAGAATCTACAGTGAGACCTCCTGAAATGCACAAGCAAGAAACTGAGTTCAGCTAATTTCGTATGGCTTCCTATAGCCTGCAGTTTCTTCCTCTAGTGAATGTGTCCTGGCAACAGATGACCAAAAATATACTCAGTATCCAGCTCTGAAGGGAAAAAACATGCAACAATCATCATCATTCTTTTGGGTACTGCAGATTACTGCTCAGTCCTGGGAAATGAGCAATAAATAGGCAGGTCTGAGTAGCTCGGTGGAAAACAAAATATGAGGGGGTCAGAGGCAAAGAAATTTAAATAAAAAAATCTCTGACAAATAAATGGGAGATAACTTATATGGAGCTACACAGACAGCTATCATACAATAACTTATTTTATTAAGCTGATCATGGACTGATTGGCAATTGACTTCCTGAGGCCTGGGGAGAGTTTTTGCTGCACCAGCTCACGGGGGCTCGTCAATTGGTTCCCAACTCTGGGAGCAAAAGTAGCAATTCTCACCTGTCTGTGACTGCAGCCAGTTTTAGAAAGATCTGCACACAGACTGGATTAGCCAACTGCTCTCATTAACGATGTCCCGCAGGAGAGGATCGATGAAAAAAACTCCAACCAAAACCAACCAAAAAAAGTCAGATCACTCAGGCCAAAACAAAAATTTCATTGTGTTTAGCCTAGAACCTCCTACCAACTTCATCCAGCCTAAAGCCTTAGGCCTTTGTGGACGAAACACAAATTATGTGGAACTGTACATGGGCATCACTCCAAAGCAGACACATTTTCATTCAGCTTCAAAACCCTCCTTAATTTGAACAACTAGAAGAACATAACCAAGCTAACGAGAAGGACTATGAGTGACGTGAAAATGAGGATTCTTCTCCTGACTATGTGGCAAAGGAGGTCCTCTGGCTCATCGCATCAGAGATCAGCCTTACAAACAAGGTGAAGTGGAGAACCTGCAGTGAAAACAAGCGCTGCATCGTGTCTGCATTTTATGCACGCTTGTTCTCTTGTACTCCAACGCTGCTCTAGCAGCTTCACCAGGCCTGTCCTGACTTAAAATAGCTGATGATTTGCTCCATTAGTAAACCTGTCATTAAAAAGGGTAGTGTGTAGCTCTTTTCTACAGAACAAAGCAACAGCTACATCATTTCAATTTTGAGAAGTTAACGGAATAAAGGCACAAAGCTAATTAGATAAACACATCTTGAAAATGCTTGAAATAAAAACTGCAGGTATGGAAAGTCATTTTGATCATTTCCAGCAAAGAATGAATTTCATTACTGCTGGATTCTGAAGCCTTAGCAGTAGAGGTTTATAATACGTACATGAAATTGCTTACTATCATACTACTGGGAACTGCTGTATAGTTTTTCTCTTGCTTATGCACGCTATTACCAAAAAAGTTATTAATCTACAGCATCATTGCCTAAAATAATTACTGTTATGCAAAATATCCAAGTTAATTGGAAAATAATTGTCCCTTTCTCACAAAAACAGGTGTGTATATATCCCAATTCAGAAGACAGCAAATCTCATAAAGGAAGGTTACAATTGCAACTTGAATTTTCTAATTGCATTATGTTCTTAACAGACTATCAGTAGAACAGATGCTTTATCATCCACAGACAAAACTGTCACACATTCTTACATCAGTGATTTAGTTTGCCAAGAACCTACACAGAAATTTGATGAAATTAGCTTTTTCCTTTGCAAAAATTCATTTTATTCAAAGGTAATTACCATATCAATGTTCAAACTCAATTTTTGTAAAAGCTTTCTGAGAATCATAGAATTGTTAGCGTTGGAAGGGACCTCAAGGATCACCCAGTTCCACCCCTACTGCTGTGAGCAGGGACACCTCACACTACATCAGGTTGCCCAGAGCCACATCCAGCCTGGCCTTCAAAACCTCCAGGGGTGAGGCTTCTACCACTTCCCTGGGCAACCTGTTCCAGTGTCTCACCACCCTCATGGGGAAGAACTTTTTCCTAACATCCAATCTGAATCTAAACATTTCTAGTTTTGCTCCATTTCCCCTAGTCCTATTGCTAGCTGACGCCCTAAAAAGTCCCTCCCCAGCTTTCTTGTAGCCCCCTTCAGGTACTGGAAGGCCACAAGAAGGTCCCCTTGGAGCATTTTCCTCTCCAGACTGAAGAGCCCCAACTCTTCCAGTCTGCATCCATAGGAGAGGTGCTCCAACCTTCTTTCTTGAAATCCAGTTACCTACTGGGCTGCGTTCCTATTATTGTTTTGCTTACTACAATGTATAAGAGAAATCAATTCTTTAAAATTAGTCAGAGAACTCTGGGTTTTTGTTAACTCCACTGTGTTTTCTTCCTCCAGAGCTAAAATTAAAATCACTTTTACTGCTTAACATTTTGATGTCTTTTAGAACTAGAAATTTATCATTTCTTCTTCTTTTGGATGATGGTTCCAACTCTCACACTTGAGTTCTCATAATGGAATTCAAGGCTGAGTGAAGCTACTGTGTGTGGAGGGGGGAAACCCTCTGAAGTAAATAAATACAAAGGATGTTCACATACCTTGCAAGTACTCACAACCTGGCCAATGCTAATGGCATTAGAGCCCACACTGATACTCAGTGCCAGTTAGTCTTACTACTTTAGGAACATCTTTTACCTTATGTTTAAAACCAGTCTATCAGGTTGCTTGATAGAACCTAATAGCCTTTTCAACTAAAAAGGCCAAAGTAGAAGAATTTAAGTAATTTTTTTTATATAGATCTGTTTTACTCAAAAATACATTTTTTAGTTTCCATGCTCACAAAATGTACCAGCTAGGTATTTATGTACTTGTATCAAATTCTAACCTCTCTAGAATTGTCTCATCTGGGGTTTTTTGAAATTTTGAAGATTAGAAATTCAATTCATAAGAAAACAAAAATGTGGATTTCTCTCTACATAGGTTAGATGATTAACAGGTGGAAGAAAAAGTTGCAGGATCAGGGCCTATATTTAAACTACTGGACTGAAAGACATTTTATCTTTCTCTTAAAATGGCCTTAGATTCTTGGAATGAAAAACATTATCAAACTGATAATCCCCTACTTCATTTATTTGCATCCCATTTCAGAACAATGCCAAATATGAGAATCCATTGGAGATGTCAATAAAGTCCAAGTAAAGCAACCAGAATAATTTTCTATGAAAATACATGCTAAGCTAACAGGGGAAAAAGGTACTTTTATTAAAAAAAAAAAAAAACACACAACAAACAAACGTGCTCTGTGAAAATGACAGAAAAAGTGAATATACAGAAAAGAATTAGAAAGTTATTTGATTAATTTTAAATTGACATGGTCCTCTTGGACTGCACACTAGCTCTGGCCTGCTATAAACTTTGACCTTATGATTTCATCATTAAAAAAATGATGAAATATTACAGAACCGTGAGGGGGAAAAAAGCATTTACTGTTAATCCACCATAACCTGAGGAAAACCAAGCATCTTGTGTGGTTTTATTACACTCTTCCAACCTGTCTCACAAAAGAACCATTCAAACCAGACATTATCAGACAGAGAAATGTAAATGCACAAAAATCTGAGTTAAAAGGTCAGAATTATAGCTACCGTGGTAAAGTCATCAATTGTACATTTCCTGTCATGAACTTTGTTTCCATTTGAACATCTCTAAAGATGGGCAACTTCTCCCCTCCCCCCCCTCTTCATTGTACTACTTGAAAAAGGGAAATAAATGAGTTTTACAAGTTTAAGAAACTCCATGCTTCTTTTTAATGAGTAAAAAAATTCTCAGGTCACACCATAATGACCTAGAATCTCAACTGTTATGATCATCACAGGAACCTGTGTACAGCATCTAACATTATTATTTCTGGAAACATTATCTTTGCTTAGGAAGGGAAATAAAAAAGTCTCCTAGTATTCAGGATGCACTCTGCAGGGTACAGTTTGAATAAAGGTGTTGATCTGAGTTCTGAGAAAAAGATTTATGGATGATACTGAAGGAATTACAAAGCTTCTGGTGGTAAGCTCAAGTAATAAAAAAACTAAACAAATACATCTCAGCTCTACCCCCCAGTCTTGGTGCATTTTATCAAAGCTAAGAAAAAAAACAATTAGGACAGAGTTTCTTCAAAAGAAAACTATCATTAAAGATGAAAGACTTAGCTATAGTTGAAAGTACAGGGAGGAGTGGGAGAAGACCATTTGATTTCTTTTTGAAAACAATAAATAATATACATACCAAGTATAGGAACTACCAAGGAAAAAGATATACCATGGACAAATGTTGTAAACTTGAGGAAAACCCATCAAAGAGACTTAAGGAAACATAATGAGAACCTTTCTGAAAACAAGAAGTTCAACAGACTGAGTGGAGTTTAATGGAACATTAATATTTATAAGTTGCAGGGGAAAAAACCTAAAACATAAAGCCCAGCAAATACACTAACATAACTTATTTCTGTGAATAAAAATATTAATAACAGAAACATAGACTGATGTTGGTAGGCATCTGACTTTGACGAGGTTTTCATACATAATAGTAATACCTCAGCTCTAAAATGGCTTTAAATGGTTCATTTTTCCACCCAAGATCCATGTGGTCTAGCTAATGTGAAAGTCTCCAGGGATGGATGCTCCCTGATTTAATGGAAACTCTCATTTGGTATCTCTGGCACCACTACAAACAAGATCTCTTCCTAGCCTGAAATCTTGAAACATAGGCATGCGGAAGCATCATCCCTTGAAGGAGCCAAAGTGTTTCAAAAGTGATTCTTTCTTGTTAAACTAAAAAATTTGCTGAAACTACAAAGTCTGTAATGCGAACAGAAAAATGTTGTGAGAAGCAGGACTCCTATAATGAAAATCTGGAAGTACCAAAAGGAGATTTTAAGCCCTTCCAGGAAGGTGTCAGATAGGACCCTGAAACTGGATGGGTCTAAAAGACAAATATTAAGTCACTCTTTAGATCCAAGGGAAGCATTGATACCTGCTATTGTTTGATTCCAGAGGAAAAAAAAAAAGATCGGCTCTCTTCTGAATGCTTCTATCAGTATCATTTATCTCACATTAATGTAAATGCCAAATAAAAGAAAAACATAACACAGTCATCTTTAAATTATGGAATGCATCCTCTAACAGTAAAACAGGAACAGTTATTACAAACATGATTCAAAACACTGCACTGTTCATAATCAGCACTGTAATTCAAGGTACCAATTCAAACACTATGTAAAGGCATGCTGAAGCATCTCTATTAAAGCCATCATTTAAGCATCAGCTGAAGTGCTTTCCTAAACTGGATTCCATACATTCAATCACGTAAGCAGTCAGCGTTTTCACCAGTTACTTAGAATTACAAGACAGGCAAGAATCTCAGAAATGGAGGTAACAGGTTAGCTGTCTTACCAGCAGTAGTCCAGAAGATGTGGAGGAAGCACTGGGATGTAAATGTGTTGCCAATACATTGGATATAACAATGCAGCTGACGCATGAACACAAGCAGTTAACTAAAATTAAAAATACACACACAGAATTGGCAACAAAAAAATATGAATTAAAAAAAATAATATTAAAATAACTTTTAGACATGCAACAATGTTAATCTCTCCAAACCAAATATTATAGTACTTTTAAATTACCTTTAATTGCTTAAAAATATCTATGAAGAGCTCTGAGATACGTATACATTTGCAAGAAGTCAGGCTAACAAGTCAGCTGGAAGTTAGCTCTGCTCAGATGCTTCCTTGGAAAGAGGGAAATAACCATTCACTGCTTGATGTTTATCATGGTCCAGTGTGGGAACTGCCATGAACACACAGAACTCAAGTGCACCCCAGCTGCACCCAGCCCCGCTGTGCAGAGAAGACTCAGAGGAGTGTTTTGGTCCACATTATTTCCAACAACTGGAAATAATCTGTACCTGCATGAAGTCACAGGAAAGCACTGAAATCAGGAGGAGGATTAACTCCTGTGTCACTATCTTGATTTCCGAGCTACCTTGAAAAAGTGAATTAAATATCCCCTGTGACAGCAAAGCAACTTCATTACAATTTTCTCAAATTCCCTTCCCCAAGCAGAGACTGTCAAGTCTGGCACTAGCACCACAAGACAATTAAGGACTCCTTAACCAAGAAAGGAGGTGTTACAACCTGCTTGCCATTCAAAATAGACATCTTTCTTTTTCTACAACAAACAAACAAACAAGAAAACCCCACACCCACTTTCCCCTCCAAAATCCACAGAACTGATTTTAAATATTGTTCAAGTTCACTCCACAACTGAGCAAAACACTCTGAATGCCTAAAGAATTCAAATCTGATCTATCAAATTTCATTTTGCTATCAGGGAGTCATTCAAATTTATTCATTTTACTACAGAGTTACAAGAGAATGGAAAACAAGTAGATTGTGTTCAAAATAAGGTAGCTGCTATCTGGCACACAAAATACTACAAATCTCGTTAAAAAAAAAAAAAAAATTAAAAAAAAAGGGGAAAGCCCTGTGTGGAAGACACCAAGCTTACAGAAAAAGACAAGACTGACCTGATGTTTTATATCACAACAAAACTACTATCTGAGGTTAACTTGATAATGGCACTGTTTATTAAGCATGCACTTCCACAACAACAAAAGGAAGAGCTAAAAATAAAATGTAAAACCCGTCCACGCAGCAAGTGCTAAAACATTATGGATTTTACAGGAAAAAAAATCCTCTTTGTGGAGCAGATCAGCACTTAAAGTGTTCACACCCTGGCTGTCTTGCACATTTAGACTGGTAAATAAAAATTATACTGCAATTTTGCACACATATTTTTACACTAAATGGAAAAAAAAATAATTTACCAGACCAATGCAGCAGAAATCAGGAACAATTACAATTTGTGCTGCATAGTTTGCTCAGCACTCAGATTAATATAACACGATTAAATATGGAAAAGAAGAGGGTCTGAAAGCTCCTGAGGGATATCATTAAGGCAAATTGCCAAAGAATGAAACATGAGCCAGTCAGGAGAGTCTGGAAGCTGCAGTAGTACCAAGGGACTTGAATGTTCGACAGTTGGAGCTTCAGTAATGTGTGAACTGCAGGTTAAGGTATCAGGAGACTCTGTTCACTGACACACAGAATGTCACTATTGACCAGCAAACTGCCCGAGCCTGACAGCTACACTGCAGAAAGCCAAGTATATCATAATTCCAGATTTCAGCTCCTCGTTTCACGTTAACATCTCGCTTCCCGGCTTCACATCAAACCTCTGCAATTCTTCTCATTTTAGACTTCTAGCAATGGCTATTTTAATAATTACCATGTTGTTAGCAACAATTAATTGATCTGCTAGAAGAAATAAATGAGTGCCTCATCCTTCCTTGACACAGTGGGGTTTATGGGGGTTATTTCCATAGTATCTCACTCTGTAGTTTAGCACTACTGATAGCACGGTCAAGATCAGCATCGTGGGGTTTGCTGTTTTATTCAGAATGGATATGGAAGTACTAATTAGTATGGTCACATACTATTGTACATGGGATACAAATTCCAAATACCTACACAAAAAACATAATTTTGTACGTTTCAGTCAGACTAAACTAAAGTATACTGAGTATACAGTTATACAGGATATCCCCCAATGGATACAGCTGCCTCCTCCTCCTCTTAATAGGCATTCTTAAATTATAAATTAAGATGAATGCACCATTGCATGAAGAAATCTTTCCCTACCTCATGCATAAAGCTATGCTGTATTTTAGTTCTCACTTTAAATGTGGGAAGTAGGTAATTCCTTAAAAACATTTGAAGTTTTACTCTTTTCTTTCACAACCTATATTTTGGTGTGGTACTCACACTGGCACCTATTTAGCATTTTTTATTTTAAAAATCTACTACATGCTCAGTTTGGCATCTGTTTAACATTTTTAATTTCAAACATCTACTATGTACTCAACTTGGCATCTATTTAACATTTTTAATTTTTAAACTCTACTACATTTCAGCATTTCCACCAGGAAAAGAAAAAGATTTGATTACTCACACATCAAGTTTTTGTTGCACAGTTCCTTTCTTTTTGTGTTTAATAACATTTTAAGGTTAACATCATATTTAAACCTTTCCATCTCTGCTGCTGCAGGCTTCCACACATTTTAGTATGGCATGAATATGTTTTACAGCTTCCTGGTGTACACAGCCTGTAATAAAAGCAGTTATGGGATTCTGCTGCTCTTCAAACTGTGTGACATTTGAATACTGTGCCAACCCTGCCTTTAAGCAAATACTGATAACTGTACAATTTATATTATGAACTCCGTATTTTCTGGTAAATTCCCTTTTTGTCTTTTTTTACTGTCCACAGTGACTGCATTTCTCTTTAAATAACTTAGCTCTTTGAACTGACACATTGACTCTTCTCTACCTAATAGGGACTACTGTAAATCTTGGAATAATGCTGCATGTCTTAAGTAGCCAGGCAGTTAAAGAGACCTGAAGAGCATTTGGGGATCACATAGAGCCTGACTGCTTACATCAGTACTCAGAGGTCTATAAAGACAGCACTAGATTTGGGGGGTGTCTGAGGACATCTGCACTTGGGAATAGAGACAACTAGAGCCCCAGCAGGCACCCTGCAGAACACTGAAGGAGGGGATGAGTAAGGTGAGAGAGTGAAGCACAAGCTCCTAGGTGCAGAAATGAGCATCTGTTGCTTGAGCAAGCAGTGAAATCTACTGCAGAAAACAATTCTTAGCACTATTTAGAAAAAAAAGGCATTTGTATGGAGCCTATCAGTTGATTGCTATCTATTCCAAAAGGAATTATGAAGATCCACCTTTTAAAACAAATTTGTAAGAAGATAAATGCCACAGATAAGGAAAAAAAAAAAGATCTCTTTTTAAAGGGATTTTTAAAACAATTTTTTAAGAAGAGAAATGCCACAGATAAGGAAAAAAAAATATTCTCTTTTCAAGATAGGTTGCTGTTATCCTAAACTACTTTGAAGTCATCTATAGACATAGACACAGCATTGTATATATAAAGTGAAAGCATCTGTCCATTAGAATTTACAATATATTTATGTATATACACACACATTGCTCAACTCTGCAGTTCAACATATCTTAAATTACAGCAGAAGAATGCTGCAGCACCTGGTTACTAGAAATCCAAGAGTTTACTTCACGTTTTGAGGCAGCAAATGATGTTGAGACATCCTTCTACAGTCCACTGCACTGGAAAAGACCTATCTCAGTGGGCTTTCTAGTCATTATAAAATAGTCAGGCAATTTTTAAGTCAGGTTTTTGTCTGTGGAAACCTATTTGTAAATACTCAACAGAACTTTTAATACTTTTGCTTCCAACAATGTTGATTTTTTAGATGACTTCTCTGTTTTAAAGAATCTCTTCTAGTTTAAGCGACTTTTTTTTCCCCTTCCCAAAAATAAATCCAAGTATGGATTTAAGACTGGGTTAAATATCATGATTGTAAATTACATAAACAACACAAGTCAACTGACCTGAACTAGTTAAAAAATAGCAAAAATGTCAATGTTTAACTCTCTAATAAGTAAATTTAATTTTAAATCGCCAGCACTTACATTGGGCATAAAAAGAACTTTCCTGTCCCATTCTATCAGTAATGAATTTACCAACATTACTGAGTACAACTGAAACTTTAAATCTGCTTCTGATCTCTTCTGAAAGACACTGCAGCCAGCATCACCAGATAAGCTTTCATGAGCCTGAAAAGAAAGTATGTGTATTTTTCCTCCAGAGTTTTATAGTGACTCTGGTACAATAATTTTATCTTTGTCTCCTACTAAAAGAAAAAAGGAAAAAAAAAAGAATGCTGAAACTCTGTGTCTAGTGATAATAGAGTGTCTCCAAACAGTGGGAGAGGAGACCATTTTATAAAGTTTAGTAGTAAAATTCATCACTGGGTGACAGTAAATTAATTATTACCAAATCCCTGCATGACTAGAATATTACAGAAATTCAAGAGAATTATGAGTTACCATCCCCCTTATGGCAATAAGCAGCCCCTTGGGAAGAGCATTGTACTGCTGAACGGGAACAGTCAGGAAAAGTTTTAGTTCCAGGCTTGATCAAAGCAAGGTTTACCTGCTCCTGGGACATGAAGAACACAGCTACGCCTTACCCCTCACGAGGGTGCAGTGATTCTGATGTATCTGCTAACCCAATGCTCAATTCTATCGAACGTTTCTATGCTGAATTTCAAAGGGAATGGCTCCTCTCTCCTTTTTTTTTTCCTAGTTTTAGTTTTTGCTAAAGCACTGCCACATGTCTAGAGTTGAAAGATGCTTCAGCTGAAAGATTTTCTGCAGAGTCACTCATGTTTATTTGATAGCTATTATTCACAGTTTCAACAAGTAACACGGAAATACTTCTTCTGTATCACACACAAAACTTACCTGGCAGGTGTTTTCTATCTATATAAATTGTTTTCTTCAAAGGCTTTTCTATAATCAAAGGTAAAAAAGAAAGGCAGAGCATAGGTGGCAAGCTTGCACACACCGCAACACACAAACTAGAGAGACAGAAACTGATTAGCAGAATCTTGACAGAAAGCCAGAAACTGCAACAGAAGTTAGACAAAAAAGCTGAAGTAAAATTAACCTGTGATACCACACAACCTTTCATAATCTACTGTAAGCAACGACAGAGCTACTGCCATAAAACAATTTCCTGAAAAAACCTTAAACACTGTCAATCTCTGTCAACACCACATCCAGAAATGGGTATTGATGTGCTCTCTCCCTCCTCCCTCACAGTCCCACTGGGCCAAAGAACTGCTCCCCTCCCACTGCCTTGACCACACATATGTTGAAAGATGCCAAAGATTCTGTTTTGTTATCTCATTTACTTATTAATATCTATAGCAATATATTGTAGGGGATAGGTCACCATTTTACTACAAATCCAGTAGCTACCATGAACCTGGACCAACTCTTTATTGTTGTTACCCCAATACTCCCAGTTCACAACAATTACTAAGAAACCACTACTTGCTTCCTGGAAGGGTAACAGCCATACAGGTAAAAGGAAGCCTCTCCTCTACTTTATCACGACTCCAAATACTACTACCTTTGTTAGAAGGGCATCCATATCTAAACCCTATTTGATCAGCAATGAGATCAGACCCCAAACCTGTAACAGATACTTAATGGTTGCTAAGATCTATCTCCCCATCCATTTCTCAAAGAGAGGGGTGAAAAGACTGCTGAGGGGGTAGAAGTGGGAAGGGAATCCATGCTCTCACCAGTTTACCACAGAGCATAAATCCCTTCCCAGCTTTAAAGAATGAACAGTCAGACTAAATCATAAAGTCAGTCCACTCTGCTCACATTGGTGAGAAGTCAGAAGTCACTGATGAAAAGAAAAATTTAGCAATAGAAGAGAAGAGAATATACTGTTCAAGTCACAACATTCAAACCCACTTCTTGTGCATTTCTTTAATTTAGCTCCTGGCTAATCATTTCCCATCTGCCATCTCCATAATCTTTTAAAAGGGAGGATCTTAAATGAGCCATAATGCATTTTCCCCCTGTTGGCAAGATGAGCCCCCCCCCTCCCCCCCAGCTCTCCTCTCTCACAGAGGGGAGAAAGGGGAAAGGAAATGTATTTCCAGTTCACAAATGAAAAGCCACATAACTTGACTCAGTTACTCAGTTTTTTTTATTCCACAAACGTTTTTAGCATTTTTCATAGGTTGAAAATGAAATTTCTGGAAGTTGTCAGCTTTTATCCTTACCAGGTTACAGAGCAGATTAACAGGTCTCCCCTGGTATTTCATTAGCTGATAATAAGCTAATTATGCTTCTTTGTTTCATCTGTTCCATAATTTCAGTTTCCTCTGTACATTCTTGATAATTTGTTTGTTCCAGCTTTAACATTCATTTCCTAACTTCTTAATCTCTTGCTCTCTCCCAGTAACACAGAAGAACACAAACGTACACATCTTTTTGTCTTTTTCCCTCACCGTCTCCTGATCCCCCTTTCTTCCTTCCTTTATTTCATGACCTGTCTCCATGGAAGAAGAGCTACCCTCGCACAAAACAAGGAGATTTTGCAAATGTGTTTGCTTCTGAAAGGAGAGTTTCCAGGAAAATAATTTTTCTGAACACTTCCTTCCCCAGAGTAACTCCATGGTATGTACTTCTGCCATATACTAATTAAGAAGCAGCAGGGAACAGCTTCCTTGTGAATAACTGATGGACAACTTATTTACTGAGAGCAAGAGGAGAGATAACCATTGACTATGTTAGAGTTCATCTCTTCATTGCCGCATCTTGGAAAAATGAGTAGTAAAGCAGCAGTGACAATACAAAAGGGGAAAGTTTGACATAATAGCACACTGGAACAGAGAGCTGGTATTACACTTGTAGACCTTTCACTAAGTCATCTTCACATCTTACGTTTCACACCAGTGACAGGCACTTTTTCAGGGGGTGAGAGAGTTCTAATCACCAGAAGACAAATTCTTTTACTTCCAGTTCTCATACAGCATTTAAATGTCTCTGTTAGACTGCATATGCCTATCGCAGTGCCAGCACTGGCTCTACACGGCATTTTCTTCCACCAGTTTTTACTGAATTGCCAATGATTATAAAAATTGGGGGTTGAAAAAAAAATTAAGTATTTTTTGCCCCAGATGACCTTAGATTTGTTCTTTTTCCTGAAACTGCTAATAATTGAAAAAAATCTAATTCTGAAATTAATTTCTAAACCTGTCTTTCTGTTTATATGCTTTACCTTCACAGTGTGATGGTTTGTTTGTTTGTGGGGTTGGGATTATCTTTTAGGAAAAGAGGATGAGTAAGGGACTGGAGCATGTGCCTTATAAGGAGAGGCTGAGAGCCCTGGGGCTGTTTAGTTTGAAGAAAAGAAGACTGAGAGAGGATTTAATAAATGTTTATAAATATCTGAGGGCTGGGTGTCAAGAGGGAAGGAACAGGCTCTGCTCACTTGCACCCTGGCATAGGACAAGGGGCAATGGATAGAAACTCCAGCACAGGAGGTTCCACCTCAACATGAGGAGGAACGTCTTCACTGGGAGGGTCACAGAGCACTGGAACAGGCTGCCCAGAGAGGTTGTGGAGTCTCCTTCTCTGGAGACTTTCAAGATCCATCTGGATGCGTGCTGGATTCTATGGTCCTGCTCTGGCAGGGGCGTTGGAGTCGATGATCTCCAGAGGTCCCTTCCAAACCCTAACACCCTGTGAGCCTGTGATCTGTCTTTCTGTTTACATGTTTTACTTTCACAGCATGGTGGTTTGTTTGTTTGGAGGGTTGGGATTGTTTTTTAACAGTTCTTCGTGTGTTACATGGATGGCAGGCAGGTAACAGCAATCTGTAACTTCCCCCTTTCATTACAAGAACTTTAATCATTTGCTGACCATACATTTCAATTTCTTTTCACAAATTCTTTCATAATTATTTGTCCTAATATTATGCTGTGGCAATAGGAAAATTACTCTAAATTTCAAGACTGAGAAAGCTTTCCAGGTCTGATTGTGTATCCCAACCACATTTTGATTCCTTGAGATGCTGTAGCTTCATTGCTGCAAATACACTCCCTACAGGTGTCCCAACGAGACCTTAACTGCACCCACAACACACACTTCTGCCTGGTTTATCCCAGGCTGCTTACACCTGAACAATAAAAACCTTACTAAACACCACTTCTCATCTACTCCCAGACCAAATGGTCTAACTGACCTAATATTCCAAAATTAAATCTAATTATGCTTCTGGGAGCCAGTATCAGCAAAATGCCTGTTCTGTCTTGCAAGTTAATGAAAGATTCCCACCTATTTTTTGTTTTCCAAGAGCTAAATTTAGCCCTTGCACTTTTCTGCCAACTATGTCGCAGGATTAAATTTTAGATTTTTTTTTTTTTTTAATTCTAGGAACATTTTTGCATACCATGGATCTTCCAAAAAATACATTTTTAGATAAAATTGTGACTGCACTAGAGTACACAATTCAAATAAATCAGATGCTGTCGTTCATTTAATAGGAACTGGGAGCATCACCCCAGCATAAGGCAATATACAGACATCATTAGCTGTGTGACAGCTCCCAATGCCACCATCTTCTCCAACATGAAAGGTTTACATGGAGCCAGTTGTTCCACTGCCCTGGATCTTTAATTTGCACCAGCCAAATAGATCCAGAAATAGCCAGCTTTTAACTCAGAAACATAAAAATAGGCTCCACACTAACACGTACAGTGCTCCAAAACCACATCCCAGCGATCTGGCCTAGTTACAGAGTGCTACTTTGCAGGTTTTTTTAACCATATCCATGAATCTCCCATATGTAAACCACAGAGAGATTTAAGTGACGTGAGGGAAGCAGACAACCACCACAGTTGTTTTCTGATTCAGTTACGGTATTACTGCCTTGGGATACACAGACTTTGGAATAAAGTCCAGAGTCTTGGATTTAGGGTTGGATGCAGGAGAAGTGATGCAATTCACAAAGATGTGTTTATAGTCCAGGGTGTTTCACTTTCTCTAGAAACTGGTATTACATTCTCCAAGGATCCTCCACGTCTTCCCAGTGCCTCAATGACCACAGATAACTGTGATCAGACCCGAACACGACTAACAAGGAAAGGAGCTTTCCTAACAAGGAAAGCCACAGCTCAGTCCAACTCACTGTGGTGACTGAGGACAACTGCAGGAAGCTCTCTTTGCATATAAGCATGAGTAAGTGACGCTGCAAACGTGTATTTGTGTGTAAATTTATATCCAGTGCTCCTTCACCACAAAACAACTAAACAAATCAATCTTTAATTGACATACATATTTGTTTTTATATGGAACACCAAAGAAACCTACAGCCAGCGCAAAGTGGAACTCTTACCACCACCATGCTCTCAGATGCAACAGACTTGTATTAGCTGAAACAAATACTGGTCAAAAAGGAGACAACATTTAGACATTTGCTTTAAAGAGTAGCATCCTTTCCACCTGCCAGAGTAGTCTGCAGAAGATACACTCTAGTTAGCATATTACTGACAGGATGATGAGAAAGCTCCTGTCAGACACTGGCCAGGCCGGGTGTTTGAGACAAAATGCACAGCCCCAGCTGACTAGTTAGGGAAAGACTGGTGAGGTACAATTACAGAGGCATATGACAAGCTTTCATGCTTGAGTGACTTGAGAACCGATGACATGGCTTTAAACAGCAAACCTTCCTACCCCCGGTCACAAAACAGCAATAAGTCAACTGATGCACTGTTGTAAAATCATGATTTATTCCTTTGCTTTGAATACATGAGAGTGTGGTATGATGTTCTGGTAGACTACCACAGCAGGTGCACTTGGGGCTGAAACATCTAGGGCCTGCCTCCAGCATGCATAAAATCAATGCTGTAGTTCAGTCTTCCTGGAAAAGCCATCCCCAGCACTTCAATAATTTATAGAAAGGCCAAATTAAAAAATTATTTGCAATGCAACTCATACAGCTCCATGCAACTAATGAGAATGCATGCAGATGCAGTGACGTGTGAGGAAAGGGTGGCAGGCAAAAATATACAGCATGATATTTCGGAAAGGTCTTCCTTTAGCAGCTGAAGTGAAACAACCACCAGCCAGCTCTGTAAACAGATCAATTCCTTTGTTCTGTTCATCCTTTCATTTAGTCCAAAGCCACATAATTTGTTTCTCTTTACTGCTCAAAAGACAGAAATGGTAATTTTTATTGCTACAAACAGACTTTACAGAGCATAATCCGCAGGCTAGCTGAATCCATCTCACTCTAACACTAAGCCTGAAGCAAGCTGTGAGGTTGGCGATAATCACATTATTAAAGTGGTTGGAAAGTCAAGCTAATAAAAGAATTAACGGTTAGAGCAAATAATGACCCAGAAGCTATGACAGAAAGGAGTGGTGGGAAGTTTCCACTTATATCTTGGTGGTAATCAGTAGGGCAAGCAGACAAAGATCTCCACCAAAGGAGTTTTTAAAGGGGGTAAAAACACAGAAAATCAATTTAAAGACAGACACAAAGAGTGCACAACCATATCAAAACTCAGAAGATGCAGATAAAACAAAGCCTGTTTGGTTGAAATCAAATACAAGCTGACAATTGAAACATACTCTCAAGATAAAATGCTACTTCTTTTTTTTCCTCCCTCAAATTAATAAACTCTATTCAACAGCTTAAAATATGAAATCTTTCTTTTTTCCATTTCTCCTAAATAGCCTTCTATTTAAATACAGCATAATTTCCCCCTTTTTTCCGTAATAGGACTAATCCTTTTACTTGAGGATAATAAAAGCATGAAATTTACCAGGCAGAAATGCTAGACAAAGAATCCCTGTACATAAGTAAGTGTAGTTTTCCATCCCTGGCCCCCTACATGAAGGGTGAGGAGAAAGTGAGCAAGGCCTTGAATTATGTCCTTTGTTATCAGTCACTGCCCTGAAATAGTGAACCGAAACAGAGCTGATAACTCCAAGGTGACATCACAACCCAGTCCTCATGAACTGGCATAAACACTTGATATTCAGTTAACCCCAAAGATAAGGCACAACTCCCTTAACAGAAAGTTGTACTTGATAGCACTGTTTTTGAACAAATAATCTGTTCAAGTCTCAAGCTGTAATTTAGGAATATGAAAACACGACCTTTGCAGCACAGAAGTACCTGCCTGCTGTGTTCTGCATACCACAGCAAAACAGCGCAAAGCTAGCAAATGCTAACATCCAAATACACATCACTGGAGTATTTGTATTAGATCAAGCAATCTGACATTTTAAAGAAGAAATAACTTATGCCAAAACTACATTTAATCATTCTTGGCAGTTAATTAAGTTCTTACAGCAGATACTGAGAAGTGTTTTGTTTACTTTCTGAACTATATTGCTCTGCTAAGAAATAAATCTGGCAACAGTCCTGTTCTGTTTATGAAACTGATTAGCAGGTATCAGTTCTGACTGAGTTCCTGATAAACCAGGTCTATTTTTTCAGACGTAACTCACCAGTGCAAGCAAAAATTACCCTAGCCCTACAGCAAAAGTGAATCCAATATGATGTGGTGATAATTTCATTTAGCTATGACTTACGTAATGAGAGTAGAGTGAAAAAAATAACCAGAAGAAAGTGAAACTGATGCACTATCACCTTTTGGACTTGACTTGCAATCTACTGCTTACATTGACAGTTTGGGGACATTTTTCAGGATGTCCAAATGCTACTATAAATGTCTGCTATTGCTACCTATCCTTGTTCAGGACAGTGATACAAGTTATTTTAAACTGAGGGTATCAGTTTATTTCATTAAGAAGTTTGGAATAAACAGTTGAATTCTGCACCAAGTTACAGTTTCTCACAAGCAGCACATTACATCTCCAAAGAGCTTGGAATCCGAGCATAGAAAGAAGGTGGTCTCGGTCAGTGCAGTGCGATTCCCATACCTCCTATAGCCACACCACAGCAACAGAGACCAGCTAAGACGTTCAGCCTAACAAAAATAAGTCTTGAGAAGATCCAAACGCAGCCTGAATACGATATGAAATCGTGTTAAGCAGACAGATATGTGCCCACCTACAGAATGAATATTCCACAGGCACAGAGCTGCCATCATGATTCCTATGTTTTGCTACATCAGGTAAATTTCTGCTAAGCCAGGTTCTTTGAAAGAGCTTTCCCTTCAAATTTTCTTTGCCTATAGGTGGTCTTCTTGTAACACTCAGTTCTTCCCCTAGATGCTTGCGTTTTTTTTTGAGGGGGGGAGAAAAAGTGTGATAGAATAAAGAGATTTCCTAAGATAGCATAAAATTTTTGGGGTGGGTGTCAAGTGGATGGGGCCAAGCTCTTTTCAGTGGTGCACAGCAATAAGGAACAATGGATACAGACTTGAACACAGAAGGTTTCACCTCCACATGAGGAGAAACTTCTTTACAGTGATGGTGACAGAGCCCTGGAGCAGGCTGCCCATGGAGGTTGTGGAGTCTCCTTCTACAAAGGCTTTCAAAACCCACCTGGACGCATCCCTGTATGGACACCCTAGGTGATCCTGATTTAGCAGAGGGGTTGGACTTGATGATCTCTGGAGGTTGCTTCTGACCTCTACCATTCTGTGATTCTGTGACTACTAATGTGAAGCTTGCTTAGAACAGTCACTACCTATTTTTCTGGGTTTCACTTGTTCCTGTGGCCTGTGTTTATATGGCCTCATTTTTCCTTCACTCTCCAACCAGCATGGACTGAGTTAGCTCCACACTCTGCAAACCACTGGTAAAGTGCTGTCTTTGTGCATTTCCCTCATTGCTACAGTGACTGAAGATTCAGAGACCCAACACTGTGATGTTTGAAATAAGAGTAAAGCAGCTATATGATTGCTACTATCACCTAGAATTGTAAAACCTATGAACCTTTTGTGGCAATTCTGAATCCTTAATTCACTTTTGACTTAAGAAAGATTTAAAGGGGTTTTATCCATTGTTTATAATCCCCAAATTCTCACTCCTTACATGCACACTTCCGTACTGGAAATGGGCACCCACGAGTGCCAATTGAAACTATTATTTTTTAGTACTATATCCCACCTTGTACCTATGTGTTGAAAATAACTGTTCATTTATTTGATGGTTCAATTCGCAGTGTTCAGGAACATAAAGCTGATTTTCCAACACAGAAAGCACATGAAATAAAATGGTTTATGCAGTACTGATGGGGAAAGGGAAAATAAAAAGGTATCCTCAATGACTGTGCTTAACAAATGTACTCTGTGACGAAAGCTGCTTATAAAGTGACATTTTCTACTAATGAAAAATTAATCTTAGGCATCTTTTCAAAACGTAGGATGTTTTAAAAGCTCCTAAAATTGTGTGAAGAATAAAATAATAAACTAATGTTTAGGTATACTTTCAAAATTAAACACAACATTTGTTTATTAAGGAGTCGAAGCAGGCAAAAGGGGAAAAAATGACATTTTAATGTGGGCAGTA
This sequence comes from Indicator indicator, assembly GCF_027791375.1. Taxonomy (NCBI): domain Eukaryota; kingdom Metazoa; phylum Chordata; class Aves; order Piciformes; family Indicatoridae; genus Indicator; species Indicator indicator. The sequence goes on from NC_072019.1 coordinate 3,223,574, forward strand.
GCCTAAAACCTTTAATAAAAAAATAATTTAAAAAAAAAAAAAGCTATTTTCAGTTGTACATTATTATCAGTCTGAAGAGCTGCTCCAAGCCAGAGCTATTACAGTATGCACTCCCAAACCACTCTAACAAAGATGAATCTACCTATTACCAGGTTAGGATAGCAGCTATTATTATAGACCCTTGATTTCTTTCAAGTAGCTCCAATGGAATAAGCCACAAGTGAATAATAAAGATCTTATAATAGCCCTTAAGAATTCTTTTTAGGTTAGAAGGCACAGAAATGAACTCAGGAGAGTCAAAGAACTCTCATCTCTTGATAAGAAAAATAATTAACCTGACTTAATGTATCTGAGTAGGTCTTAGATAAATCAGACTTTTGTACTTCAAGAGCCAGACTAAAACCATATATCAGAGAAGTATGTAGATATTGTCTTATAAGTACACATGGAACATATCTAATACCATAAAGGTCTGGGGGTCATTTTGTGAAATGTTCAATATATTCTACTTAAAAGGAGATGTGTGAAGTACTTACAGTGCTTAGTTTCCTAGAGGTAATAATGATTCGTCTCTCATGCAACATACTGGCATAAAGTTGCAGCATGTTGTTCACATCCACAGCAACAAAATATTCAGTGAGGTTTCTCTGTTCAAATAAATAAAAAGTTAACAATATAGCAACAGAAGTAGCTAAGTGGAACACATTATGTATTACTTACAAAAAAAAAAATCCAATTAGTAAGTGAACTAAAAACCTCAACAAAAACTACTAAAGAAATCCCTTTGAATTAAAAGTTGTATGCCTGAAGAATAATTGATTTGGTTTTAAAGCAAATGAAAAAGTAGCTTTCAGGTAAGATATTAATGTTTTGTTCATTTGGTTATGCTTATGACTTTAGATTTGCCTATTTGTTTGGTTGTGTTTGTTGATTTTGGTTTTTTTATATTTGAAAAAACACATGAAATTTGGTATTGTATCAATAGCACCATGTGCCACTAAGGTAAACATTACTTCCAACCCAAGAACAAATCTCCCACCTGCAATAACTGTTCTGTCATAGCTACAATAATAGAATTGTGCTGTTTTCCCAGGTTCTTCCAAAGTCAACACATTTTATTCTACTTCAAGTACAGCAAAACAGCTTGCTGAAAAACACCAAGCTTCTGCTTCAGCTCTATGTGCCAGGACATCACCAAACATCCATCAGCACTGGGAGAAGGTACTCAGTCCCTTCCTGCAGCCACCCTTCTCACCCTTAGTATGAACCCATTGTTATTCCCACTGTGGAGTTTAATGAAAAATTAACAGCATTTCTTATTTATTGTTCAGACAACACAAAAGTGGGGGGAAAAAGGTGGGAGGAGGGAAGCGATCTGTGTGATCCAACTGAACTTAACAGTACTTCTGCATGGCACAGTGCCAGAGACGTACGAGTTCTGAATAAGCTAGAGCAGCTATGAGCAGAAATGCCTAGGAAAACAGCACTGTCTTGTAACTGTAGAGGATATGTATGAAAATATACTAATACACTGCACATCATACAAAGCATCTGATCTCACGCATTTGTTTTCACATCTGCAGCCAGAACTCTCATTTATCTCCACTGAAAAACAAGTTATTACTGAGCATCAGGGCAGGAGCTCCATCAACCATACACGCCAACCCAAGGAGTAGAACTGTCAGTCTAGCCCAAGTGTGGCCAACAATGGCAGCAAGGTAATGCACACCTGAACAAACAGTGAGGGCAAGACAGGTGGTAAAGGCTCCCCAGCTGTCAGCACCCCTCATGGGGGACATGGCTGCAGCCACTCCAGCTCAGGGCCCTCTGCAGCCAGGGAGTGGATGTGAGACAGCGCTGCTGCTTTATCTCCTTACACATTCGACTACATGAAGAGCTAACTTTAGTTGAAGCCCAGATGATGATCAGAAGGTTGACCTCCTTTTTTTTGATACATTGCAATATTAAATAGAAAAAAAGATATTGAAGAGACAAACGAAGATCCAACAGACAACCCAGTTTCACGTGAATTCAGAAATGCATTATTCATTCAAAGACACCAAGTACAGTGTTATTCTTGGTCTGTGCTGCATAAAATTCTGGAAGAGATAAAAACAAGATCTATAAGGCTACAAACACTTCATTTAGAAAGAAATCTTTTTCTTTCAAATGCTACTTTTAACTGGTTGTCAGAGGCTGATGCACCATGATAATTTGAGTCCAATTTACCTCAGACACTATCTAACACTAGTTGATAATGGTATGCTGATTCTGTGATGCAAAAGTTGTGGTAAAAAAAAGAATTTGCAATCCTGTACAGACCAGTATGTTTGAGAGAGTCACAGTTACTTGTGTATTACATCTGAAAAGTTTCTGCCCTGAAATATGTGTCTTATAATAAAGAATAAGAAATTAATTGTATTGCTTATTTAGTGCAATTACCTTCAACTCTTCAGCCCCTGCAAGTTCTAACCCTCCATCAGTACCATACTACTTTGCAGGATGAGACTTTTACAAATGGAGTGAAAAAAAATAGTTATAGAAAGGCACCTGGAAAATTACTTTCCTTTCTCCCACAGAATCAGAAATTAAATCCACAGTGGCACTACCTCAAGATCCTCCATTTTCCTGAAGCCCACTCTCTGGCTTCGTGGCCCAGACTCCTTTTTGCCACCACAGCCATCTCTCTGCTATGAGCAGCCAGCCGCTCTTTGCCAGCCTAGGCTTCCCCTGCACTGTCTCCTTTCCATCCCACCCTGCAGCCCAGGATCTGCTGCCTGCCTGGGGCACTGGAGGCAGAACTTCCCCTCTGCCCTGCAGTGCAGAGGCAGGAACAGGCCACCAGTCTCCTTCCCCACCACACCTCACCACCAAGGCACCGCTACAGAGCACACTTTCAGCACTAACACCACAACACCTGCCGAGAATGAGGTCTACAGCACTGCTTGAGTTTGTAGTGTCGTGAACTCCCAACAACTTCACCTTCAGAAGGAAGTTATTGGAAGTGTAAAAAATGAACATCTATGCATCCACTGCTAATTCTACATTTAAATGCAGGAGTGGAAAGCAGAAAATCTCACAGGTCTTTTATTAGGTGTCATCCAGATAAACAAGTCATGGAGATTGCAACCTGAGATTTCACATTTGCAGTCTACCTACAGCATCACCAAGGACTTGGCATCTACAGAATGTAAGTCTTCATTAAAAAAATAAAATAACCACCACCATCATTCCTGGTGCACGGATACCATCCAAAGGTAAGCAGGTAGGGAATGTTTTCAGAAATCCTGAAGCAATGCCCTCTCACACAAAAAAAATAATTGCATGTCTTGATAGCTCATTCTGCAGCTTAGCAATGTAGTGTTTCAAGGGCAGATATTCAAATAACACAAGGTGGAGAAGTAGAATATTTTACATACATAATCCAAATAAATGTAGAAAAGCCAAGTAATTATGAACAAAGGGTGGATATAGTAGGGTGCCCTGTTAATGCTTTAAAACAGGCTAATGATGAATGCAACAGTAACTTACGAGCTAAAGGTTGTAATAATAGACATCAATCACATTCTAAAAACAAGTCTTGGGGGGGGGGGGGGAAAAACACAACACAAAAAACCCTCCTATTGATAACAGCAGAGTTCAGCACTATCCCCAGAATGAGGCTACTACTTCTCCTAAATATTTAAAAAAGAAACTGCATACTTACGCTTTCAGGGATTGTTGGCAATCCAGTTGTATCAGGAGTAATGAAATATGAGTGCTAATCAATGGGGAAAAACAATAAATCATTTATGCACACAGGAAACAAAAATTCTCTTTTTAAAAAAATCCCAGCCTTTAGGATTTCCACCCCCATCTTTACTTAAGCAAATATCCATTATTTTTTTTTCCCAATAGCACTCTTACCACTGCTAGGCAAAGAATTAAGCAGACCACGACATGAAATGACAAGCTCTGGTACAGCACAAAAAACACAAACCAAGGGAACAAAACGCTGGGCTGCAGTTCTGAAACAACCCTGAAATTTAGTCAGCTTCAGATGTTGCCATGAGCCTGAGAGGAGCACTGATGAACTCAAGCACCAATTTAAAATTTGCAGCCAAAACAAAAATGTAAATTTAGAATAGCAAAGTAAAAATCATTCACATGAGAAAAACGAATTACAATAGAAATATTATTGCTCAAGATATATTTATATTATCTTCTCTTTCCAAACATCTTTCAGTCAAAAATGTGCCAGCAGAAACGCAAAGTCTGACAGCTTGGGATTCTGCAATCATTTATGAAACACATTAACAATTTCATGCAGCTTAGTCTGAGGCCATCTAGGACGTAAATATAAAAAGGATTAAAATCCAAAACAGATGTAATTGAAATTATTCTCATTAATCTAGTGTGTTTTGTAGTTATCAGACATGGACTTGGCTCAGTAATTTTGAGGCATTTTTAACTATTTGTCTAATTCTTGATGGACAAAAAAAAAAAAAAAAACCCAACCCTCAAGTGTCTACTAAGCAAACGTGACAATTAATGACTTTTAAGTTTTTATTTGGTTTTAATGGAATTTTGGTCTTTTTCATAGATTTTCTTTGTTTTTATAGCATATTTTACGATTGACAACACAAAGACACCTAAGCGTAAAGGAAGTCCATAAGATATTAAATGTGTCTTGTGTTCAAACAAAAATAAAAATTTATTAATAACATTAACTCCATATAGGAGACTTACTAAAACAGCTTGATGCATTTAATAGAAAATTTTCTTCACAAATTAGGTCATTTGGCAATAATTAAAAACTTAAGAATCAACAAAAGAAGGGGGGGGACACTTAAAAAGGGCATCTCATAAACATCACAGGACTTGCACAATAGATATCCCAGGTTATTGTTTGGCATCAATAGAGAAAAAAAAGATATTTTTTTTTCTCTAGTCAAGAATTCAGATTAATGGAAGCCTGCATTCCTCAGAAGCATAGTGAGAACAGAAAATTCTTTCCTATATGTAATAAGGTCACGGAATATTTATCAAAAGATTTCTGAGTAATGAAGTTAATAACTTAGAGAAGTAATTATTTATAATTAAACAAAGTAATAATATTTCACTCATTAAACAGGAAAAGAAGTCAGAACTATGAGCAGCAAAGACCCATTACTGAAGTCATTAAGAGTCATAAAGCAGCAAAAATAATGTGGTATGGTGTCCTTGCACATCTTTGTGAACTCCCTTAGGAAGATGTACGACCTTGGAAGAGATGCTAAATTAATAGTTGCTGTCCTGTTCCAAGTTTTCTCTAAAAAGGGGACTAGAAAAACGCAAGTTTTGTTCGTCAATGTAAGGGGTTGATTTTGGCTGAAGTTTTTATGAAAGGATTATGAAGCATACACACATAGCTCTGAAGTTAGATTGATTTAAACTGAATAGGTACATTAAGATTAGTCTGCTCTTCTAGGTTAAAGACAGCAGCAGAATCTCCCAAAGGACAGGTATAAATAAGCCTGAAATCAACAGAGATATCCTACAGCAAGTAATTATTTCTTTAATTACAATAGGCCTTAAAGAGTCAGTGCCTTTTCAACTCACCGATACAAGGCAAGGCTGTTTTTTCAAAACTTGCTCACTTGCAAAAATCATCTCTTGGTTCTTATGCAAGATGAGAGAAAGATTAACAATTGAATTTTTAGTTTTCCAACAAATAGCACAAAGCTGACTCTAATGCCTGTAATATTCCACACTTAGAATAGTGGCTGAAAATATGTTGGCTTTGTTTGGGTTTTCTTTTCTTTATTTCTTCCCTATATTAATTAACAGATTTAACAACAAAAAAAAAATCACTTTTGTTAACCCTCTATGGGTAAAAGAAAAGTGGCACAAATTATACTCAAGCTCAGGTTCCACAGAATGATCAACTCTTATAAATTTCAGCTCCAGAATACTCATTACTGGGACTGAGAGGTGAGAGTAGAGTAGAACTTGCTCCCTAACAAGTCCAAGGCATTCTGGTGTCCTGAAAAAGGATTACTGGAAAACATCATGTATCCAGATACTGGGCATAATTTTTGCACTATTATATAGATGCAATCCTAAGCACCACTGTGGTCTGGCATCAAACCTCTGCTTCTGAGTCCTACCCTGCAGTGTACCTGAGTAAATGGGGGAGGGATCTTTTTAATTCTGCATCATTAGATCTGAACTGGACTCACCCTGGCACAATGAAAAGCCACTTCATGATGTCATTTCTACAATTAGATTTCAGACCGTAACTTCTTTTTAACTACTGATGGTTCCTGTCTAGCTTATTTACAATATATAAGGAGCAAGAAAGGAACAATAATAAACAAGATTAGGCACACGAAGTTACAGCTGAAAATGGCCACAAACACTTCCCTGCTTCCTGCAGCATGAAGCATTAAAAAAAAAAAAAAAAAAAAAAAAAAAGATGCATGCAGATCCAACAAACATTCTGATTCAGGCTAACCTATTCCTTCCTGCTCTGCCTCATCTGAACCCACAATATTTGCTCAACACTACCTGCAGCCAAGGATTTGGCAAGAGGATTTCATTTAGATAATCAATGCTCAAGTGAAAAAAGATTATCAAACTCTTTGATGTAACAAGCTAGTGGGAACAAAAGAAAATTGGAGAAAAAATAAAATAAAATCAGATAACATGGAAATAAAACCAGCAAGGACCAACTTTATTGCATGCAATTTGTCTTCCCAGTGTTGCCAGCTGTATTCACCACAACATCCATTTCCAGGTTCACCAAAATATTCATTTTGATGTAAGCAAGTTCAAGGAAAGATGAACTGCAACACTGATGGCAACACTTCGCAAGAAACGCAAGGAAAAATATCTTTAGAACTTTCCTGTGTCCCTCTAAACCTCAATAGGATCTTTAAAGGACTTTATAAAGCATTTTGGGTGGCCAAACTAGAACTGGTTTTCATACTGCTAGTAATGACAGCAAAATATTATTTGTACACAGAAGAATTCTTGGCGATGGTACTACGAATTGAAAATTAACTTGAAAATATTACACTGAGAACAGTAAGAACAACAACAAAAAAAAGAAACAACAACTTAGCAACAGAAACAATTCCAACTGCAGCACCAAAAATCAGTATGTTGTTGTGGTGAAAAACAACACACAAGACTGGAAGGACTTCCAACTACAGTGGATTAGCACTGTTCAAGGGGAAAAATATTTAGCCTCTACAGTCTAGTGAAAAAAGCACAACAAGGAATCTCAACTATGACAAATTAAAATCAAATAAGGGCAGCATTGTATTAAGCAGCAAGGGTGAGTAACTACTGGAACAGAAGTGGCAGACCCTCTATTTCAGTATGCCTCCATAACAAGCTCAGATGCTTTTCTAGGGTCTGTGCTTACTTTACTTGAAGCTTTTGGGCTCAACCCTAAAATAAATTAGTTGAAGGCGATCGGAAATGACACAGGTAATGTCTAGATAAATCATCTAATGATCTTTTAGTATGTGTGTAAGGGACATCTTAATGAAATCACATCTTCCTGTGCCCTGCAAGCTGTGATAGTCCAATCAAGAAAGAGTTCTTTGCACTCAGTTACTTGTGTGTGCAGTAATAGCACAGCTTCTGTGAGCATAAACAATGTCCCAGAGACAGCAGAGGCTCTGTAGCATTACATTTCATGCAAGCTTTTCAAATGTATTTAAATGTGTCCATATAGCGACTTCTGTTAAAAACTTCAGGATCAGCTCATTTTTGGATGTTTCTGCAGCAATGCCACCACCTTGCCATACTATCCATGTCTAGTCCCACATCACTAAAACTCAGAGCACAAAAGCAAGGTAGGCATGGACACATTCTTTCACCTAGATGTGCTGAAAGTATCAAGTAACAGAGTAGACTTCACCTACCACCTTGTCTACAGCATTTTTGCATCATCAAGCAAAACTAGGAAGAAGGGGAAGGAAGATGGGAAAGAATCCAGCTTACACAGTTTTGTCCCGTCCTGCAAATCTACCTACTCAGATGTAACAGAGCTACTGTCTCTTGATTCACAGCAGAAGAAACCAAAATGATCTATATGAAACTGCTGGACACAAAAATGTAGTTCTAGTACAGCAAGATCCCACTGCAGTTTACCTTCTCATCCACAAAGCAAAATTCCAATTTTTGCTTCTATATAACTTTGGCTTTAAAAGAACAACATGACACACAGACAAACTATTCTGAACAGAGAGGAAAAAAAAAATACAAGGTTGTCCAAGCTGGTTAAGGATGAGAAACAATATAAGTACACCATTATATGAAGGGGTGGTTTCAAACTTAGCTACCATTTCATTGTCAGTAACAAGGGTAGGAGTTAAACAAAGAATACTTACCACACTTAAGCTGACTAAAGCATTCGCCTTTGGCACAGGATGGCTATACAATGATTTTAACAAATCGTTTGAGTCATTTTCCTATAGGGAATATTTTTAAAGGTAGTTAATTATTGTATAAAAACTAATTACCATTTATTACACATCCAACTATATACTGACAAAGAGAGATCTGTATTTAATGAGAAAGCAAATTGCAGTTCACAGTGAAGAATGCACATATTAAGTATAAAATTCAAGCCAGCTACAGTCCTCAAAAAATTATCGTATCTGCAAGTCAAACTCTTACATATTTACATCAGGAGACACAGACTCAAGTTGTGCCAAGGCAGGTATAGGCTGGATATTAGGAGGAAGTTCTTCACAGAGAGAGTGATTGCCCATTGGAATGGGCTGCCCAGGGAGGTGGTAGAGTCGCTGTCCCTGGAGATGTTCAAGAAAAGCCTGGATGAGGCACTTAGTGCCATGGTCTCGTTGATTGGATAGGGCTGGGTGATTGGTTGGACTGGATGATCTTGGAGATCTCTTCCAACCTGGCTGATGCTACCATTTCCTCATACGCTCATCAAATGGATCACATTATCTGCAACTGAAAATTGTGCCAATATGTCTAGCTGGTCTGTGCATCTTGGATATCTTCTTCTTAAAACTGTTAGCCATATCTGCCTACTCAGAGTTTTACTAGATACTGCATGGCTCTAGTGTACACTTTTAAAATAATTCATCAGGGCTCATAAAATAGTTTGTATGGTTTACTAAAAAGTATATGCAGCTACTGTGTTTAATTAGGATGCCCCAACTTGAGCTCTAAAAAGAGACACTAACTTAGGAAAGAGATGCATGAGGGCCACGAGGATGATCAGAGGGCTGGAGCAACTCTCTTATGAGGACAGACTGAGAGTTGGGGCTGTTCAGTCTGGAGAAGAGAAGGCTCCGAGGTGACCTTCTTGTGGCCTTCAGTATCTGAAGGGAGCTACAAGAAAGCTGGGAGGGACTTTTTAGGATATCAGGTAGTGACAGGACTAGGAGGAATGGAACAAAGTTGAAAGTGGGGAGATTCAGGCTGGATGTGAGGAAGAAGTTCTTCACTATGAGAATGGTGAGACACTGGAATGGGTTGCCCAGGGAGGTGGTTGAGGCCCCATCCCTGGAGGTGTTTAAGGTCAGGCTGGATGATGCTCTAGCCAGCCTGATCTAGTGTGAGGTATCCCAGCCCATGGCAGGCAGGTTGGAACTAGATAATCCTTGTGGTCCCTTCCAACCCTGACTGATTCTATGATTCTATGCAGATGGAGTTTTTGTTTGGTTTAGGGTTTTCGTTCAGTTTAGAGGTTTTGCTCAGGGAGATGAAAGTTTATTGTTAAGCAAAACCAAAACTGCCAGTGACAAGCCAGAGCCAGCTTTGAAACATATTGTTTGAGATTGCAGGAAGCTTCCACCACTCCGTGAAAAAACGATGATGGCACTGGATGCTATAGCATTAAACATGACTTTGGGTCTAGCCTGGGCCAGGAAGGAACAACATCTTCTAACAGCATCCTCATCAACTAATACAGCACCAGACAGTACAACAAAATACTTCTGTACACTGACGCAATCGAAGTAGCTTCTCAGCATACAGAACAACAAACATAACCCAGCAATTTAAATTGGTTGCAGTAATAGCTGCAATGCCAGATTCAGTGATCAAAAACCAAAAGATGACAACAATCCCTACCCCTTCTCTCAAAGACAACCTTAATAACAACTTTTTACTATAGCACAGTGAAATGGGGGTCAAAACCAGTGTCTCATTACACCATATAGAAGACCTAAATGCATTTTGCACTTTATTTAAACATAGCTAACAGCAAACTTTCCTATTGCATTTTAACACAAAATATCATCATTCACTAGAGTCAATTTACTATAATGCACAAGAAGTGTCTATTCTTAGTGACTTTTCCAGTCTACAGCATATGGCTGACACTATGCTTTTGGGGTTTTTATTACAATCTAGTACACTAATATAGTTAAAGCAGAAAGGTATAGCTTTAATGTGTTCAGTGAAGACAGATGCTAGTATTTCCTTTACTGTGTAATGCTGCAATGTATCTAATTGCTCATGAATATGCAAACTAAACTCTCATGATTCTTCACCAAATGCTGCAAGTAATTTTGTCTTGCTGGTTGAGATGACAGAATTACGAGAGGTAGTTTTTAGTTAATACGAAGGGTGAAACAGTACATCGTATTTGATGCAGGTCTGGAAAAAAAAAAGTGTTTGCAACTGATAATCAGATAGTTCCAGACATCTACAGTTTACAATCAATACATCATACAGATCTCCAGTGATGTGACACTTAGCTCACACTTCTCACTTTGCTCACTGAGCACTTGTTTATACTAAGACTGACACTTTATAAAGGTACTTTCTTAGCAGCTTTTTAAGATTAATGTAGGATTCAAGTGATTCCTCTCTACTCCACTCTGATGAGACCCCACCTGGAGTGCTGCATCCAGTTCTGGGGCTCCTATTACAAGAAAGATATGGACGTGCTGGAAGTGTCCAGAGAAGGACGACAAGGATGATCAGAGGGCTGGAGCACCTCTCCTATGGAGACAGACTGAAAGAGTTGTGGATACTCAGTCTGGAGAAGCGAAGGCTCTTAGGAGCCTAAGGAGACCTTATTGTGGCTTTCTAGTACCTAAACGGGGCCTAAAAGAAAGCTGGGGAGGAACTTTTTAGGATGTCAGGTAGTGATAGGACTGGAGGGAATGGAGCAAAACTAGAAATGGGTAGATGTTAGGAGGAAGTTCTTCCCCTTGAGGGTGGTGAGACACTGGAACAGGTTGCCCAGGGAGGGTGTAGCAGCCCCATCCCTGGAGGTTTTTAAGGCCAGGCTGAATGTGGCTCTGCGCAACCTGATGTAGTGCGAATTGTCCCTGTCCATAGCAGGGGCAGCTGGAACTAGATGATCCCCTCCAGCCCTACCAATTCTATGATTCTATGACAGTGGCTGCTGTATTCTTTGAATTTCATTACAATGAATGCAAAAACTTGGTTCAAAATTATACCAAAATTTTAAACACTACAGAATATATTATTAAAGTTACCTGTTCTTTAGCCAAATAATCTGCCAGGGTATTTAGGAGCTTGTAGTATACTTCAAACCATGGAAGGTAACTAAAACAGGAGGAGGAAAAGCAATTTAATAAAATAATCATGTATTTTTCTCAGTGCTTAGAAAATACTACTATGATTAACCTGACTTGCACATTTTTCTAATTTTTCCACATATAAATACACTGCAAATAAAGCCTTTCCCCATCACTGGTAGTAGCAAAGCTACATTTCTTTACACTGGGACACCTGCTTGAAGTTCCAACAACTGTTGAGTTAAACAGAATCCAAGATAAGTAAGACATAACTAAAGAACATGAGGAAAGAAACTCACAGTGGTATCAGCTCCATTTTTCTGTCACTTGGTTTACAGAACAGTTACCTTTAACAGTGACTGCATGCTACAGAACTAATCACTATTTAAACCTGATACAGATGTAGGAAATTGGGTAAACTAAGTAGTACCAGAATAAATTACTCCTTATTTACAAATTACACATCTTCTGGCATCTGTTAGATTATTATCATAAAGAACATTACTAAAATAGTAGTAGTATGGTTAATAGCAGTTGTTTAAAATTAGAAGGGAGGCTAGGAAAAAAATAAAGCCTAAAGTATTTTTACTACATTACATATCCATATGTAACTGTACCACAGTTACTACAGAGTTTCTCTTACTTAGTGCAGTGTGAATTCACAGGCATACTTTCCATACATTTCTTAAAAGCTTTAGTGTGTGCTCTGGAAACACCTTAAAAGTTCAAATTTATATATTTCAGGCAACATGCTAACAGCAAGTGAAAAATACCAGTATGCATAACAGAAATGTTTTCCCCTGATGGAGAAAGGAGATCTCCTATGAAAAACACTGGCTGGTAAGGAAACTCAGTCTACTTTTGTGCAGCGAGCCCAGAGAAGTGCCCTGTTTGCTTTGCAACACCTCTGTTCTCAGTACACAGATGGCAAGGCTTTAGAAACAGATCCCAATTCTTAAGACAAAGAAAGAGGAACAGTAGAAATCTGAACAGAGCTACACTTAATGCATTTTCTAGTAGTATTACTTTTTTATCCTTATAAATGTTTAACTGCTGGTCTTAAAAGACAAACCACAACCAACCATCATGAATTTACTCTTGCCAAGCCACAGAGGTAATGATTGCTTCTAGAGCCACTGCATTCATGTCTTTATCACACTTTACCATACACTGTACTGGCAATTAATCAAAGCTACCTTAACCTTTTAATGCTCACAGACATTTTTAATGCTTGTTATTGTTGACAGTAGTTAAGGTGTGACATTATTGCATCTGCTTTTCAATATATTCTTAAATTATCATAAAATTTACTTCATTGCACCTATGTAACGCTATTTAACACTGCACACCCTTGTTTAACACCCATTGTAACAGCACCTAAAGCATCTAATCTTTACATTTTCTTCCACCTAGGACTCCTGCTCTAGTCTCTTCTGAAATCATGCTAATCTGGTTTTACATGTTGCTGAAATGCAGCATAGAAAGGCAAACAAATTGTTTACCACAGCATTCAGAGTACTTGCAAATGTCAGAGCTGCTGAAGAGTTTTTTACCAGCCTAGACTTACAGTAGGGACAGGAAAGCTGTTCTAGTGTTTTGTCCAAGTCAAGCCACAAGGCAGGTATAAATTGCAAAGTATTTTTACAACACTAGACACAGAAATGGGTTAGATTATCTTAAAGACTTCCAGCCTTTTGTCATCACCTCTGCACTAGTAGTGTACAGCATATTTTGCTGCAAAACATTCTAAAATCTTACGTGATCATTCATTTTTCAAACTGAACATTCACGAACAGCATGGTACAAAAATAAATGTTCCTACTTCAATAAAATATTAACCACATTTCTTTCTCGCATCTAGCATCTCAACTCACCTCTCACTGTGATAAGAAAAATTAAAAGCAGTTTTCAAGTCTATGCATAAAAAGGTCAAATTCATTATTTGAAATGAATGAACCTTAGCATAAAGCCAAGGGAGATTTTTCTTTCATATGGCAAGGCATGCTGACCAGAGTGCTCAGACTAGAATTTCTTCCCTTAGCAAAATCAAGCAATGATACACTTCCATGTCTTCATGTAACAAAACCACAAATAAAAACCACCGTAAAACCAGACTACTTCAACAGAGTTTTTAAATATCACATTCCTATCTGAGCTGAAAGACTGGAAAAAGAATTGCTTTAAGCCTTATAACCACAGACATGAGGTTAATATCATTTCAACGTTCCTCTTAAACCTGAAAAATTAAAAGACGTAACAAGTACTTTACATTACATGACATGAAACCAAAAGCCACCAAGACCTGTTCTCAATTTCTTTTCCGCATAATATTCTTCAGCTCTTCAAAAGCACAGTTGAATTGAAAAAGTTTTTGTCAATATTTTTCATTACATTGTTTTTCCTGCCACAAAATACTACAATAATGTACTGGAAAGCAAAAATGGTCCCTTAACATCTTTATTTTACTTCCTTGCTAATTGCTATCAATTTAGTACAATAATGAATTGTTACATTTGTTGTTTTCATAAACAATGAAGAGTGCATTTGTGTGTGTGCATAAATACAGGCTGTGTTTGTTCATAAACACAGCTCTAAGGTGGTATTTCAGATTCTCAAAGAGCAAGCATCACTTCTTTTTACTTTGTAACATCCTCATGACTGTCAAGCAATATTTTTCTCCTCTTCCACTAGAGATTGATTATGCAACCACAGGTGTTAATAATACTATTAATTGGCCTACTCCTATAAATAGATTTATTCCTAGATGAACAGTTTCGTGATATAGACTTTACATCTTTACCCAGTACATCACATGGGGCAAAGCACTGTACATGGCCCTTCTGTGCTCAATAGCTAAAAAAACAGGTAAAAGAATCTGCTTACATTTTCCTATTAATAAGTCCTGTAAAATGATTTCATCTTTGTTTAGCATAGGAGAACTGGTCTATTTACAGAAAAGTCATGCAGCATACAAATGCCCACCAACATCTGTTAGGTTGGATAACAATTTCTTTCAAGTCAGTACAGAAATGCGCTGTCTGCAAAAAATAGTTTTGAAATGGCTGAGTTTAATAGAGAAGACCTGCAATATACTACTCTTAACTCAGAACTGTCACACTAATATCTAATTTAACAACAGATAAAATCAAAAAATAAAATCAAAAGTCCATTACAACAAAGACCTCACCATCATATTTGTATTCCTAAGATTATTTACAAGCAGTGCATTTCGTAATTAATTTGCTGTCTTATAAAAACATCAAAAGGTTATCAACAGAGAGCCTTCACAGTGGACGAAACAGAGCTTTAATTTTCAGTTTTAATGTATTCAGAAGCCTAAGCTTCAAATAAAAATAATTTAGATCCTTAAACTATGAAACTATTATTGGCTTCTTGTTTATTTTTCTTTGCATTCCTCGTTACAATCAATAACCGCTTGAGAAACAAACATACAAAGCAAGCGCACAGCAACCTCCAACAACATCCAACAGTTTAACTAAAGTTGCCAAAAAAACATTTTTCCTATAATAAACATCTTTGAATAGCAAAGTATTCCCTGGCTGAGCATACAGTCGTCTCTATTTAAAAGTACAGCCACTGCCTGTCACGAAAGCAAGAGCCCAAGATATTTCATGGTTAATTAGAAACGTACTTAGCAATTTCTTTTAATCCAAACGAGCCACAAGGCAGGAGCTCAGACTTTTATTCAAAGTCACACATAACTCTTGTTGCCATAAGTAGACTTCCACCTCTCTGGTGCTTCTACTATAGCTCTGATAAAACTTTTACATCCACAAGTCAAAGGTTAAATAAAGGAGAGGAAATGTTTTCTGTCAAATAGTCAGGTAACCACTAACAGTCCTGAACTATCAGCAGGAATCTAACTTCTAGTAATCAAATAAAACTAAGGAAACTGCCTTTCCGTAGCTAAACGTCTAATGTCTAGGGGCTACTTTTCTGTCTGGAAAATTGACACAAAATGTGTAAAATTGAAACATTCTGCTTCCAAGGGATTTGCCTAAAGGAAGAGCTAGAAAGCTCCAAGCGTGGTCTGAACTGAAGAACTACAAAGGCTTACCACATAAACCTGTCTTCCTTATTAGTATTAGGCCATTTCATTTGGAAATGTAGGTGACAATTTTACAGTCATGAAATTAATGAAATCTAAGACTGAGAATTTTAATGATGCGTTTTGCATTCCTCTGGATTCATAAGGCCAACTTCAGAGCCCGTCAGCAGTTTCAAGATTTTTAACAAACCAAATTTCAGTCAAACAATTTCATGTACACCCAGAAAGTAGTAAGCTGCAAACAGCAGTGAAGTTTAGAACCACGGCCAGAATTGTCTCCTTCTATTATTCAAAAGCAAACACTACAGTTTCTACTGTGTCACTTCAAATCTCAACTGCCAAAATTATAGTACTGTTATACTACTTAAGTTAAAACATAAAACCCAGAAGATTCAGTATATGAACACAATAAGGTATAATACAATATTCCTATTGTGGTGCCCTTTATGCTTATGGGGCTGCATGAGCAGTTTGTGAAGAGGGTGGAGGTGACACAGCAGGATACACACCAAGAGCTTCACAAAGCAGCAGTGCAGTTTAAAGAAAGCCAAACAAACAAAACATAATTTGCAAAGGAATCACATCAAACTTCTGGGGAATAATCCAAAATTTTATTTCTCATCTTACTACAATTTTGTGGTTAGTAGTCACATTTCGAATTTGGAAACTGCAGTCAAGGTCTGTATGCTTATTTTAGACAACACTGCATCACAATTGAGTTCTTCAAGCAAAAATGCCTCAAATTCGGGATACCTTGGGGGATTTTTTAGGTCATTGTATAAACATTCAGAGAACTTCAAATATTCTAATTTGGGAGAAAATTCTGCTTATTTAATTCATATCCACATGCATATAAAACAAAAAAGCCAAGAAAACTTACAGAATACTTTCATATGCACAGGTATATTTGCTTTTTCAAACTATCCAATTTAAAGCAGAACCATGTGGCTGCAAATCTAGAGACTACTTCCTTTAATTAGAGTTTCAGATCAAGAATGAATTATAGGGAGAAGTCTGATAAACCAGAAGACTTTAATCTTACAAGCAGCTTTAGGTTGTTGGTGCAAAACCTCAGGACAGGCAGTCTTTTCTTCAGTTTTCACTTAAGAATCACATTCAGAAGTTAAAGTTCTCTCTTTAGCAGCCCTAGCCTAGCATAGATTAGCACATGGCCTGAGACCATTCACAAAAGATAGTCACAAGACAAAAGTTGTGCTCTGTTCCCCACACATCATCCTCCTCAGATTTCTATAGTATTTCCTTATCATTTTAGCTGGCTTGTTACTGCTCCTCTTTCCAGAGATTCTTCCTTAGATTTTAGTTACAGCCATTTAATTCAATTAAGTTTTCTGTATTTGACTCTCTCTACTCATCTTTGTTAAACCCTAGTCAGCAATTCTAATACAATCCTCTTTGAGGCAATGCACTCCCGTGCACAGCACATGAATGTGGCAATTATGTATGCCTGCATTTGTGAGCTTATAGAAAAATCTTGTATACATAGCTGTGACAGACAAGTAGCTTGAACTGCTCCTACATCACAGCCATCATGTGTACACACAAGCAGTGATGATAAACGTATGTGATTTTGATGTATGGAAGAGAGCAAGTGTGAACAGCCAGACATGCTTTGGATGAAAAGAGGGCATGCACTTGAGAAGATTTCTTTGATTTTGGTTAATTTGAGATCAACAAACACGTACAAGGGAGAGCCAGGTAAATGCCCAAAGAAACCTGCTAGGGAGTCTTCCTTCACTTGGTCACTGCTAATGAATCTTGGACTCAGAGCAGAAACCAGAGAGGATACTAGAACGTATCAGATGGAAACACTGATACACTCTTTCTGTCTGACAATAAATATAGAAATTAGAGAGAAACAGATTACCAAGCTAGAATTCCACTGCCATGAAGCTAGTGCTGTTATGTATTCAGCTATGCCTTGTAAATTTGAAACTGTCACAGTAAATGCCATAAAGGCAATGCTTTGATTATAGTCTGCTGAAAAATTATAGCTTGTCACTTTTCATTTTCCTAGTTATTTCTACCAGGTAACAGACCATTGGCTAACCTTTAGATGATAGATGTCTGGATGGAAATGTTAGAAGAAATACTTCAGTTTACACAAGCTGAGAATTTGTGTTCTCTGCTTTGCAGCGCTCCACGAGCATACTTGAGTGTGCATAACCGATTAAACATTTATTACTGTAGCATTAGAAGCTAGTCAGACAATGCTAGGAGCACAAGTTCATAATCTTGTTTCCGGCTTGATGGGGCAAGAAAAGATCAATTCAGACAAAAGACATTCTTACTCTGAGTCTTAACAAGATAAATCAACAAAAGGTATCACAGGGCTAAGTATTACACACTTCTAAATCCTATGAATTAAGCCTTTGGGAAGTATTATTCAAGAAGTATTGTCAGGTTCATGGAAAGTAAATTAATTTCCAAAGTAAAATCTTTTCTTTTTGCTATTTTCATCACATAGCACTGATTTTTTTCCCCCGATATTTAGAGCAAATACTTATTTTTTTAAGCTACATGGCCAAAAATGTCCACTGTACTGGCTCTCAACATTAGTTTGGAATCTGCTTAAAAGCTGACAAAAGTCTTGATGTGATACTTTCAGTAATTTTAAGCACTGCTCTGCAAGTTCCTAATGTTGCCTGGTCTTTCTTTACCCCTCCATATGTTCTTTTACTGTTACTCTTTCACAAATCTGTGTTGGGTTTGTCTCCCCCCTAACTCAATGTGATCCACCTTAATGAGGAGAGGCTGAGTGACCTAGGGCTCTTTAGTCTGGAGAAGAGAGAAGATTTAATAAATGTTTATAAATGTGTGAGGGGTGGGGGTCAAGAGGGAGGGGACAGGCTCTAAATCACCTGCACCCTGGGATACGATGAGGGGCAATGAATAGAAACTATAGCACAGGAGGTTCCACCTCAACATGAGGAGGAACTTCTTCACTGGGAGGGTCACAGAGCACTGGAACAGGCTCCCCAGAGAGGTTGTGGAGTCTGCTTCTCTGGACACTTTCAAGGCCCATCTGGATGCATTCCTGTGTGACCTGTGCTAGATTCTATGGTCCTGCTCTGGCAAGGGGGTTGGACTCAATGATCTCCAGAGGTCCCTTCCAACCTCGAACATCCTGTGATCCTGTAATGGCACCTTCCATGAATGCCTGATTTCTGTGTTGTCCAAATATCTGATAATCTGCTTTTCTCCATAAACTTCCTAGTTTACTCTCCAAAATTCTCAGACTAGCCTCTCTCCTGCCCATGAGTTTAGCTCTTGCAGCACATGCCTCTACAGGCATTACAGGCTGCTAGGCTCTTAACAGAAATTGCAAATTTGCCTTTTAATTAAATCACTCTGTTTAATTAATTTACTTAAAAGGGGTTTAGGACAGCTAAACAGTTGGTTTTTTTCAGTACCAAAACAATTATCTTATGGGAAAAGAAAGAAAAAGCAGAGAGGAAGTATTTCACTGGGGTCAATTTCATGTTAAACAGAATTATTTAGCCTCACATACGAATGCTATCACATGGGGCTTGGGATCACTTTTCACATGAAGTCAATGGTCACAGAGAAATGATGCCCTGACAGAAGTAAAACATCAGCAGAGAGTTTGCAAAACATTTTTTCACTTGTGTTCTTCCCATATTCACTGCTTGACTCAATTTTAATTTGCACCAACTCACCTTAGAATACAGAGGCAGACCTTGCCTCCTGACGTCAAACGGCAAAATCCAAACCTTTGCTTACTTTCAATGTCGGTGAGCACGAAGGTAAAATGCTGTCCTACTTGGTTTTGGGACACCCTGAAAAATCAGACAGAGACTGTAAGACCACCAAATTACATAAAATGTGAGCATTTATATATCAATGGTCTCAAGGATTTTTATGCCCCATCTCCCAACCCAATATCCAGGCTGCCTCTTGTACCTCACCCCTTCCCCTCAGCATGGAAGAGTCCCAGTCCTTCCTTCAGCTGCAGCCCTGGCCCCACACTCTGGCTGACATGCTCCATGGAATCCAGCTCCAGGTCTGAATGGACAGGGTGTTTCATTAAGGTCTTTCCTAAGTAAGGCCTAAGCACAGCCAGCACACGCCTGCAACAGCCTGTTGGCTTTGAGTGCACCTCAACAGTGACAAATGGTAACTAAAACAAAGGCTTAAAATTCTACAAATAACTTATTAAATGTCATAATATCGCTCTGGCTGACATGAGAAAACTAGCTTCACATACATGCCTCAGAATAGCTTCACTAGTTAAACTCACTGCCTCCCCTTGCACCCACTCACATCCTCCTCTCTCTTTTGCAGTACGCACTGCCCAACAAAGAACCTGGTGCTAAATTCATTTTCAGGGCAAATTCATTTGGCTCTGGAAATGCAAAAGCCAAAAATAATCAAAAACTAACAGCACAAGACCTAAAATAATAATATCTTCAGGACTGTATCAAACTATGATCCCCTTGAGACAGAGTAAGTTTACACAAAATTTCCCTGCCTGATGTTCCAGCTCCTCTTACCCTCAAACTCTTCTCAAACAGCATCCTCCCAGCAGGGCAGGCTAATGTGTCTGGCTCTCAGTTTCTACCTCCCCTTCTCAGTGCAACCTCTGATGACTCATACACACTTCCAGGTCCCAGTCTCAACCTCCATTCCTGACCCAACACTGTCTGCTTGGCAGTATGAATCTGTTCCAACTCCTTTTCAAGAATAAATGACATGTTATTTATCTCCTTTTGACTCTCGAGCCAGGCATCTTTCTCTGCTGCACAATTTGTCAGCTTCAGACAGCTGAAAGTATGGGACAGACCCAATTTCCAATGTGGCCAAACTTCACAGAAATTCCAAATGCACTCAATGTAAACATCCTGGAACACTAACAAAGCGTATCTGAAGTTTATTCACACAAATACGTATGTACTTTTCCAAAATCTCCCAAAGAAAACCAGCCTTAGGCAGACTTGGCATTGTCAGCCAGGAGTGTGTGGCACAGAATGAATCACAGAATGGTTTGGCTTGGAAGTGACCTTTAAAGATATTAACTAATACCAAATGAAAACAAAAGCTGTGATAGGGAGTGCATGGAGATTTGCGAGCATAAAATGCAGCAGTTCTGCCTCTAATGTCCACTGCTCTTCTCCCATTCATTCTTACACAATCTGTATCACAATACCTAGGCACCTGCTTGCAAGCACTATGACTAGCACATGTCATGTGTGGTTTGATCTTCAGGTGACAAACTGGAAGCAAATTCCTGGAGATGCTGAGAACCACTACAAATCTCACAGTCTTCCAATCTAAGAGTATCATTTTTTACTTTTGGTTTTAATTTATCCCCCACAATACAGGTTGGGGTTTTATTTCGTTGGGTTGTTTTTCTTGAGTCTCCACCAAAATAAAATACAAAAATTTCCCCCTGGGAAAGAAGGAAGTAGCAGGTGGTTAAAGGGTGAGAGAAGTTACATGGGACACATGCACTTTACACTGCATAACACATGCATGACAAAAGCTTAGGAAAGTGCTATCCCTATCCAGGCTGTAGTTTCCCACTCATTTCAATTTCGCCTAGTTCCTCATGAACATATAGTGACTAGGCTGAAACATAAGCCTGTACAAAGCACATGCAACATTACAAGACACATTTAGTCCAATATAATCACTGGAAAAGCATGATAATTAATGGATTTTTTTGTTTTAGTTCAGTAATTAAATCATTAAAACAAGCATATTCCTCACTTGTCTTCAAAAGACTGGAACAATCTAGTGAGTTCTTTAAACATGGTCAGTACTCAATGGCTTTCAGCTGATCTTTATTTCTCAAGCTCCACATGGCTGAGCATGCTGCCTGGATATTACACCTGATACAACAGAAATCCATCAGTAACAAGGAGTGGTTCCTTCCCTGCCAATGATGCAATTTTCTGTCTCACACCTTTGCATTTTTCTCTTTTTTCCTGAAAGCAGACCAGCACTGAACCCTGCAGCATGGTTCTAGCACCCATGCACACACCATGGCCAGGGACTTCAGCAGTAATTCAGCAGCAGCTGGTAGCAAGTAGCACTGTGGCACACACTGGTAACACACCATGCAGTAACCTCAGATGCCTCCTGCTCCCAGCCCCTCTCTGCTCTGCTGCAGCCCACCACTGGTCTTGGAGCTTTGGCATTGTTATGCTAGGGCTTCTATACACTACTTTAACCCAAAGAGATCGCTAATTATTTACAAAAAAATAATCTTGATAGATGTCCCTCTATGCAGGCATTGCTTTTAATGTACTGTGTACATGTATGTGAGAAAACTACTTACTCTATTACTGCTTGAAAATAATTCTTTAGCCCAAAAAACTCATTTCAGTAAGGATCTCTTGCTGCCAGCTATTTGCCTCCTCCCTTCTCAAAACCTGAAGATGGCATTGCACTTACAGCATACATAAAAGTGCCAGTACACAAGACCACTTTAAACACTAGACTTGAATTCTGGTATTCTCTATTAAAAATAGCCTAGCCCAATTATGACAGTACAGCAGGAGGTAATTCCAATGCTATCTCACCAGTTCCAACTCAGCATCTTCTCTTTGCTTTTTCAAGAGAGAGAACTCCATGTTCCAACAGACCATGTAAAAGTGCCCCAGCTTGAACACTGCTTCCCACAGAGTTTAGCGGGAGATGCAAGCAGCATGTTTCAGTTTTTTGAGAAGTGAGGAAAAACTCCAAGGCTAAAGCTGAATCTCCACAAAGAACCCAAGAGTTTGCATTTGGTCCCATGTGCTCCAAAGCAACAGCTAACAGAAGCCAGTGACCCTGCATTTGGACCACAATTTTTCATCAGAGTTTAAAATACTGAATTAATTCTGGGTTTCTAATCTGAGAACTCCACTTAACCATCTCAGGGCAGTATGGATGCCTGATTTTTCACTCCTCTTCAGCAGAGTAAAAACTGACTATATGGAAGCCCTACAGGAACAGACATATGAAGACTTGGGATTTCTGTATATCAATTGATAGCCACAATGTATAAAACACAAATAAAACATGTAAAAAATGCTAACACCGTAGTTCATCCAGATCCAGATAGATAGAGATATATATAGATATACATTGCATATGCCATCACATGGACAAATATTGGCTATGCTATTTGGGGCTTGTGCCTCTCTGTTTCACTATGGCACAGGCTCTTTAAAAGTCATATTTTACCTTCCTGGCACTGCTACTGAAGCACAGCAATGGTGTGTCTCAGGTCTGCATTCACGTGAACATCCACACAGGTAAAATGTAATTGTTACATAGCAGAATTCCCTACTTAGACTTTCTACTGAAGCACAGGATCAACAAGCCAAGCTTCAAAAACTTTCTGCAATATGCTGGTCTAGTCAACTATTTGAAGAGAACATGATCTACTGACTTGTACAGGCAGAGAAGTCACAAATAGTTCCCAACTGTCACTGACCTTCTCCTCATTCATTCCTCTGCCTTGCTTTTGACTTACTTTTGACTCTTGCCCCACAAGCTTACTTTTAATCTTAGTTTAGCAATAATAAATCACCAATAGTAAAGAATGTGAGTAAAAACCTATTAACCCTGCAGACTACAATGGTCTCTTTCAAAGTTATTACAGGTCATTACAGGAATAAAAGTAGTTTTTTTAAATGTTTTAAGTACATGCCTACACAATGCAGAAAAGGCTCTTTAGTACCCATGGAGTACATAAAGAGTCATTTTAAAGACTCTTTTTACACTATAGCTATTATTCAAGCCTCATTTTAAGGCTGCCTTGAAAGAGCTGATTAAGGCAGGAATTAAATCTCTTCTTGGAATGAAAACCAGCACCACTAATCATGAAATTTATCCTTTATTCTCAAATAACAAATGCTCTTCTTCCAAACCCATCTTGTTTAGGACACAGAAGACGCCTAAATTTATTTTTTCTTCAAATTCTAGAAACTTTTAAAGGGTTTTGAATTTTGGAGAGTTCATTTTTTCAGTGAGTTTGAAAAAGTGAAAGACTTTATGCAAAGACATACAGATTTTGATGACTTCTTTTTTAAAAGCAAAGTTACTGGTATCATTAATTATAACGTGTCACATACACATAGCTGACCACTGTAATTAAAGTACACAGCTCTGATTAAAGCTTTGGCAGCTGCTATCTACACCTGAACATTTCAAATGTATTTCCTCTCTCAATCTCATGCTGCAAAATGAACCCCCAGCAGTCATTCACTTTACTTCTCCTCAGATCATAGAATAGATGAGAAACCACTTCAAGCAGGAATTTGAAAAACAGACGTTAACACAGTGGTTCCTGCTGCTGGAAAGTCTGGGGAGACACTAACTCTAGGTTGGGCTGTCTCCTTCAGCTCTTTGCTATCCCCAAATCTAAGCTTCAGGGACTATATTCTCCACTTTCAAGCCCACTCCATGATCCCCAAGTCCACAGCTGAAGCTCTCTGTGTGGAAGGCTCCTCTGCTGCAACTTAGCTATCTGACAAGCTCTGCTTTCCAGAAAGAAAAGGAACAGAGAGAAAAATCACAGAAGGCATGAAAATGTACAAAGCTATCACCAAGCAAGAAAATTTCCACAAGTAAAAAGTGCGGTTCGCTTACAACTGGGGTTACACTTTCAAAACAACAGAAGCATTACGAGCTAGCTGTGGTTTCTTTTAAAGAGTCTCCCCGAGTGTACTTCAGTAACAACATAAATCCACTCTCTCCAAGGGCCCTGGCCATCATATCCAGATGAGGTTCTAGCAGAGCACATCGCAGCTCAGTGCGCCCCGAGTTCCTCTCAGATGGGTCTGCTTCTGCACTCATGTGGAAACCAAATAACCCATGTTTGAAACCAATAGTTACACCCTTCCACAGTGCATGCTGCACCCTGTCCTTACACACACTTCTCTCTTACAATGAAATAAAGGACAGAAAGAAGTCAATTGTTTTGAGTTCCCAATCCATCTCGCAAATTGACTGGAATTACTGAAGTGTAAAGGGAATCCTATGCTTTATTTATTTTTACCTGTAAAGCTTGAAATACATTCAAGTATTTACTTTCCATTCTTAACTGCTTATTTCAAAGACAAATATCTTTCTGTTAAGATATAACTGCCTTTCACAAGGTATAAAAATCCAACAATTTCTACAGCCACTGTTTTGCACTTGTCTTGATCATAGCTGTGTTTCTGCAATCAGATTTTTACCAGAAATAGCAGGAAGGGGAGAGTGAAAGTGATGTCATTCCTGCCATCATTACTCATTGACCCCAACAGATTATAGGTTAAACAATATGCACAGTAATTCCCATACTTGAGCAATATTCTACTGCTAATGAGAAATCTTCTCCAGCAGAAGCAGCACCACCTCTTAGACTCCAAAATATAACACTTCAGTGTGATCAGGTGAGCACTGCAGGGGAAATTAATGAGGTGCTTATCAGTGTCTCCACACTGGTCCTACAGGCAGTTTCCAAAGTGTCTCAGCTAAAAAGTCATGTGTTCTATGCATTCAGCAGAAGAAATGCACCCTGAAACAGAAAGGACAGGAATGGAAGGAAAGAGAGGGAGTATTTATGAAGGAGATAAATGAGAGAGATTCAAAGCACAGATAAAATTGAGGGGTCAACCAATGACGCCGGACAAGTTAGGACTGATTTTGAAATAGGTCCAAAAGGAAGAAGAGCAAAAGCTCCATGCTCATTAGTTATCATCCAGCTAACCAACTGATGGATGTAGAGATGGAGGTATGGGCTTTCTGCAAATTTACACCTGAGTTTTGGGTTGAGAGTGAAGATATAGAAGACTGCTGGAAAAGGAAAAGAAAAAAACCATGCAGAATTTGCATAAATGATTCAAGGAATAAGAGAGAGGACAAACTGCTTTTTCTGGTGTATGAATGATAGTTTAGCAAACATTAAAAGGTAATTAAAACTTCTGTGTTCTCAAATGTTAAATCCTTGTTATTCTGTATGAAAAGAAACAGAGAAAGGAGCTTCGTAGCACAGGAAAGGGAACATATTTGTAAACATATATGAGCAAACTGTTAGAATGTTCTACAATTATGCTATTTATTAAGCCTAAAATAATTTATTCACAGGGAAAAAAAAAATGAAAGATGACAGGTTCTTGGAGCAAATGCTCAAGAACTTGTATGATGCAATTAATTTCTTCAGCCTTCCAAAATAAAATGCAAGCCATAACCAGCAGTAATGAAATTATGTGCTTGCTTCCAATAAAAAATTATATATAAAACTCCATGTTTAAGTCACGGTCAAAACATTACACCATTGTGCCTATTTTGCTTTGACTTTAACTTTAATTTAATGGGAGTCACCCCTAGATTTTTAATCACCATTCACAGTATGTACTTTAGATAATTAGAACAAGTGGTGTACAGTTCTGTATAACATCTGCATAAAAGGTAAAGTACATATGTCTGGTGAGATGATGTAAGCAGCATCAAATAGTAGAACTGAATCTGGGTCTCTGTCTGCAGTCACAGTGGCATAGTAAATAAAATCAAATGTGTGTTCTTATTTCATTCCTTTTTCCAGTCACTCACTCATTAATAAAGGCAAGTTGGAAGAAAATAGATGATAATGATCTTACCACTGTGCTTTAACTTCTCACATCTGTAATTTGAAGAATATAGATGTCCTACTTTAATTAGCTTTATTTAGCTAGTCACAGAAAAGACACTCCATTCCCTCTAGCTCTACTATACAGTAGGAACCCAGAAGTCATCTATGCAACAAAGTCACATTTTCTGTTCTAGGTGTCTTGATCAGCAGCATCAGTGGGAGTTGCCTCCTCTGCACTGGTAATTTCTAGCTCTTACTAAGATCAAATATTGCTTGAAGGGCTTTGTACACATAGCACAGGTATGCCCTCTAAGCTACAATGTGTTCTTTCTTTGTATTTCACTTCAGCCTAAGCTTTCTGTACAGAAATTATCATCCCAACTGCCTGTAAAGTACGTGAAAGTATTAACTCTATCAAGACCTTTTATACAAGACAAAAAAACTAATTTTAGATATAGATATATATTCATCAGACAAGTAAAAAGCACGTTTATGGCTAGACAAAAAAAATCAAAATGCTTGTCACATCTTCAATGTCCATTCAAAAAAGTCACATACAAAGGAGCTACAGCAGTGTTTTTCTCAGTCCTTTTCTTTATCAGTCCAAATTTCAAAACAAAAAACAAAACAGGGAAAGCAGAAGACATTGGTATTGGGTTAAAAATACCAGTGTTGTACATCTACACAATGGTGTACATCTACACCACAGAAAATGCTTGAACTGAGTAGTAAGTGGTAAATATACCACACAGCCAGTGAGTTGGTCACACAAATAGTTTGCCAGTAAACAGCTGCCTGCCTTCCTGAAAGAGCTTCCACTCTTTCTGTCCGTTTCCTCACAACAGCTATGCCTCTCCTCTTTTATACTCTCATGACCCCACACTGTTCTTCATTCTCCCACAAATCCCTTAAAACTCACCTCCCAGCTACATAAGAAGCTGTGAGCATGCTGGTTGATTTTAAGGATACCACAGCATTACTGTCTTGAGCAGTCAGCAGGCCAGGCCAAACACATCACTTTTGTTCCCTTCATCACTTCAGCTTCCAAAAACCTCTGTTCCTCCTATCCAACTGCCAATTTTTATGAAAGTGTAGAAATTTTGCACCTTTGAGGACACTGCTTTATAGCTGCGTATAAGGCCAAGAGTCAAAAAGCATGTCTGGGCAGGAGGGCACAGGAAGGTGTTAACAGATTAACAACAAACATCCCAGAACTTTTTCTTTTTTCTTTCCTTCCCCCCCACCCTTTGAATACTCAGCTAAAACACATACCTAAATATGCTACAAATTCAGGCATTCAAACAGTTTACTGGTTAAGCTTATCCATCTCATACAAGCAACTGCCTTCTAAATGGTTCAACAGAAATAGTGAAAGATAAGTTATTTGAAAATAATTGTTTGCTGCCACCAATTATCTTCTTGCCACTGGATGGCAGCAACAGAATCTCACCTTTTTCTGTTATCCTCAAATTTTATTTCCATTATTCATCTCCATTACCGATTTTAAACACAATTCTGCACATATCTTAAGCACATTGAAGACTTTAATGCTATAATGCCAACACTGACAACCGTACTAGTTAAGTCATTAAAACAGCTTAAAGGACAGTGAGCTTAACTAGTTCAAAACCCAAACAACTTAATTAAATTCAACTATAAAACACTAAATGAGCCTAGTTTACATCCGAGTAGTTGTGTTTACGAAGATCTTGCCAGTGTGTCTTTATGCAAAGCCTCACTTCTTTCCTCTGCACACCATCTTTTACTCCACTGATAGCTGCTTCTCATCTTTGAGTCTCCATCTCCAACTGATGCCAAAGTTATTCTGAAACCACCTCAGCCTGCACACTACTTGGGTGTATCTTTCATTAATTATGCAAATAAAGTCTCCAATTCAACCTTTACTGATTTGGACATCCTGAATTTTCCAAACTGAGCGAGTATAATTTATTAAATTTATTACCACCACTCATTTTGACAAGCCTAAGTAAGTATTATTAATTAATAAAAATGGTTTATATGAACAATTTAAATGACTGACACCATTAAATGGAAGCCACACTATAACTGATACCAGAGAGGTAGGGCTACTTAATTATAAATAATGGTCTTGATTTATCTCTGAGAAAAATCAATTGCATATTCAGTTAACTCTGTGCAATTAAAGCCTTGATTTCTTTGAACTCAAAGAACGTTTTCAGTACTGTTCTGTGGGTATCCTGGTGCACAGTAACTTTTTTTTATTAAGCTTGCCATTTGAAGGTAACTATGTTTTATCCTTACATTAACACAGATGGTGTTTACAATTATAATGGACAAAATTGGGAGCTAGAATATAGCTCTGTCTTGAAAGAGAACTCCTTAAAATTCTCTAAAGGTTGCATTTTGCAGTGATAATTTCCTACTAGTGATTTTGTACTTACCTGAACAACAAAGAGCTCTTCTCAGCTGCAGGTGCAAGTTTAGGGAGTACAGTATGTTTTCCTTTTCTTTATATCTTTCCTTGCACTTACCACCACATTTAATTTTCTATGAAATATTTTCAAATGACTGATAACTGTACCACATACCTTTCGACGTCAAAAGGAAAGCAGAACTTCGGAACACTGCTCAGCACTTCCTGTAAATACAAGTGAAAGAAATAAAGTTAGGAGTTTTCAAAAGCTATTGAAAAGCTCACTTCTGGGGAAAGAAAAAAAAAAAACATCTAAAAGCACTCGTAACAAATAATAAGTTCAAGGAATATATGATTGCAAAAAATACAGCACACGTTCCTGGACTGAAATAATTGATTATTAAAAAGGAATTAAGTTTGTGCTTTGGCAGATTGCAAAGACAATGCCACAGAAGCCCCAGGAGGGAAAGGCCTGGCCTGAAGGGTATTAACACCCTTCACATCCCCGCTGGGATTCCCTTCAACAAGGCCATATGGATTTTACAAGAAGCACCACACCATATGGGTAAGCCACGTCTGCTGCTACTTGTACCACAGACTAGCCACAGGGACTTCTGACAGATCCTGGCTCAAAAATACAAATGTTGTTTCAATTAAAATGCAGGCAGAGAAAAGGGAATGAAGTTGGCAGCAGAATGAATTACAGAGAGGTATAACAACTCTATACATGTTCCATAGTCAAATGCTGAAAATGATGGAAATCGTCTGCTGGTCAAAGGAGAAATTTATATGATTAACCCTTTGGGTTTCACAAGTAAGGTTTGCTATTAATAAAGGGAAGGAGGTGGGGGAGAAATCTACCAGGTCTACATTCATACCATAATATAAAAGGATAATGTCACTCTTTCTTACAGAATTTTATTTAAGAAGCTGTTTAGTGGCAAATAAAATGTGTTAATTAAAATATAAAAATGCTCTCAAAACGATCAACATTTTTCTTGGGGGGGAGGGGGGGGAAGGTAAATTACCAGATTAGTTAGTAGCAAATACATTGATCAATGTTTTTAAAAGATCCCAGAAAAACAAAAACAAAACAAAAACAAAAAAAAAAAAAAAGAGAAGGTTTTATTTCCTTGCTCCCTACCAGGAAAGCCAACCCCCTGTGAAATACTTCAGCTTAGGAGACAGTCAACATCAGCACAGTTAGTCAAAGTGAGGGCATTCCCTTTTTGTAGCAGACCAACAGACATAGCCTGCTGCAGGCACAATTTATCTCACAAGGTGTGCATGTTCAGAAAAATGCACATTGAGTGCACACTTCTAGAGCTGCACATGGGGGTTTAGGAACACAATCCAAGATGTTAGCACTTTCCAGCCCAAACTCTCTGTTTACTGCATCTTGAGTAGTCAACTCCCATTAGGGGAAATCATGTATTTAAATACCTACACACCACAATGATTATTTACTTCAAACATTTCCCTGGCTCAGTGGATAGTGCAAAACATGAAGAACCCAAGCAAGTTAATCAGCAAGGGATGAACAGTTCAGGAAAAAAGATGCTTCTGAGTACAACATGCGTATGATAGTACCAACACTTTAAAGGTTTATGATGTGCCCCAGTAAATCATCAATACAGTACAAAATGGAAAGAATCAACTTTTCTAGAATTTCAAAGTTACACAAGAAAGTTTAAGAAATCTTTGGAACTTTGTCAGCACAGCTGAAGAAGGGTATGAAAGCCATATGCTGTGTTTTGGGAGAAGTTATTAACTTTAAGATGAGCAATAGCAGTACATACAATACTCTCAAAAAGCAATTGCTCAAGCACCATCCTGACTGCTGTGAGTGGCCACTGCAGAGGGCTGGGGAGCACAGCACAAACAGGGCAGGTAAACTTTGGAATTTCTGTGAGCAGGAAACCAACATACACAATACTGGTTGTACTAATAATAATCTCCAACAAAAGGCAGCAAGAACAACAGGGTAATTGAAACATCGAACTCAGAAAATTCCTAAACATTTCCAAATAGTCTCTCACTTACAGCTCATAAAGCTTGCTTATCCCTTTCCAAACAAATAGTATTTTATACTCTACTTAAATTCTCTTTCCAAATCTGCACCTATTCTCACACTTAGAGGAAGTCATTTTCTCCTTGCTACTGAGCATTTTAATTGCTGCCTGGTAGGCTTAGCACTGCCTCAGAACTGGGTATGGAAATGTATTCATTTATGTTCCCCATTGTATTCTCTCAGAATAAATTATCACACAAGAAAAAGAAAACAAAAACAAAAAACCACAAAGGTATTAGCTCAATATTTTGACTAAACAACCTGAAAATTATGGGTATGTTTTGCAGCATTTTCCAGAGCGAGCTGCAGGACAGCATTTCCCCAGCTCTGCTCCGTGCCCCCCCAGCCAGCACAGGCACTCACGACTTCTGCAGAGCGCCTCAGCTCGCTTCCCAACTGGCAGGAGCATCCCTCAGGGGACAAGTCTTTAAACCTCCACACTCTTTAAAATTCAACCAGCCAGCAGGTCTATAGACTGGTGTATAAACAGTATAGACAAAAAAAAAAAAAAAATCCTCTCCCAGCTTATGTCAGTGACAAAGCAGCTCAGTTGACTGCTTCTCCCCTGACAGCGTAAACTAGGCTTACACAGATCAATAGATGGAAGTCCTACCTAGCTTCCAGGGCTCAGTTTTCTCCCTTAATTACAGGTGCTATTCAGATTTTTAAAATGGAAGAAAACAAGATGCCCCTCAAGATGCTCCTAGACAAATTTAAAATGCAAATGACTTTGTGTACACACGCACTCTCACTATCTCACTAGTTGTGTACAATTAGAGGTGATACTTTCAGTCATCTCTTTATTGAATAGAATTTGAGCTTCATCTCCCAATGGGTCATCATTTTCAAGGATCCATAACTGAGCCAGGACTTCCTCTTGAGCCCATACACTCTCAGAAAAACTATAACATACTTATTGTGTCTTATTTTCATAGCTTCACAACCTTTTAGTATGTGTTTATTTCTGAAGACAAAAGGTCATAAATATCTTGATTAATGGGCACTTTGTCAAAGCAAAGAAATTGTATGCAGGGGCAATATGGTAATGATGTTAAAAAGGAAAAGTCAATAAAAGATTTCCTATTTGTTTTCAAACACCAAATAAACATTTACAGTTGCATACATGATTGAGTTTAATTGCTAAGTTAAAGGACAGCTATCTCATTCCTTCTATCAGCTCCAAGAACAAAACAATAAAATCAGTACCACGTGAACTACATCATGCTGCTGCTCTTGCAAAAGCTTAAACAAAAATGAAAGTGGTGTTTAAGAAAATATTTCCTTTATGCCTACAGCACAGCAGCAGAAACTTGCACTCTCCCAAGATTATGGTCCAGCAGTTAATTAATTCACTTTCATCAACTGTACTACACAGCTCCAGCCTGGGCTGGTCATGACCACTGGCTCTACATTGAGATGATTATAGATGTCTAAAAAGTAATAATTGTTCAGTGTTCCTTATTTATTTTGATACTCATGCAGCTAATCACTTCATAAAGCAATGTAAAAGGTGGTCAAAGACGCTTCTGACTTCATACACACCAGCTTTCCAGAGAAAAGCTCCTGATAACTCACAATCTGAAGTGAAATTACAAGATGATTAATCATCTTGGTAACATTAAAGGCACACATCACATTCCTTACTAACTAGAAAATATAGGATTTATTGATTATTATTGTAATCTCCCAGACAATTGATGCAAGCATATGAAACCTTCCTGGTTGATAGGTATGCATTGTAGAGCACAGTGATCTGGGAGGACACTTCTCACTACAGCTGGAAGAAGGTGCAGGAGCTGCTATCTATGAAACTCACACCAGACTTTATACATATATGTATATAAAATAGAATCAGCTTATTAATATATCTCTATATAGATATGAGTGGGGTTTTTCACTTTAAAGAGTCCTGGGACTCTTTAGTCTGGAGAAGACTGAGGAGAATTAATAAATGTTTATAAATATCTGATGCCTGGGTGTCAAGAGGGAGGTGACAGGCTGTGCTCAGTTGCACCCTGAGATAGGACAAAGGACAACGCATAGAACCTACCACACAGGAGGTTCCATCTCAACGTGAGGAGGAACTTCTTCACTGTGAGGGTCACAGAGCACTGGAACAGGCTTACCAGAGGGGTTGTGGAGTCTCATTCTCCAGAGACTTTCAAGCCCCATCTGGATGTGTTCCTGGGCAACCTGTGCTAGATTCTACGGTCCTACTCTGTCAGGGGGGATTCGATTCAATGATCTCGTGAGGTCCCTTCCAACCCCTAAGATCCTGTAAGCCTGTGATCATTTTAACAGGGTACATTCTCTATGCAGGTGATGCCCGATGACTTGATGAATTGACAGAAGTTTTCAACACTAAATATTATACTACTGTAGTATTTAAGTATTGAAGCTTAACCTGATTAACTTCCGAGGCTAGGAGGAGGTTAGAACTATTCACCCCAGCACTTTTTTTTCTCATTATAACATATTCTGCAGTTTGCATTTCAGCAGGGAGGAAAAATCACCTGTTTTTTTCCATGGGCATCCCTGTGAAATGATACAACATCTTCCCAAGATGGGAACATTTTAAGCTGTCCAGAATGCTGAACCACTTCATAAACAGCAGTTTAGAAACTGTTTTTTAAAGAGAGAGTGCTGCTAGCTTTCAACTGATTCTATTTTTATCTGCACCACAAGACTGTTCCCCAAGCAAGCAGGCAGGTTCTCTCCCCAAGTCCATTCTGACAAGGAATATGCATGTCTCTGCAGAAGGAAGGGTACAGCCTGACACAAAGTCACATACCTATTCCAGAGACAGATGAGGATATCCAGGGAAGAAATGGCCTAAAGTAGATAGTAACCAAAATCATTCACACCAACCAGTGCTCAAAAACCTGTTTACCTGTCCTCATCTCTTTATTCCATTTTGAAGCAGAAAATCAGCCAAAGAAATACAAATGACAAGAGCACAAATAAATGGTCATCCACTTGGCTACAAAATGATTTTGCCCTTTTTTTCCTCCATTACCCTTATTTCTTTAGCTGTTATCTTTTCAGTAAGGATATTTTTCTAGCTTTTGTGTTTCTCTTGTTTCTTTAACTTATTTTTGTGAAGTCTTCTTCCCCTCTTTCCCACTCTTTTTCACTGAAAGGGCAAATTCACTTTGACAGTCCTTTAGCTACTTTCTTAAGAGTCTCCTGTTTTTTCCCTTGCTGACAAAACTACTTGCTATTTTTAGTATTTCACCTAATTGTCCTTCAAAACACTTTTCCTCCCGCTAGAATTTCCTCTTCCTACTAACCTCTCTTTTAATGTCTTGAACCACTTGACTGCAGGTCTCTTTCGGTGGTTCTTACCAATTTTCCCTACTCCCATCTCCAGCTCCAAGGTCCTCTCTGCTGTTACTCCAACTTGCTCTCTGCCCTTCCCTCGAAGGGGACTCTCTTTCACCATTCCTTATCGCAGTTTTCAGTCACCCTCTGCCAATCCAAACATACAAACAAGACATCTACTTGAGATCTATGACTGTCCTGAGAGGTATTTCTGACTCAAACCAGTAACTTCAGCAGGAATATTTAAATGCTTAAAGTTAAGCACAGACTTAGGTTCGTTTTTAAATCAAAACCAGGCAGCTTAGCATCTTGCAGCGTTGAGCCCTTCATGATCATGGTTCAGTGAAGGTGAAATTCTAATGCTGCCACATAAAAGAGCCGACGAAAAGGCAAGCCCTGTCCTTGCCACTGACTTTTCCTTTTCTTCCTCTGAAGCTGTGCACATCCACAGCAGGGACCCATGTGAAGTCAGCAGCAGTAGTTATATTTCAAAGACTTTGCTCTTACCTCTGCTTAAAATCTTATCAGAAAATTGTAGCTACAATAAAGAAAGGCCCAAATGGTCTGAATAATGAAAAATTTGTATCTTAGACTACGTTCATGGAAACCCAAAGGTCTAAAGCACAGAAGTCATTATCAGGCCTCCATAACAGATTTTAACCTCTATGTGCCTCTCTCGAAAAGGGCATCATTCAATGATTATCTGCCAGTTCTGTAGAGATAAAAAATAATAAAGCTATCAGTTGCTTTCTGAACACTTAAAGAAGAACACAGAATTTAAAAGCAAAGGTTACAGAACTGCAAGAATGAACCACTAAATTACATGAATTTTTCTTAATGTTATTTTTGAACCTTTTTTTCTTTCAATCAGAAATCTCTAGTTTGAATTATACTAGCTATCATTTCCATACTATTCAAATAAAGTGTACGTAGAATTTTCAGCAATATCTTTCTCTGACCCTTCTGAATCATTTGAAACAAAAAAGTTTTCCAGACTTAGCAGTGATTCTCACTTTATACAGTAGAAAAACATAAGCAGTAGTTAACTTTCTGCATTTGTCACTTTTGGATATTTCAAAGTTTCCTTCAAGTCCAAAAGCAAAGAATTACAGAAAATTAACGACTGGGACAGTGGCATGACCAGGGTGCAGTACATTTTAACTGGGGGCACACTACAGGTTGCTCTTGCCCTGTACAGCAGACTAAGGCTGGTGTCCCAAGCAGCACGCATAAGACTTTATTGCTTCTAGAGCATCTTTCAAAGGATGGAGACAAGAATAAGGAGACAAGACCAAAATCCTGAGTACTTCGAAAGCACTGTTAATTTCACCATTCAGCAAGACTGAAAAAGAAGGTTCCCTAAACAACCACACAGTAAGTTTAAAGAAAACAGAGCTTTACTAAGTTATAAAATGTTTCAGTCTCTATTTGTCTAATTGATCCTGAATCTCATCCAGTAACCAGTTAGAACTACAGCATACTTCAAGCCACCAGTGTCCAGCATAGTACAGGGACCAGTATCTGAAGGGGGCCTACAAGAAAGCTGGGGAGGGACTTTTTAGGGTGTCAGGCAGTAATAGGACTGGGGGAAACGGAGCAAAAACTACAAGTGGGTAGGTTCAGATTGGATGTTAGGAAGAATTTCTTCACCATGAGGGTGGTGAGATACTGGAATAGGTTGCCCAGGGAGGTGGTGGAAACCTCATCCCTGAAGGTTTTGAAGGCCAGACTGGATGTGGCTCTGAGCAACCTGATCTAGTGTGAGGTGTCCCTGCCGATGGCAGGGGGGTTGGAACTAGATGATCCTTGAGGTCCCTTCCAACCCTGACAATTCTATGATTCTATGATGCCCAAAAGTTCACTTCAAAACAACAAGTTTACCAACAGCAGAACAGTTAAAACATGAAGTTCAGCACAGGTTAATTTGCCTTCTTACAAAACCCTCAACTTTCCTGGAACTCAACATAAAAACATAAAATTTGACAATGCACTATACTTCTTCCCTAAGAAAGTTCCCATTAGAATAAGTGTAGATGGAAATGTTACCATCTATCCTATTACTGGCAAGAGCAACAAACCCAAGATCAACCCACACATCCCTAGCAAGCTTGTACTATTTGTAAATAGTTTCCCCTTACTTCCCTGACTAATGTCAGAGAGGCCATTATTCCCTAGGCAATATCAGACAGCTGGGAAAAACAGGAAATATGCTCTTCCATCTACACTCTTGAGATTACTATGTAGGCTTAACTTTTAAAGTAGTATTTATCATCCTTAAGAAAGTTCATTACATTTTCTACAAAAACAAACAAAACAAACAAAAAAAGAAGACCAGAGTATGACACACAACTTTCTATCACCATGCAGTAAAGAAAAAGTGACTTTTCTTAGCATACCCTTTCCATGACACCTCTAACAATATCTGGAAACTCAACAGAGAAATTGTCTTAAACTATAGGAAAGGTAGATATCACTTTCAAAATTCAAATATGTCATCCTGCATAGCTAAGAGGGAAGCAATATTTGTTTCACTCAAGACATCTTAAGATTTACCACTGCTTACAACATCACAATGAACCTTTGGCAGCAACACTGAGAACTTCCTGCACATCATGCTCAGATGTTAATTGTAAAAAAATAACCACCATAAAATAAAGTACAGATTAGAAAATTGGTTCTTATTTGTTCTACCTGTTAGTGTTTTCCCTCCACCTTGGAATACTCTAATAGCTCAGGACAGAAATGAGCCTATTTGCCACATTTCCAACTCTACCTACTCAATATATTGCTTTGAAGTAGAGTTTGTAGTCTTAGAAATGTCTGTAAAACGATACCAAGGAGTATCACAAGTAGAACATAATCGACAAGTTAAAAGGCTCCTAATTGCAAGAATTTCTTCTCATATCAGCATGGAAATAATTTTTTAAAGGAAAATTAATTATAAAAGTATACTGCAAATAATAAACAGCTTAACTTATAAAATATACTGAAAAAGGCATAAAGTTTCAAGCATGACAAACTCTTTTCTTGGTGACACTTGATACACTGCAGACTAATTTCAGCTCCAAGCATACTTTATTCCAAATCATTTTTCACTCCATGAATTCTAGTATTTCACCAGGGACTTCAAACTACATACAGTCCTAATTATAAAAGCAAGCAAAACTAACAAATAAATAAAAAGTGCTGCATTAGTTACAAGACAAGTTCTGAAGCAGAAAGTGTCTAAGTAGTAGGATGTCATTCTTTGCCTAGAAAGCTCCTGCTGAACAATTGGTCTGCCCAGTAAATACTCAGTACTCATGCACACAGAAAGGTGAGCACTAGCTCTGCAGATCACTTATATCCAAGAACTAGCCTGCCCAGGCTAAGGAGTGGAACTGTCTCTCTACCACATCATGTGATGCTCTTGCAGATTGACAATTTTCCATTGACTTTTCCATAAAACGGCCATACAGCATAGGTCATGGTGAACCCATGGTGACTCTGCTGGTAACTTAGAAACTTAAAAGCAGTTAATAAATTGTCACATAAGGGAACAAACACCTTGGGCACCACATCAACAGAAAACATCTGTTACAGAGAGCGAGTTAGGCAGATAAAGGTGAGACAGTCCAAGAGCTAAACCCTTGACTGGGCTTATCCATCTCCACACATGCATTCCTGTTGGGGAGCATGATGGCTTGCATGGCTGTGCCAGTAGAGAGGAAGTGGAGGAACCACATTACATCACAAAGGGTAGTGAAACCAATTATGTGTGGGCTGAGTTTCATAGAATCATAGAATGGTTAGGGATGGAAGGGACCTTAAAGATCATCTAGTTCTACCCACCCTGACATGGGAAGGGACACCTTCTACTAGGCTTTGATTTCATCATACTTGGGTTCTGGTATTTGATCCCAGGCCACTTCCTAAGCTAAGTAATATGTAAAATAAACTTACGTTATGCACAAAATGCAAACAAATTATTTGAAACGGTACTTCAAATACCTGTAGCAGTAACAGTGAACCAATGTGCCTCAAATGCTCTCCCAGTTCTGTAGGACACCATCACTGAGAAAAAGCAGAGCAAGAGCCAAAAACAAAACACAGGGTTCAGGAATCCTACATCCAGTATCAAACATAAAAAGTGGCTGAGCTAGCTGAGATACTCCTCAAAGAGCAGCAGTAAGCTTGAGACACAAGAGCAATGCTGAAAGTACAACAGAGGCAACATACTGAAGACTTAAGTAGAAGGAGGGTACTAAGCAAGTAGATCAGAAAGTGTAAGGTAGCACAGAATAAGGAATTAGATGACATTAGACTGGAATATTCTGAGGGCAGTTGAGGTCAATCAACAACGACATCACACATGACAATCTGGCAGTCTTTCTGGAAGACATTCCAAATGATTGTCATCACTGTTTCAGCCATCAGTTAAATTTTTCTTGTTTGGTTTGGCACATGGCTGAGGGCTGTAGGAGTAAGCCAAATCACCAACAGTTATTTACGATAGGCTGCTACACAATAGCCAAAGGATGGTCAGATATTAATACTGTGCTTATTTGAGCAAAGAGAGAAAAGAGTATTTCTAGAAAATGTAGTCCTCCAATATCACAGCTGTATGATTAAAAGAAAAAATGGCTAACATATGCATACAGTCTATTAAAATGCACATAATTTATTTGACTCAAAATGAAAACATATCTAACAAGTAATTCCATTCATCTGGCCCTTTTTCACCCAGCCTTAAGATATACAAATGCCTGCCTTTTCACCAGAACACAGCAGCTGGGAATGAAAAGGAAAGCATTCAAATGATCATTTTCACATCATATTCCATCGTCTTTTCACCAGCTTCTCTCCAGTCTTTCTTTGAGTCCCATTCTGTTACAAGAGAGCTGCTTTTAGATCAATTCATATTTCCATAATCCACACTGCTGTTCCTCTCTCCCCTCCCCAGGGTGGACTAACCCCTGCATCCAGAACTATGGCTTACAACTGTCATTAAGACCTATAACAATAACAAGATAACAAAAGAGCTGGTAGAGATGAGGCTAGCCAGTACCATATGCTGATCAAGTTCAACATTTTTAACTTAAAAGCTCCATAAAACAAAACTGCCACAGTCCTGCAAACAAGCATACTTAATGTTGCCACCTGTCTTCAAAAAATCTGGAAAAAAATTCCTAGTTTTCAGTATTGGGCTTTGAAAATAAATTAAATAAATACATAAATAAAATAATAGCCTCAAACATTTATTCTGACTCTGTTGGGATGAATTAAATTTTTTTCAACATTTATATATATATATATATTCAAGGGATAGAGATATAGATTTATAGATATAGAGAAATTGGGCAAATACCTTGAATTTACATTTTGAATGATGGAAGGGTCTCAGTGACCCTGAATGTTGCCAGAATGTGTAGGTGGGCAGCTATTTCACAAAATATTTGTCAGGACTGGACAGATCTTTTCTCTTCACACAATGCAGCAACTATAAATAACACCTCTAAATGTTTTTCTGCTGATCATTCATCATCTGTGATTTGCATAGACAGAAAGCATTGCTACCTTACACACAGAGTATCCTTCAATAAAAACAGTATGTGGTTCAAACACTAAGTGTCAGGAAATCACAGGAAACTATCTTAACCTGATAAACCTCACCTCACAATGCACAAAGTTGCCACCATCTCAGCTGGGTTGTTTTCCTCCAAGTTACACAGGGATTCAAGACTCAAAATATCCTTAAACTACATGCTGTGTAACACTGAGACAAAACCACTTCTGAAATTAGTCATCTCATTAGATCGATTCATCCTTTCTCCTACCAACGAACCCAAAATACTAATCAAATTTATTAATACACGAGCAAAGTAATTCCAAAACCCTTCTTACGGTTTACTGATAAAAACACCAAAGCAAACACCTATCTACTTAGCATAAACATTTGAAACATGTATTTAGTGCCTCATCAGAATAAAAGAACAAAGCCATCAAATGCAGAAAGCCAGTGAGATGCATCCCCTAACAGCACGCCTGCAGCCTTCAAAAGAGCATCAACAGCCTCATACCTCCTGGGTTCCTGCTGCTCTGAGGAGAGCACAGAGGAACACAAAATCATCACAACTGGCTTCCACATATTGTTTTGACCCAGACAACAGACTTGAGCTTGCTTCTGGAGATATTTTTATCTTTTTTAATGAAACGTGTTTATTATTTAAAGCTTTTTAAAAAATTAATCTCTTTCATTTATAGAATTACTGCCACAATCCATGCAATTAAATATTTCATCCTGCAAGACACTGAGCACTTTGACTCCAAGTTTCTGCAGAGAAAGCAAAGAGAAGACAGAATGGAATCTGCAACACAACTAATAGCCTAATGCAGAGTTTCAATTCATAACCTCCATCTTCAGTCAATAACCCCTTGTCATATTTCATACTACTAATGTGGCTTCTGGTAAGACCACTTCCTGCCATATAAGCTATTTGTATCATCTTCCTGGAAAGATGTTTTTCAGCAGCAGAGAAGTGGCAGCCTAAAGAAAAAAATTACTACATGATTAGAAGGGAGAAGAATAAGAACTATTCAAAGGATTGTTTTTTCTATACACCATTTACACTGGGGCTTGTTGCAGATGGAGATCACTTTGGGCCAATAAGCAGTCAGATTCAAAAGCAACTGGATTCTCACACAGCTAATAGCATCCAAAATAGCTGTAATTACCAACTTGGTAAGAAATGTTAGACTTCACATGCTTCAAAGGTTAAGTCAACACAGGAAGCAGCACTGCTTCTAGCAGAGCCACTAACACCTGCTGGTGCCATCGGCACTGTGCTTTCAGCCTTCCTTGTGCCAGCACTGCCCCTTCTCACAGGAATATTTCAGCCCAATGAAATTACTGGGAGCTTGAGGGTTTTTTTTCCAGAACAGCTATGAATAGAAGCGTACTGGAGGCACCTGGACACATCTGACATCAGTAGGGCTTTGGCCC
Organism: Indicator indicator; assembly: GCF_027791375.1. NCBI lineage: Eukaryota > Metazoa > Chordata > Aves > Piciformes > Indicatoridae > Indicator > Indicator indicator. The sequence continues at coordinate 3,264,498 of NC_072019.1, forward strand.
TGACTACTGCCATGAGGAAACTGCCAGCATCAGAACTGAGGTTCTGCTAGGTGACATCAATCTCTGCAGAGACATGAATTTTCTTTCTCAACAGTTACAAAGCATTTCATTTTGGAAGCAAAGGTGCTGAAAGCACTTCAAAAATACCTTCTTTTCAAAAACCACTGATTTTTTTTCCAGATATCATAGCTTTGTTATTTTCTTTGTACAGACTTTGTTTGAAAACAAACTTGCAAGGCTGAAATTAAACCGTAGCCTAAACAGACTGAATAACCAAACCAGAAATTTCAACATTAAAAACATGCATCTTCTATCGTAAAAACTTCAATAAGCACCAGGGGAATTTTGAACATACTACAAGATAGAGCCCGTAGACCTATTCATTCAAAAATATTTAACATTAAAAAAACAAACAAACAAACAAACAAAATCCACCTAAAATCCATTAAATAGCTACAACCAATTCCTTATCCAAATGTGAGCCACTGAGGATAACCATACAAGAGCCTATATATGCTCAAATCTGGAATCTTCACATATTTTCTACAGTGCTGAGATTACTCAGAACTTTTTCAATATTGTCCAAGTCATGTTTACAGCATTAATGCCAGTACAATGGTAAAATGCAACTCTATGTTGTCTCAGACAGATTAGTTCTTTCATCTTTAGGGGTACTTTCTAATAAAGATGTTTTTGACATGGTAGCATGGTTCTTTGTACTTAGAATTCTGTCCAGCACAAGTTCACTGTGTTATTGATACTTCTGCGAGTCACTATAAAGTGACTTACTCTCACCATCAAAAAAAAACCCAAACAAAAAACTTTAAAAAACATCCAAAGCCAACTTTCTGAAATACTCCTGGCAAAGTAACAGAGTATTTTTCATTCGCTGCCTTGAAGCAATATGGCTTTTTCCTTCTCCCATTCTGTGTCATTTCCTTCTTATTCTGGCATCTGAAGAATTACCAGATAGAAAATAAGTGGTTTCCCTGCAGTCTTGGCAAATAGGGAAATCAACAAGGAATCCTGTAAATTCTTTTGTGGTCCCAACCTTAATATTTCCTTTACCTAATGGGCTGCGTGTGAGTGATTATGACACATCCCTCATTTTTTTTCCTGATCATCTGTAGTTTCAACATCCCATCTGAAACAGATGGGGTATTTCACAAAACAAGATTTGCAAAAGTTGACATTTAAGACACCCCAAAAAAAAAAAAAAAAAAGAATAAACAAAGGAAGACTACCATCAAGAATAAAAGCAAATGGCAGGCCACGAGAATAAGAGAGAGGATTGGGGATGAGTAAGCATTGGAAAGTTCAGACATACCGAGAGAACAAAATGTAAGAAAGAGGAGGAATATATCAAAATGGCTTAGACAAGTTTTCTCTGCGTCAGGAAAGCAACAAAAAGGTGACACTATAAACTGTAGAAAAATTCGGGAAGATGGGAAAATATTTTGCCCGTTGTTATCACATCTCTGTGCAAACAGACAGCCCTTAGATTTTAGGAAAGATGATGCTTTGGGATACATCCAAAAACTAACTGACACATTTTACATTTAAAATAGAAATGACTGGAAAATAAGATGCAGAATATTCTTTTTGTTTGTTTGTTGGTTTTAACCTTTTTCTTTTTTTTTTTTTCCTTTTTTTTTTAATTGAAATTAGTCTTGACAATTATAGTTAGATCTCATTTAAAAAAAGAATAAAAGAATCTGGTAGATATTTAGGTCTCTAGTAGAACCCTACCAAGTTCAACACGCAGGCACACATGCGCACAAGGCAGCTTCTGCTGCTTTCACTGGACTGTTTGGCTCAGGGGGTTGCTGTGGAAGCTGTTACATATTCTGTTCAAATCCAGAGGCTCTAATAGGAAAATCTGCCTTGCAAGGATGAAGATTAAAACATGCTGTGTTTTCCAGCAACACAAGCTATTTACCTGAAACATAAGATTCCCTACCCTGCTGAAATACAACATGCAGACATCGGTTTGACAGAGTCCAAAGGCAGAGAGCTGCCTAAGGACTCTCTTTTTTATAGATCAGGTATGGCTATTGCATATTTGTATGATTCCACTCCAGTCTTCAGTGGGCTTCCTCTTCTAATCATTTCTCTACAACAGCTGTTCTCTGAATAACCTTCGACTTACTGAATAAGCTCCCATTTTTCTCCATACATAATTTCTTCTTCTTTTTTTTTTTTTTTTTTTTAAGATCAAGTCTTTCTTAGGGAAAAGAAAAAGAACAAAACAAACTAGAAGAAAAGAATTTAAATGACAATGAAAATTATCATTCTGCAGCCAGAAAAATTACCAAAGATTGCTGGATATCTAGCTAAGAAAAACATAACAGCACACTTTGCTTATGTACCATTTATCACTATCTTATGAGCTGCACATGTTTCTGACTGATGCTATTCCCTAACCAGACATCCCACCTTCTATGTTTGTGCATTTATTCCTTTCATCATGAATCACCCTATAGCTGTCTTTGCAGAATGCTGTACTATTGATTTTTAAATAAATAAATAAACAAACAGTTTATCAAGATCTACACTCCAAAGATATTTCCAGATCATCCATTGTGGTGATATTGCCAATGAAGAATATGTTCGACTCAGTATGAGTCTAAAAAGAAGAGCAAAGAGAGGCACTGAGTCAAAGATATTTGTTCTGTTTTGTGGGTTTATGTACTTGTGTTTATGGAAAAAAAAAAAAAAACTTCCATGGAAGAAACTTACCTAAAAGCTGCTGAATAATGAAGTTTCATTTCATTTTATTAAATTCCATTGTTAATAACTGTAATAAAAGAGTCCAGGGAGAAAAAAAAACTAACACACTAACTAATATCTTTGCTATCACTACAACAGTGAAACCAGCCATCAGTCCTGTATGTACAAACTTCCTTTGAGGATTATTATCACAAGAAACCAGGATATTCATGCTTTCCAAAACCAGTAAGTTTAAATCACTGTCTCTTATAAAGCTCTGAGAATTCTTTTCTTTTTTCTACAAGCATATAATTAGGGTATCTCTAAAATAGTTTTCATCGTAGAGGATTGAAAGAACAGGACATACAGGTTCTGACGTTAAAAGGCCATACATACGCAGCTTTTCTATTCTGGCAGGGTTTGTTAAGACAATTAATAACCTCAACATCTGGCAAAGTTCAGTTGCTAAATTTTCCACATTTTCAATCCTACCACAGTACTTCCAACAGAAATAACTTCTAGAAAGTAAGGTGATATAGAGAATTAGCATGATATACAGTGCTCTGCAACTGCTATTGCATATTCCTGTCACAACAGCATTCTAATCACCAAGCCACCAGTTGGGTGAAGACATCCTCCCTGCTATCATTAGCATCTGCCTCTCCACAGCTGAATAAGAGAGCTTTTTTATTATTATTCTAACATTAAAAAAAAAAAAAAAAAAAAAGTTCAATCTCATGTTTCCAACCTGGTCTCCAAAGTCCTCCGGGAACTTCCACAGTACCACTGGATCTGTAAATAATTGACAGACAGCATTAATCAGAGGCAAAGGAACAGAGTATTACAGTCAGAGTACATTAATATTAAAGAGAGGGTCAGCTTAGAGTCAAGCTTTGAGGCAAATGCAAAAATGTATCTAAAAACTAAGGAAGACACTGGATTATTAAAAAGACTCATTTCATATTTATGAAGCTGTATGTTTGTTGTTTTACACGACAGCAGGTTATAATATCCTGAACAGTTTTCATATTCAAATCTTTCTTTTTAACCTCTGAGTTCCTCATCTTTTCAGCTTCTGTTCAATTTTCACATTTTAATTTAAGTAAAAAATAAAGTGATGTAAAACCTTTTTCCATCCAAGGGCAAAAATAATATAAATATATATATAATTATAAAGAAGGGGGGAAAAAGATCTCTCTATGAGGTAGAGAAAAGTGATTTTAAAGATAGTCCTAATGTAACCACCACTCTCAAGGAAGAGTTTAGAACCAAATTTGAGCATTTTCTGCTCAGAGACATTTAAAATCAACATTTCAATAAGATCTTAAAAGTTTTCATCATTATTATAAACTGTTCATGATCAAAATAATCTGTGTTATTTAGGCTATATATTAGTCTACAATTAACATTATTTTGAAGGCATCTAACACAAAGGCCTGAGCAAAAGAACAAATTATGCTCTTCAACCCCCTCAAAGCTTTAATCCCCTGTGATAGAAAATCTTCCCGAGGTGCTACTGTGAAACTGTATCACAAACACTCATACAGCTTCACAGCACTTCCATACCACAGATGGGCAGCAGCATTTGTCCATGTGCTAAAAGTGAAATTACACATCTTCCCACAAGGCAGGCCCTGCTTGGTGCCAAAGCCTAGACTTCTGGGAGAGCTCTCCAATTTCCACCCATGCCTTCGCCAGTGCCAGGTTGACCCTTCCACTGCTGAGAGTGCAGAAAACAACAGCTCTGAATGCAGGAGGCAGGAAAAGGAACGGAGAAAACCACCAGTAAATGCCAGGGGGTACTGCCTGGTAACTGCAACTTCTTGGCTACCCCAGGAGCTGCTGAGGTTCCTGTCTTCTGAGGAGCCAAGATATGGGAAGCATCTTTGAATTTCCACTTCAGTCTCCAACGCTTGCACTGTCTGATAAACCTGAAACTCCCCTCTCACTGACATGCTTTACATCAGAACAGGAGAGCTCTCCACTTCTGGCAAAGTACAGAGGTTTCTACTCTTCTTCATCCTCCCATGGATGTTTGCTGCTGCAAACTGAAGCCAGTGATGGTATTTTCACTCCCAGATGCTGATTTCAGATCCTACTGTTCAACACAGCTGCCGTGCCTGCACTTGCCACTAGCCCACTCACAAGGAGCTGGAGTCTAAAAGCCAGCACTCCTCTGCCACCCCAGGACAGATGGCAAACCCAACAGTGGAACACACATTTCAAACATTACAAAATTCAACTTGTCAATCAGCTCAACTTAACTGTAGACATAAATTTCACCTAATTCAAATCTAATTGACAGCTTAGATGAAAATGTGGCCATTTGACTCTTCATATTAGACAAGCATGGTTTTGTTCCTAAGAACATCTGGGGAGGCTTCTGCAGCTATTATTAATGAAAAAATATATATTTTGCACAAGGAATCTTCCTCCATATGCTATGGGGAGCGAGAACTTTGGCAGTGGACAGGAAATGAGGTAAGATGCTAGGTTTATACAAAATGTGAGCAAATAAATGCAGTTACTTAAAATAGAGACTCTTTTTTCTCCATCTATTTTGTGTGTATTTAAACCAAACATTATTGTGCAATGACCCTATAAACAAGAAGTTTTTAACATCTCAGTGACCATACTGTAAGGGATCTCTTATTTGTATTCCAATTTACTATCTTGAAAAAATAAAGTTATTACATATCAACAGTGATGGTTGATAAATTCAAGGAGCAGCAATCACAGTAACACTCAAGTATTTCATAAATTACTTGATAAAAATCACTGAAAATTGTGCAAAATAAATAAAGAAATAAAAGAAATACACCACTTAAAGCTTGCTCATCTAAGGCCCTATGTCCACATACATTTCATGCATACACTTCTCTGCAAACGAGCAAGCCCACTGCACTCCCACTACCAGCTACTTGATGATCCTGCACTATTGTCTCTCTTGCTGATGCAAGACTCTCCCACAGCTACACACTGAACCAGATAAGGGAACTGATCAAGATCAAACCAACCATCTGGAATTTTCCAGGTCAGTCAATTAGATCAGTTCCCCAAAACCATTGCTTCTGTGCAGACAAAAAAGGAAGAAAAAATGGAGAATGGGGAGTTGTGGTGAGAAGAGAACCAGACTGCTTCACCCAGCAGCAATCCACCCTTAAGTGTTTGCTAGATCTTCTGAAATGCAAGCTGGTTGCTAGCTGCTTCTCATTCAGTTTCTTATCATCTGTTATTGTTCAGAACTTTTCAAGTCTTGCTGTACCATCTATAGCTGCTTCTACTGCAAAACTCGAGAGCGCCTGCCTGCGAGCCGGTCCGTGGCCTGCTCTGCAGCCAGGGAGGCTGACAGAGAGGACGGCCAGGGACGAGCGGACTCGTCAAGATCCCCTCTCCCCAGCAATAAAGCCGGGCAGATTATTTTGGCAGATGTGAAGCACAATTACACCAGAAGCAGTCAGTATATCGAACGCCTTAGTAACACAGTAACAAAATCACAGGGCTTCCTGATACTTTGTAAACTGTTTAATGTACCAACTCCTAAACTGGAAAGTCGTCTTTCCCCCCCTTCCCCCGCCTCAGGGTCCTCAGTGACTAAGTGTAACTGCCAGGCTTCCAAAAAGGAGGCGGATCCCAATAGCAAAACCTCCAAGAGGAATTTTAAAACATCATCATCAGGAACAAAGCGCAATCTCAGAATTAAGCAAAGTTTGGCTTTAGGTAATTTGGGGTTTGAGATCAAAAAATGGGAACAACTCACACCTCAGTAAGGTGTCAGGAGCTGAAGACTATTTCACAGGAGCACCTTTCACCTACTGGTAGCAAGACCAATAGCTCCAAGAGCTTCTTTTGGTGCCCTGATATGCTAACAGATATAAAACCTGGAACTATTATTTAGGGTCCTGCTCAGTTTGCTGTCTTCACGTTATATTATTAAGGTACTGTCATACTACTTTGGTCTCACTTGAAATAATAAAAAAGAAAAAAAAACAAACAAAACCAAAACAACAAACCGACTCTTAAGCAAATTCCAGTCCACTGAACTACAGGTAGAACAACATTTCTTTTCATACCATGAAAGGATATTTATATCATGAGAGGATAATTAAATTCATGTGATCTAAACAGGCTGAATAATGGTCTTAATACCCTTCCATTAAAAAAAAAAAAAAGAGAGAAAAAAAAAAGCCAACATTTTAAAAAATATCCTTAACTCAATTCAAGAAAAACATTCAGTGCTACGTTCAGCAAGTATTACACACCTCCAAGACCTGGCCAACTGCTTTGAGCTGGGTTTTGCAGTTGTTATTACTGGCTTTTCACTGGTTATTTTAGTAGGTACTTGCCATACTTTTATTAAGTATGAAAATCTGATGTGACTTGTGCTTCAAAACAAAGGCTACTATATTCTTTCTATGCCCTCACTCTCTGTAAACCAAGCCCTAACACCTATAAAAAGCCTTGGGGTTTTTATGATAATTACCTGAGTCAGGGATTGGGCTTTTTTCAAAAGCTTATGTATGTTTGTGCTTTTAGAGCTAGGCTCAGGCAGCATCTGACACATCTCTGTGGCAACTTCTCACAAGTGCTGCAGTGCCAGAAACAAAAGGGTACTGAGTTAGAAATAAAAAGCAGAAGTATGATCCAGTTCTGCAACTTTATGCACCTTTATCTTCAGACTTACAAAGACTGAATTTTCTTTTTCCTGAGGATTATTTTCCAGATACCCCCATCTCATCTGGCAACGTTAGGTCAATTCTATGCTGATTTTATGGGTGAAGGGATGAGAACCACTAAGAAATAGCTGTTGCTGTTTATCCTCGTTTTCTTCTTCCAACATTCGACTTTTTGGGACAAACTCTTTGTGCCAATTCCAAGAAATTTAAGAGGAAAGTGTTAAGAGCATACATAGCTTGTGCACTGCATGCATATATGTATATATTGTTGCATGTGTAAACATAGGAGCATCACTTCTTCCTATGCCTACTGCATCCAGAGCAAACAGTTCCTACAGGAGTACATCTTAGCACGTGTCAGTAAGACTTGAAAAATCCCATTCCTAAATATCCTTACAGCATTGGAAAGGACATCTCCCAGGAGTGAAACTCACACCGCTGCAAGGCTGCAGCTCATGTACAGATTGCTACATATAACTTGTGACATTTGACTTATCTGACTACTTTTGCATCATTTATGATCACATATGTCTGTCTCTATATATTTTTAAAGAAAGCTTTTTATAAGAGATTTCAGAAACAAGCAGTTAGGACCCTAAGGACCACATTGAGAAACAAATGCAACTACAAGTCAGCATACTTCACACAAAGAAAAATGAGTCACCTGCAATACTTCAAAACAAAACTATTCAAAATGTTGCAATCTAGAACTGCTCCATAAGAAAAACGAAGGCAAGTATGATATGTACTAAAAGAAGACGAAAGCATACACATCTTCAGAACAAGTAATTCCTCTCCAAAAAATCTGTTCTCATAAAGGTAACAGAGGGCTACCAGGATGATGAAGGGACTGGAGCACTGCCTGGTGAGGAGAGGCTGAGAGCCCTGGGGCTGTTTAGTCTGGAGAAGAGAAGACTGAGAGGGGATTTAATAAACGTTTATAAATATCTGAGGGCTGAGGGTCAAGACGCATGGGACAGGTTCTGCTCAGTTGCACCCTGTGACAGGACAAGGAGTAACTACAGCACAGGAGGTTCCACCTCAACATGAGGAGGAACTTCTTCACTGTGAGGGTCACAGAGTACTGGAACAGGCTGCCCAGGGAGATTGTGGATTCTCCTTCTCTGGAGACCTTCAAGACCCATCTGGATGCGTCCCTTCCAACCCATAACATCCTGTGAGCCTGTGACCTTTGTAAAGCATGTCACTTGTATTTACAGGAAAACCACTTCTGACACATTCTGTAACAAACCTAAGAAAATATAGAAGTACAATTTGTCATGACAGAGTAGGTTAGCGAAGTGCATTTGAAACTATTTAAAAAAAAAAAAAAAAACAGAAATGTTTGTGAGTGGTGACTTTCCCAAAAATTCAGTACTTACACTCCAAAATCATTACACTTGCAGATTACAAACACCACCCAAAAATACAACAGGATGAGCTAATTAGCATGCACTCAATTTGGTAATGGAACAGGAATTACAAACACATGCTGGGAAACACCATCTCAGGTAATTCTCTTGATAGTAACAGTGAGTAATTTCAGACTGAAAAACACAGCAAAGGCAAAATGAATTGGATTAAGTAGCCTAATATTCTGCCTGGAAAGGAGGAATCTTCGTCCCTGCATGCTTTGTGGAACAGGACAGACAAAAAGACTGCCAAGCAGAGTTGGTCATGTCTTAGGACAGAGGAATGACTAGATGAATGCTCAGCATCCCTCCAGCTATATTTTCTCTGATGTTGTAAAGATGCTCATTGGAAAAAAGCTGTCAGTGCAAGGGGAAAGAAGGAACTGGGGCCAGAAGTTATGGGGGTGGGGAAGAAACACAGTGAGGAAAAGGAAGGCAGCAAAGCAAAACTTATTTCAGATAGTTCTTCTTTCTTGTCTGGGGACAAAGAAAAAAAAATAAAAGAAGTTTCCACAGAGTTTTTCTTACACAGCATAAGAATGCAATTAATGAAGATGACAGAATGCATCATTCTCTCAAACAGCTTTATAAACACAGGTTTAACCAGTAAGAAAAATTCATTTTGTTACAGTAAGTGGTTTTCAGCAATAAAAAATTAGTTCTCTAAACCAAGCTTCCGATACTGCTATTGTTCAAAGCCAAAAATCTGCTACATACCTAAAATAATTTGACAGAAACCTGCAACATTAATTAAAATGGTGCTGTTGTATCAACACAGAACTTTATCACTACAACAGTGATTCAGAAACTAAATAACTGTAATGTGCAACCCAAGCATTTTCACAGATGGAATCACCAGATGAAAAAAATTAGCATTCACATTAAAAGATTAATTCTTGCAAGCAAAGGCTTCTGTGTATTATATTGAAGTCTGCTTGTTAATTTCATACGTGAAGCATCAGAGATGTGGTAGGAACGGGAAGCACTGCTGTCAGGAAGATTCGAGTATGACATTGGTCTTCAGCTGCCAGGTGTCGGATCAAAGTTGAGCACCCAAAGGCAGCTGGAGGAAGAGCAAGGTGCCACAAAAAAAGGGGGAAAGAAGGGAGTTACAGCATTTTTCAAGTATCAATAATCAAAAGAAAGAACAAGGGAAAAAGACACTGAAGCAACTTCATAAAAAAAAGTGAAACTACGGAACACTTGCTAACTTCCCTCGCACTTAAAACCTGTCAGATTAAAGGCAATATGCCAATGAGGGTGCCACTGTAGAAAACACTTGAAAGTGCACTTTTAGACAAATCCTGTAGTCCACATATTTTTTGCTCATCAAAGGAATGCTGACAGAAACTTCTACAGGACTGTTAAGTCTGTTCTTACTCTTAACTATTCCACAGAAAGCTTCTTGCAAAATGCAGACAAGCTCTTAGTCTTTGTATCAAGGCAAAATGAAACACATTTTCAAAATTCTATGAAACCTTAACAAACCAACACCTTCTTTACTCCCACTTTACCCACTAAAATGCCTACCTAAATTGACGCCACCATGTCAAGTTCCTGTTTCAGCAAAGAGCAAATGAACACGAGGCAAAAAAACCACTGCACTGCAACAGGTGTGTTCCCCACCAAAGCCAGCTACTTCCAGTCAAAGACAGGAGATCCTCAATGTCTGACCACTGACAATGTTAAGAACAAAATACCAGCACTTAGAACCATGCCAATTACAGAAAAACATTAACCAGTTTCAGAAATCCCAAGCAATCCCAAGCACCAATATAGGCTGGGCAGGGACTGGCTTGAGAGCAGCCCTGAAGAGAAGGACTTGGGGGTGCTGGTGGATGAGAAGCTCAACAGGAGCCAGCAGTGAGCACTTGCAGCCTGGAAAGCCAACCAGATGCTGGGCTGCATCAAGAGAAGCATAGCCAGCAGGTTGAGGGAGGTGATTCTCCCCCTCTACTCTGCTCTAGTGAGAGCCCATCTGCAGTACTGCATCCAGTTCTGGAGCCCTATTACAAGAAGGGTCTGGAGGTGCTGGAATGGCCCAGAGAAGGGCCACAAGGATGATCAGAGGGCTGGAGCACCTCTGCTATGAGGACAGACTGAGAGAGTTGGGGCTGTTCAGTCTGGAGAAGAGAAGGCTCCAAGGAGACCTTCTTGTGGCCTCCCAGTATCTGAAAGGTGCTACAAGAAAGCTGGGGAGGGACTTTTTAGGGTGTCAGGTAGTGACAGGACTGGGGGGAATGGAACAAAACTAGAAATGGGTAGATTCAAATTGGATGTTAGGAAGAAGCTTTTCACCATGAGGGTAGTGAGACACTGGAACACGTTTCCCAGTGAGGTGGTGGAAGCCTCATCCCTGGAGGTTTTTAAGGCCAGGCTGGATGTGGCTCTAAGCAGCCTGCTCTAGTGTGAGGTGTTCCTGCCCATGGCAGGGGGGTTGGAACTGGATGATCCTAGAAGTCCCTTCCAACCCTAACAATTCTATGAAATCACATTTGCCAGCTTTTATTCCTCTATATTAATATACACTGATTTTTTTTTTTCTGGGTCTCTAGGTGCCTACACAGTAACCTCAGGAGCACGTTTGAGCAAGGTGCTGAACCTGGACTTGCCTTTCAAAACAAGCCACAACATGGCTACAACACAGAAACCTGGTGGCTCCTCTTCCCTTTCTCTCCCCAACACCAGTGGCCCCTGCCTTGTCTTCAACTGACTGCAAAGGTTACACACCATTTTGAAAAACTATTTTGGCATCTAAGAAAATATTTGGAAAGTGTGCCTTTTGACGTTTATTCCTTTTAACTTTTCTCATACAAAATAAAGCGTGAAGCAAATGACAACAGCGTCAAACAAACACACCCTAAACACTGCTTTTTAAGAAGGAAAATGGAAAATAACATTTTAGTAGCCTGCATCAGTTAGAGTCACAGTAGCTGTCACCTGTCAGTCCTTGTGGCTGCACATTGGCAAATCAGAAATGGGATGTTTAGATCAGTGGCTTCCCAGTCAGATGTAGAAACATAATTACAAAGCCTGACTCCTCACAGGTAGGATGAAAACGTCTTCCTCCCAGGAGGAAACTTTTCCTAAGGAAATTGCTTTTAACTGTAACTGAACATAAACAGGGCAGGTTTAAATGGGGCAGGCTTTCAATTAAGCTGAAAAACGTATCATAGTTTAAGGTAATTTCTGTAATGCTTGGAAAATGCCCCACATTACAAGTAGGCCAAATTACTCATGGCCTTATCAAGTGCTCAGAATCAAGTGGCTCTTTTCACAGACATATAACGTACTAAATGATACCAGTGCTCACATCAGACATGTGGAAATTCTGTACTGTTTCTAATACATAGGAAAACACAGATACAACCCAAAACTGGTAAGAGTCACTCGATCTTTAAATAAAAAAAAACACACAGACCACATTCTTCCGAGCTGTACACAAACACAACTCACATTTGAAGTCAGTTGGTCTAGCTCAGTTAACTACTGTCAGCATTACAAAGTCACAGCAATTCCACAGCTTTTACATGCAGGTCATTACTACCCCATTGAAGCCCAAACACCTCACAGCCTGTATTGAAATGTGTCAATCTGATGTGCACCATAAAGCCACGCAATAGATACACTGATTATTTTCAAGTACTTCTACTTTCAAATTCTGTGGTAACAGATCCTCAAAGTACTCAGAAAATCAAGGATGCAGCAGCAGTGCACAAATACGGAACTCTGACTACTAATCGCATGCGAGGCTCAGCCCACCACACTGTAGAGAATCAGGGCTTTGTCTGACAGCACTACAGGTTCTGGACATGACAGTTCCTCAGATCTTTCCAAATTCCCTGTCTGTAACATGTTCAAACTAGGAAATAAGTACTTTCTCCCTTCTGTGAGCAAGTAGATGACTAAAACTTCCAGCCACAATTTACCATCTCCTTCAGAGCTGCAGGTCAATCCCTTTTTGCACAAGAATTTGTTACCACTGAAGGACAGAGCACTAAGCCACTTCAGCTAACTAGAAATAGAAAGAAAGGGTCCTTTTGGCTACAATGCTATTAGCCATGCTTCAGGATAAAACCTTAATCAGGGTGAGAGTTCATTGCACAGATAGCGCACAGATAAAATGAATATGTTCAGCCTTCATTTGGTCTCTTCACAAGATAAACAGCAGTTTCTTTACCTAAGTCTTTGGATTGTGTTCATAAAGCGTAGGGACAACTGTATGTCTTTTGGAGTCACAGGGTTATTTTTAATTTTCCTGCCTTTAACTTGTAATTGCGAGTGAAAAACAGCTCATGAAAATTAGGATCTAAGGTAGCAAAAGTACAAGCAAGCGAGCACAATATATGCTTGAAGTCATTCCTAATGTTTAAGGAAGGTTTACAAAACAAAAAACTTCTGTCACTAGGTCTCTTGTTCAAAGCTGAAACAAGACAAGCTGGGTAGTAGTCTATGAAATGAACAATAACTGAAAACATTAAGAATAAAGTCATTTACTTTTGCAACCAAATGTAAGTTTTACATCCCACCCTGTGAGGCCAAAAACCTAACTCACTCCATCACCTTGCAAACAGACATGTTGCGCAGTGTTTTATTTGGTTTAAATGAAGGCACAGGACTTAAAAGTTGTTTGAAAATATTGTGGGTTACAAGGGCATTTTCCAATATCAGTGGTGCAAGACTGATTTTGAGAAAGACCCAGAGAAGTTCAAGTACATTATTACCAAGCAAGACATCCTAGGAAGAAGCAAACCTCTTGCACAGCCAAGCATACTGGAGATGGCCTGTCACTTGGCTCTCCCATGTCAGTGATGTCTGACCAGAGACAGAGCAGAACATTTTATCTCACTGGGCAGAACATTATTTTTTGTGGAATCCACATAAACCGCACATAGAAAAACCAAAAAGCTTCTGGCATATGACAAAGACATCTCAGAATCTTATATATGCCTGAGTTACTGCTGATTCCCTTCAAGAAATACAAATTTGGTATCAGCTTTGACATTAAACCAGGGTTATATGTGACCCTGCAATGTAAACTCCCTCATTGCTAGAAACATGGAATAATATTCAAGATATTTTTGACAAACATTTTTCAAAAGCAATACAGAATAAATTTGACATTACAGTTGGCATGCCTACAAAATAAAACAGAAATTAAAAAGTAAAATATTTAACCAAAAACTTAATGCTACTGTGATTTTTTTCAAAGTAAAAGTTAATCCAGTCCTCTTGCTTCAAGAAAAAAAAAGTTAATATTACAGTGGAACTCCCTTTTGACCAGAGAGGATGCAGTGATTACCTATTTGCATCACTTCTTGCCTAAACAATGCAGCAATATTCCTTCCACTTTCCGCTGGTGAGGACCACATCCTGATCATGGCCCAACTGTTTAATATTTGAGGGCAGGACCTCCCTGTAAATTATGCCTCTTGCCTTAAACACCAATCACTACAAGCACTAAATTGTGATGATTCAGTAACAGCAATACCAAAGTACATCATAGACTGCAATAATGGAATATGTAACATTACCATGGAATACACAGTATCATTAGTGCCCTTATCATTTGCATATACAGATATTCTAGATAGAGAAAGAAATCTTTTACAATGAGGGTGGTGAAACACTGACATATGCTGCCCAGATAAGTGGCAGAAGCCCCATCCCTGGAAACATTCAAGGTCAGGTTGAACAAGGCTCTGAGCAAGCCAATCTAGGTGAAGATGTCCCCTCTCACTGCAGAGAGGTCAGACTTGATGACTCTTACAGGTCCTTTCCAACACAAATCATTCTATGATACATATTTAGTACATGAGTAGACAAATACCATTTTCAAATATCCTCTGCTAATATTGTCCATGTCCAAATGCTTTAGATGAACTGATCCCAACAGGGGAAGTATCCCCAAAACCTAAGGATATAAAATTATCACATGGAAAGCACAAAGGTAACAAAAATGTTCTGTCATTTTCTGTGCTTCCTTCCCTCCGTCCCTGCCTCCTACCCTGCTCATTAAGTGTTCTCCTCTTTTTGCAGGCACATGGAGGAAGAACATTTTCTTTGAGCCATGCTGGGCAAAAACCCCAGGCTGTTGTTGAGTTTGGACACAGTACACACAGCCAAGACCAGCCTATGGGATGGGGCTGTCTCCCTGTCCAAGCACACCTCCTCCTTCCCCACAAGACTACTGCGAGCAAACCCAAAACTGGATTTGGCAACACGGCAATTCTTGAGGCATCACAGCTTGGCCTGTGTTTCATTTTCTCTTCCTAGAGGCCCTGCATTCCCCAACTGCAAGGGAAGAAGAAAGGTAAACTCAAACAATAGCTCTTTACAGGTGCAGGAACCAAGGCCAGTGATAAGCTTAAAGGTGTGAAAACTATTGCCTTAGATACTGACTACATGTTCATGCACTTCTGATTTGCAGCAGGAGGGAGACTGTCATTCTTGAAATAGGCCATGCCTGGCATTCAGGGAGTTCCCAGCAGCAGCAAAAGCACCATTGTCTCTATTACTGAACACCATTCATGATCCAGCGTTCACCTCGTATGGTGACACTGACTCCAGCGATGTCCTCTGAACACAGGAATGAAGAGCTTTCCATCTGCCCTGGGGAACATTAATCCAGCATACATCTGTTGTAAGGCCTTCATGAAAATACACACTATAAAACCAAACCAAGAGGACTTCTTGCCCAGGCCTCAGCCTCCTTCCTCCCCTCAGTCAGCTTGGACCCACCTCTCTGGGGCTTTGTGAGCTCTGCAGAGCCAGCCCAAATGACACACTCGCTGCAAACAAGGACAGCTACAGGGAGGCAGTATAAAAAAAGGGTTTTATTCTAGATTATTTATGACACTTCAATTAATTAACACAGATACTGCTGTATCATACGTTCACCCCAACTCTATGACTGCACTATGAAATAAGGTTAGGGATTGTGTAGTGATATTCAGCTTGTATGTGAAAGAGAACAAAAGCCTATTTTCAAATTCTCTGTCCTGTTTTCATTCTCCCATTACAATTAATGTTGGTCTATTTCAAATTCCAACCTTTCATGTTTTGCTTACTGGCTGTGATAGGAAGGGATAGAAGTAGAGCAGCACTGACAATCAAGGCACTGACTGGCCTAGCTGTTTTCTACTCCTTGGACATGTACAGCACCACAACTGAAACACATCACAGAATCACAGAATGGTCTGGAAGGAACCTCCAAAGGTCATCGAGTCTAACTGCAGTAATCAGGGGCATCCTCAATTACATCAGGTTTCCAGACTATGAAAACTTTAATTATATCACACAACATTTCATAATTTACATATCAATCTGCTACAAATTAAATCGAAGCAATCATAAACATTCTCAGTTACACACAGCTCTAAAACGGTAACAACAACATGTATTAGCCACAACCTATACACAGTTTACTAGATGCCTAAACAATTTCTAGATTTAAAATAATTAAAGTAACTTTAAAAAAAAATCATGTATTTTAGCCTATTTTGATTCAGTGTTCACTTTTATGTTGGTTGTTCGTGATACACTAAACCAGAATAAAGGAGTACTGATCAATAAGCCCAAATCTTTTCTTTGCCTTTGCTTTCCATCTTATACCAAATCCATTCTAACACCGCTGGGGGGAGGGGGGGGGGCGGCGAAATAAACTCATCAGTCACCTGATGGAGTAATTCGAAACTTAACCAAACAGGGCTAATGGGTGAGAATTGAATTGAAAACACCTTGACAAAGAAAGCAATTTCTTTTCTTCGCACTCTTCAGAAGCTGTGGGTGATCACTGTAATCGAACCATCAACAGCAAGGGGCCATCTGTCCCGGGGGCTTCCATGTGAGCAAGAATCAACAACAAAAAATTTTAGAGGCTGGCCCACATGCACTTGGCCCCTTTTTTTCTTTATGGCAGGCAGCATGCAGCTGAAAATCAATGTTTTGACATTTGTCACATACCAATCTTTAAAAGTCAACACTAAACTTTGGATAAGAAGGAAACACGAAAAGCAGGTTAAGAGGTTATTTCCAGCAAGATCAGTGTTACTCTAACAGCTAATAAACCTCTAATCAGCCAAGATCATCACTGTCACAAAGCACTCACTTTTTAGTATCCAATATTTGTGTTCAGGGAAAAAAAAAGGTACAGAAAACAACCTTTACACTAGCATTTATCAGTTCCCTCTATATCAGTCTGTGCTAATGAAGATATTCCTGTCACTTACCAAACCATCTACACAGAGTCTCTAAACCTTGGGGTTTTTTCCACAGAAAACAAAAGAAAACAGTAAGAAAAGGTCTCCCAGAAGTTTCCAGGCCAGTGACCACACATAATGTATGCCGAATGCAAGGGGCTCAGGCTGACCCAGCAAAGGCACCATGGCTTTGGCACTCAACATCCTGGGGAACAGAGACCCCTCTGATGCCCCATCAAGGACCTCCCAGGACAGGAGCACAGGCTCCACATCACATCTCTCCCAGGAAGCTTCTGAACTGGGCACTTTTTCCTCACTAAGCCTTTCAAAAGGGGAAAAACACACAGCAGAAAGCTAATGCAATTTATTTCTTTGGTGTTATCCTCTTGGAGAAGACATTGATCTTTTAGTAAAACTAACTCTGACACAGCTGTACCTCTCTGTGCCTTTCTCTCCAACTGCTTCAAAACTCTAGACAAAGTACTAATAGAGGGCATCAAGGAAAGAAAAATATTCTGGTTTGTTCAGCTTCGTTGTTATTTGTCCCTATTTGCTTCAGCAGAGCCAGAATGTGGGCCCAGGCAGCAGCAAGAATTGGAAGACACACACTCCAATTTTCATTCCTGCCAGTTACCTGCTGCATGACCTCAGGCAAGCCATTTCAAGTTCCCAAATATCACAAGATCTTGGAAAAATGTCAATTCTTTTTGGTTCAGAAGAACATTTACAGGCAGTAAAATAAATAAATATATAAAATCCATGCAAGCCCAGATTTAGGAATTTTGAAGCACAGGACACACATATACACAGAACAAGTAAAACCACCTCAAAGGGTTTTCTCGCAGGTCTGTACTCAGGTCAAAACTCCCAGTTATGTACCACAGTGGGTCAGCAAAACAGGAGGTGTAAACAGCATCCCAATACACATAATGGAGCTATAATCAGAATGGTACTGTGTCTTGCTGCTCCAGAGCCAGGTTCAGTCTCTCTGAGTTACTCATCCCAAAGCACACTCAATAAATAGAAAATTCTCCAAGATGTTTCTAACTAGCATGTACTTCAGCAATAAAACTGAAGAGTCACTGAAGAGTTACATTTCTCTACTGATTTCCAAAGTATTACTCACTTAGAACAAACTAGAAACTGATATAGATACATTATTTCAATTTACATCCCATTACACAGTAACTGTAATGTGGTTACAGCGCAAAACTGTTTTATCTTGTGAAACCTCAGTGCCTGATGCCTCATTTCATCCAGTGGAACCTCCAATAAATTCTGCACAAAACAGTGAAAATTAATTTAGCAGTGTGATAATAACAGACCATATATTTCACTCTCACAGAAAAAGGTTAAGTTCAAAACAACATGCTGCATTCACATGGCCCCTGTGGGGTCAGAACTCAACACATCCTTTGTAAATTGAGCCTTTCCAGAAGGCAAGGCCCACTGCAGCAGTCTGCATTCAAACTAGCTGTCCTAAAAGTACAGGAAGAGTTAATTCAGTGAAGCCACTCTGCCAGGCACAGAGCTACGCAGCTGGGTGGGAGTCCAACCCAGGTCCAGCTGCTGACTGGAAAGTGAGGGTACATCAGCCAGGGTGCAGGCTCTGGCTGGTCAGTTGTCCAGAGACAAAAAAGCAGCCCTGAGAGTGGTTACTGCCACTCAGAGACGAAAGAAAACAGACCTATGCACATTCAGAAGAGTGATGCAGTATTTGGGGATGGGCAGATAAGGACTACAGGAAGGGAGTGTTACAGAAAGACAGGCCAGCCACATGTTTGAACTGAGTATTTCTGTCTCTTTAAGTAATAAAGGCCTTCATTTTACTTCCCAAAATACATTAAAGCAGAAAAAAACTGAGATGATGTGATGGATTGAACAACCATCAGGGAAACCATGTTTGGGTACCATACATGTTTGGGTACCAGATATATAGTAGTCAAAAATATTAGAGAGGGAAAAATAGATATCATTATTATTGATGTGGAAAAACAAGGAATGAATCATTAGTAAATCAACAGCAGTATAAATTAAGTTTAAATCTCATCTAAAAATATCTATTTACCAAATAAATCTGATGCTACTATTTCAGAAGTCACCTATAAACCTGCACAATAACAGCCATCAGCACGCAGAATGCACAGGGAGCTGAAATCCATGACGCTGCATGTAGTATTATCTATTTTATTACATTTTCATCAAAAGACCTCCTCTCAACTACTGCCCTTCTCTGCACAATTTCTGTGTCCAGTGTCTGCATGAAAGGATTCAGTGGTCGGACTCAATGATCTTAAAGGCCTTTTCCAACCAAAATGATTTCATGATTTGATACTATCATGTCTTCCACACATTGGAAGGGCTGTATGATTCTAGCATCCAGTTTCTATCTCATTCTCCAGCTTCTTCCTGGGTGCAGACCATTACACAAATCTCAGGATACCTATAACCCCCACACCACTGATCACTACTAGTACGACACCACTGCTGCCATGGCTGCACGTTCACCACAGGAAGGCTTAAAGGATGATCTGAATAATCAGTATGGTTTGGTAGCAATTTAATAATTATCTGGAGCTTTCGGCTCTGTTTTTCTGCAAACAGAAGAAAGTGCATCTCTAGGAGAAACAGTTGAGGTCTATGAATATATGTGAAACTGAGACCAGCAACAGTGAATTTTGAAATCAGGGAACCCAGAGGAGTTTCTAAAGAATATAATAGGAATTTATTTGAAGATGCATCAGATCATGGAAGTATACTTAGTGCCACCTTTCTGAGGAATTTACCCCTAATATACTTAAAAAGAAGAAAGATGGGTGTCTACTAAACTGAAAAACAAAGGATTAAGCTCAACCAAGGAAGCATAAAGTTTGAGGCTGTGCTGTTTCCAATCACAAACAAAATCAATCATGTATCAAAATATATTTCTGAAAGTGGTGAGAAGCCCTGTCACTGGCTGGCAGACAAATGCTGCAGGTTACCAATCACTTCTCTTAATACAAGGGGCCTAAAGCTGTCCGAGCCATAAGCAAATGTTTGAAGATGTGACATGTGAAGAGGGTCAACAACAAAACCCAGCTTTAATCCCTTTGTGTGAAGCAGGAAGAGGAATTTACCTTGTTTATAAAACACTTCTATGTCCAGTGAAGTATAAAACTTCCACAGGTGCACAAGCAAGGCATTATGACATCTTTGGTTTTTTGCATTCTGGGACCCAGAGTCCAGGAGGAAGAAGAGTAGGGCTTCTCAGGGCCTCCATGTATATGGCACAAGGAATGCTTGTATGCTGGGCAGGGAGCTGAGCTTTAACACACCAAGTATATTAATCACTGTTGGTATCTTCTGCTAGCCTGAGCCAAGAATAGGGCAACCAATTAGTCCAAAAGGATGGACCTGAGAATACAGGAGGCTTAACTATTAGTTAACATAACTTCCATCATTTCTAATTGGATTGCGACTAAATTCCCAGCACTGATAATACCAAAATGAGATCAGAGGGCAAAGCCTCCATATTCCCTTTGCACAAAGATTGGACACAGCTCTCCCCTGCTGTTGTACAACAGTACTGACCACCCAAAGATCTGCAGCTTTGAAAGAGACCCATCTCACTGGCCTGCTGAACACACGTGAGGAGGTTATTAGCAAGATGCATTTTGATGAACTTCAAGAAACAGCCCAGGAACAGTGAAAACAGTTAAAAGGCCAAATGTTAAATGATGTTAATGTAGGCAAAGAAACAAAGTTGGGAAAAAAAGGACCTGATCTGGGTAGAGAGGAGAAGAGCCCAGTAACTGTGCTTTTAAGGGTTGCTGAAAGATTAGATTTTCATTGAGGTAGCTCCTTATCATGCATTTGAGAACAGCAAGCTATGCAAGCTCCAAACTGCAGCAATGCACAGCTATGCCAGAGCACATCTTCAGACTCCTCTGTGTCCCATCAGAACTCCTGTAAGCATTCCTGACACTCATTTGCTTGACCCATTTTTGATAAACAAAGAATGGAGTACTTGAAGTATTTTTCCCCCTTGTTCATCCCATTCTTTGCTAGTCTCTTGTTTTATGGTCAGAGGTTAAACTGCTGACCTCTCACCTTCAAGGGAAGCTTTTTCCCCCTTCCATAAAAGGTTTTTCACAGTGTGCAGCATTCGGATTAGCCCCTATCCCTGTGAACAAAAGCTATGCCTTTGTACTACTGGTTTGGGCATGGAGTCCGTACATCAGAGGAAGCTGCTCCTACTTACCATTCACAATAACTATATTGTGAGGCCCCTCTAACGCCTCATCTCTCAGTGTCTAGACTTTCACCCAACCAGCCAGCAAAAAGAAAATCCTGTAAAGCACTCAAGTGAAAATTAACTATGGTATCCCTGTTGTGAACCTGATGAAGACGTTATTTGAACATACGGTGAAACTTTCCATTGTTTAACATAAAGATAAGAGAAAAACTTTTAGAGCCCTAAGCTTTAAATAGTCATAGGGATCAATTCACTCATGGGTCACTAAATGCATCTTATTAGCAAGCAGCTACTGCTTATATGTGTGTCTTTAAAATAATATACAGATTATTAAATTATGCTCAAGCACCTAGCATTCTGGATATCTAAAGAAGCTACCTTTATATTCACTAAGGACACACTAAAGCAAAGCTCAAATCACAGGCAAAGAGTGTATCTGCCAGAACTAATTGAAAGCACAGCATCAGCATTGCCCACTGTCTCAGCTATCTTCAGCAATTAAAACAATGTAAGTTAGGCAATGGAAATAATGTAATGCTTTGCTGTATGGAACAAGACCAGTATGTGCTCAGTATCATGCACATCAAAAAAAGGGGGGCCGGGCAGGGAACAACCACACCAACAAAACCAAACCACTGCAAGGATGCTTGTTTTGCTTCTAGGCCATACCTGCATTTCTATAGCATAAATAATGCACATTAGCAAGAAATTGAATGACCATTAGTAAAAATATATTCTTTCATCTTAAGAAAAAAATCCACAAGCAGGCTAGGAAAAGAAAATTAAAAAGGAAAAAAAAAAAAAGAAAGTCACAACACAAACCTAAATCTGCCCACAAGGAGCAGGTCTGGGAGCAGGCAGCCCTCCAAACCCTCCCCTGATGTGGCCAGTCCCCTTTCATTCACAATGAAGAAGCACAGAGCAGTGGTCATGCAGGCAAAAAGGATGCCTGAGGTTTTTGCAGACCAAAATCTTTACTTGTCCTGATGACGGGAAGCCACAGCTTTCTTCTGCACAGAACTGCTTAAAGATACATTTTCAAACACCAAGTCTAATTTAAGACTACATTCCTGTTGTTCTCCAAATTACAGAGCATCTCCTTCAGTCGCAACTTCCTCCCCCATACATTTGCAGCCAAAATTAAAATCGAAAATGAGAAGACAGCAAAACGAGGAACCAACTGCACCAGGACAAGAGGATACTTCATTAAGCTACTGAGCAAGATACTGAAATCTCATTTCTGATATAGAAACCAAAGACACAAAACACATATTTAAGAATTGCCCTGCAAAGACAACTTGTTGATCTGCTCTGTCCTCCTCTTCACCTATATACTCATTGTTTGCCATTTATACTGTTTACCATTTTGTTTTTTCTTGTACCTGAGAGACAAAATTACCTAAACTGTTTTTCACTCCTTATCCACAAGCATATAAGCAAATTAACATCTAAACAATTATGCAATATGCACCATCCTGGAAGCACCACATTTAAGAGAGTAAATTACACACAAACGTGTATCTAACCCCCTCCTTAAGGACAGATACATGAGGAGTTGCTCATGTACCATTGCTTCTGGGCTCTATAGCTACATTTCAGTACCTGAAGGGGCCCTAAAGGAAAGCTGGGGCAAGGACTGTTTAGAAGGGCTTGCAGCAACAGCACAAGGGGCAATGGTTTTAAACTGGAGCAGGGTAAATTTAGGTTAGATATAAGGAGGAAGTTCTTTACAATGAGAGTGGTAAAATACTAGAACAGGCTGCCCAGGTGTGGTTGAGACCCTGTTCCTGAAGACATTCAAGATCAGACTTGATGTGGCCCTGGGCAGCCTGACTGAGTTGGAGGTGCTCCTAATCACTAGAGAGCAGTTGGACAGGATGACCTTTGAGGGTCCCTTCCAACCCAATGTAATCTGTGAATAGTTCAACACACACAAAGGGCTAAATTTTTAAACTGCAGTACAACATATGCGTCACTTCCAGTACCACAAAGTCCTGCAGCTAAATTTTAAAATTGGAGCTAAATTTAAAATATGGAGGGACCATAACCCTCCAGTAATATTTGAAAACTACTGCAGAAAATACTGATGACAAAATAAAAGTTCTAATAAAGGGTGAATATATCACTTAGTAGTTTTGCTTTTGGAATGACACCCTAGAGCAGTTTAAAAATAAAAACACACACTTTTGTTTGTGATTTCTTTGCTAAATATACAGGAAGACTTTGACAGCAAACAGAAAGCAAAGCAGGTCCATTCATTTTTAGTTCTCTAAAATATTGATTTATTTTTTAATCCTATAGTTTACACAGAAAGCAATACTGATCTGGTATTCTCAAAAGCAACTACCAGATGCTCTGAAATGCTAAAAAAGCATTCCAAATGTGGCAAAAGTTTGAGCCGGAACTAACAAGACCTCAGTCAACTTCACTACTCTCTGCACATTAAGCTAGCTTTTATTCAATAAAAAGAAATCAAATAAACTATTATCTTAAATTTAACACATCTGTGTGGTACCTTGGACTCCAAGAACAGAGTTCAGCAATATTCTCCCCTCTAAAAACAAAGAGATGAACAGTGACGCTGCACACTGGCTCAATCCTAATCTGTTCCCTCTCTAAACAGTTACTGCTCACAGGATTTTCCTTCCATGTTTCCTAGCTGCTCTCTGAAGGCCATGGGGAACCATTCACCCATTAACAGCCACAGAAACCTACCAGTTTTGCTTGGACAGCTTTCTTAGGTGGGACAGGTTTAGAGAAGCCAAGCAACACTGGGACTGTATTAGGAGACGACAGGAACTCTTTCAGCTTCCTGTGCTGCAAAGGGGCTCAGAAGAAAGGCCAAATTGCACTTAGCCAGGCATCCAAACCCCTAACAGTAAAAACAGAAAGGAGAGCAGGTACCCTTCTCTCAACTCCTACTCCTTGAAGAGTGACAAGGCAATAACTAAAGATGTTTGATGAGCTGTGGGTACAATGACCTGTATCATAGAAATCATAGAATCAACCAGGGTGGAAGAGACCTCCAAGATCATCCAGTCCAACCAATCACCCAGCCCTGTCCAATCAACTAGACCACGGCACTAAGTGCCTCATCCAGTCTTTTCTTGAACATCTGTAGTTTTTACACTATTAACCTACTGGATTTCCCTGCATCATGAGGATCTCAAAACAACACCTTGCAAATGCACTGCTGCATTGGGCAACATGAGTGATGTTTCAATGAAGCCTTTGGTAAATTTTCTCCTCCAATGAAACTTAAAAACAATTTTCTTTTTGAAGTTACAGGACAGCAAAAAGTTCCAACTTCCACATGGATCTGCAGCCAAAATGCTGCTGCAAGAGAAAGGTAGTAACAATACATAGTCCTGTTTAATTTTTTCAGTACTAGGTATTACAGCGCTTCAAGGAGGTCACAACCACAGTACCCTCTTATTTCATGATACAATAGCTTATAAAGAGATGCTCTTTTCAGTCTGGGGTTGTTTTTGAGGTTTTCTACTGCTTCAATATATGTAAAAGGTTACATAGGAAATTTTCTCCACTGTCCTGTCTACCAAAAATCTAATTATTTGAGATTAAAGTGTTCTGGCTCCTGTTTGAAGAGGAGCTCATAAAAGGTGCTTTAACTACAGCCAAATATATTCCTAATTAACATTTAGTCATCAATAAACAAACCCAAACTTAGGTCATTTTCTGATACTGTAAAAATGGCATTTCAGAATATTTAGTCCAGAGACAGGAAAAGCTAATGCTTAGGGAAATTGTGTAATTTCTCTACAGGCACTTACATACAATTGCTCCTGTATGGTAATTTCCAGCAGTAAGAACAAACATATATATGCTATTTTATTAGCGGCAGTTTCAGGAGTGCTCCTCCCTTATTATTTCATTCACACCAACACAATTTCTGTGAAGCCACACAGTAACTAAGCTTTTGCTTTCTCCTAGCTGCCCATGGAAAGACATGCAGTAGAAGACAGTAATACTTAGTAACAGTGCCATAAAACCACTACCAAGAAATGTGCTGCACCCAGCATTAGTCATTCATTTCAAACTTGAAGTGTCTATTTCCTGGAAAATGCTGTTCAAAGACTAGGCTTTTTTAGCAGAACTTACCTAATGGATGCTTACTAGCAGTACAGCTCACCGATGGGGCTCACAGCAACATATCCCTCAGCCTTTCAGTGATACAATCCTGGCTTTTCTCACTCCCCTCTGGGGGCTGACTGGTGCTTGTACTTCTTATTATCATAGAGTAAGTGTTAGACCTTTGTGGAATCATATTTTTTCCACGTTTTGGCTGAAGCTAAACATCAACAAAGTCCTACTGGGACCTAAGATTATGCCTGGCCCTTACAATGTGGTGGTTTTGTAGTCCTTTTCCTTTAGTGTTGCTAAGTCAAATAGAAACAAACCCCACAATATGCAAAGAAGTAAGCATAGGCAGTGATAGGACACATATGATAGTGTATCTTGTACCACCATATCTTTGATGCATAGGATCGGTTTTCTTGACCCAGAACTTCTAGAGGACTGCAGTTCTCCACACAAAGCAGTTTTAATCCACACACATATGAAAGAGCATTCTTTCATTCATTCACTGCTTACATATTTTATATGCATATAATTAAAAATTGTATTATAACATCTGAGAAGTTCAGATTTGAGGAGTCAGTATATCTCACAAATCAGTTTTCCATCACTCATATACAGTAAACATTTTCTTAAAAATAATCTAAGGAGCAATAGCTGGAACAATCCTCACTATCAATACAGACTGGGGAATGAGGTGATAGAAAGCAGCCCTGTGGAAAAGTACTTGGGGGTGCTGATGGACAAGAAGCTGGACACGAGCAGGCAGTGTGAGCTTGCAGTCCATCCTGGGCTGCATCAAAAGATGTGTGGCCAGCAAATCCAGAGAGGTGATTCTGCCACTTTACTCTGCTCTGGTGAGACCTTGCCTGGCGTACTGCATCCAGCTCTGGAGCCCTCAATATAGGAAGGACATGGACCTGATGGAGAGGGTCCAGAGGAGGGCCGTGAAGATGGTTAGGGGCCTGGAGCACCGTGGCTACAAGGACAGGCTGAGGATGCTGGGGGTGTTCAGCCTGGAGAAGAGGAGGCTCCAGGGAGATCTAGCAGTGGTCTTCCAGTACCTGAAGGGGGCTACAGGAAGGATGGAGAGAGACTATTTGCAAAGGCCTGCAGTGACAGGACAAGGGGCAATGGCTTCAAACTAGAAGAGAGATAACTTCGACTGGATGTTAGGAACAGGTGCTTTACTATGAGGAACACTGGAACAGATTGCCCAAGGAGGTGGCTGGGGCCCCATCCCTGGAGATATTCAAAGTGGGGCTTGACAGGGCTCTGGGCATCCTGATCTAGTTGAAGACGCCCCTGCTGACTGCAGAGGGGGTTGGACTGGATGTCACTTCCAACCCAGACCTCTCTATGATTCCATGATTCTAAACTGAAAACATTGGTTTCAAAGTCAATCTTTCTCAGCCATCGGTTTTCAAAGTAGATCTGACAATAAAATCTGTCTCTCCGCCTAACCCTGCATATTTGCAATACTCACACCACTCCAGTAAACCTACTTGATACCTTGTAGAGTTCAACAAAATCCTCAGAAACACTGGTGAATGACGTATGAACATGATGGGCTAATTACACTTTAGAATGATTGATTTCTATTTCAAATGTGGTTTCTTTGGTTTCCAAGATGTATTATTGTCTGGTAATGGATCAGTATCACCCCATTACAGGAATACTGATTTAAGATAACATGCAGCATACACTAGCACAGGATCACAGGACACAGGATGTCAGAGGTTGGAAGGGACCTCTGGGGTTGGAAGGGACCTCCAGAGATCATCCAGTCCAACCCCCCTGCCAGAGCAGGACCATAGAATCCAGGACAGGTCACACAGGAACACATCCAGATGGGTGCAGAAAGTCTCCAGAGAAGAAGACTCCACAATCTCTCCAGGGAGCCTGTTCCAATGCTCCCACTGTGACCCTCACAGTGAAGAAGTTCCTCGTCATGTTGAGGTGGAACCTCCTGTGCTGGAGTTTCTATCTATTGCCCCTTTGTCCTATCACAGGGTGCAATGGAGCAGAGCCTGTCCCTTCCCTCTTGACACCCAGCCCTCAGATATTTATAAACATTTATTAAATCCCTTCTCAGTCTTCTCTTCTCAAGACTAAATATATATGTGTGTCGGTGTGAGCTGAAATTCCCCCCCCACCGACAATAACCAGGCTAGCTCAGTCTGGAAGCAAATGAAAAGCTGTATTTACAAGCAGAGTCTAAAATCTACAATGAAATGCAATGAATATGTACAAATATACAAAATTCACAACATTCATAAATATATACAATCAACAGAAAAAGCACAATCGATCTCCCTTTGCTTCCCCCCAAGGGGACCCTCCCAAAGGGGCCTCCCTCTCCCAGGAGCTTCCCCCCCAGACCCCCCTGGACAGAGAAGCAGAGTTAGTTAAGCAGAAAGTTGTTAACTTAGCTGCCAAGGTCAGTGTGTTATCTTCAGCCAGAAGAGAAGAAGAAACAGCAGCCAGACAGCCCAGCAACTGCCCCCACTGCCGAACGCAGAATGTGCCGAATGCCTACTTTGTTTTGGGTAATAGTTCTTAAACATTTCTATCTATCCAATGGAAGTGTTTAGAACAATCGTTATTTTGCTTTCTTACACCCAATAGTGACTTATTTACATTCTTTCACTTTCTCTGTTTTGAACTTTGCAAGGAAAAATTAAAAAGACAGTTTCAAACCACCACAGTCCACCCCTTCTAAACAATTCCATTGGCTGCTACTATCATTTATCTAATCTAAAATAATATCTACAACAATAGGTGAATAAAGACCATAGTCCATTCCGGCTATTTCAGATGTAGATGATTCAAAAGAGTCAAATCACAGGAAAAACAGCAAACAGTTTGTTTCCTCGCAGATGGAGCGAAGGAAGGAACAGGGACTCTCAGGTGACTCAGGGCTCTCAGGGTTCGTGCACCGTAGATCTCATGAACTCTCCTCTTGGGCGCGATGCTGTATCTGCACAACACTCTGAATTTAACCTCTCTCAGCCAAAGTTAGATTTCTTTGTGGAATACACTGAATTTCACCATTTTCTTGCATCACCCAATAGGTGTGACCAGGACCTTCAGCAGAAACCACCCCTCGGACAGGTTTGGCCTCTCCTGAAGGAGAAAATACCCAAACAGTTTTGCCTAACAGATTCTTTTCTCTGATAACAGGAACTCTATCACCTTCTTCCTTTCGCAACAAATCTGATTGGGCAGGTCCAGCTCGATTCACTGAACCTCTACTATTCACCAACCAGGTTGCTTGTGCTAAATGTTTCTCCCAGTTTTTCAAAGATCCACCCCCCATGGCTTTGAGAGTGGTTTTCAGCAAACCATTGTAGCGTTCGATCTTCCCTGCAGCTGGTGCATAGTAGGGAATGTGGAATATCCACTCGATGCCGTGCTCTTTGGCCCAGTTTTTTACAAGATTGTTCTTGAAATGAGTTCCGTTGTCTGACTCAATCCTCTCTGGAGTTCCGTGTCTCCACAGGATTTGTCTTTCCAGACCAAGAATGGTGTTACGTGCAGTTGCATGAGGAACTGGATAAGTTTCCAGCCATCCAGTGCTCGCCTCTACCATAGTCAGCACATACTGCTTACCAGATCGAGAACGAGGTAGAGTGATGTAGTCAATCTGCCAGGCTTCACCATACTTGTACTTGGACCATCGGTCACCGTACCACAAGGGCTTGATCCGCTTTGCCTGCTTAATAGCAGCACAAATGTCACAGTCATGGATGACTTGTGTGATAGCATCCATGGAAATGTCAATGGATCTGTCACGAGCCCATCGGTAGGTTGCATCTCTGCCTTGATGTCCTGACGAGTCATGGGCCCACCGAGCTAAGAACAGCTCACCTCGGTGTTTCCAGTCAAGATCAGGATCAGGATCAGAGTTTGTGTCCACCTGGGAAACTCTTGCAGCTAGATCTGCCTGATGGTTGTGTTGTTGTTCCTCTGTAGCTTTGCTCTTAGGAATGTGAGCATCGATGTGTCTCACTTTCACTGGGATTCTCTCAATGCGAGCAGCAATGTCTTGCCACAGATCTGCAGCCCAGATTGGCTTTCCTTTCCTCTGCCAGCCATTCTTCTTCCAGTCTTTCAGCCAACCCCACAAGGCATTGGCTACCATCCACGAGTCGGTGTAGAGATAAAGCTTTGGCCATCTCTCACGTTCAGCTATGTTAAGAGCTAGCTGGACAGCTTTTACCTCTGCAAATTGACTGGATTCTCCTTCTCCATCTCTCGCTTCTGCAACTCTGCGCGTTGGGCTCCACACTGCAGATTTCCATCTCCGCTTGTTCCCAACAAGACGACAGGAACCGTCTGTGAACAAAGCATATCTCTTTTCATCATCAGACAGATCACTGTAAGGAGGAGCTTCCTCTGCACGAGTTACTCTCTCCTCTGGAGGTTTAGCACAGCTTGTGCCTTCTGGCCAGTTTGTGATCACCTCCACCAAACCAGGCCTTTCGAGATTTCCCATTCGAGCTCTCTGTGTTATCAGAGCCATCCACTTAGACCAGGTAGCATCTGTTGCATGATGTGGTGAAGAACCTTTGCCTTTGAACATCCAATTCAGAACTGGCAATCTAGGAGCTAGAAGAAGTTGTGACTCAGTTCCAATCACTTCAGAAGCAGCTTTCACTCCTTCATAAGCAGCTAAAATCTCTTTCTCTGTTGGAGTGTAGTTTGCCTCTGAGCCTCTGTAGCCACGACCCCAGAAACCAAGAGGACGTCCTCGTGTCTCCCCTGGAGCTCTTTGCCATAAGCACCAGGTTGGACCATTGTCACTCGCGGCCGTGTACAGAATGTTCTTAATGTCTGGACCAGTTCGGACAGGTCCCAGACCCATCGCTTGGACTACCTCTCGCTTGATCTGGTCAAAGGCTGCTTGTTGCTCAGGACCCCATTGGAAACTGTTTCTCTTTCGAGTCACATCATAGAGAGGTTTCACAATCTGACTGTATCCAGGAATGTGCAGTCTCCAAAATCCCACTATGCCTAAGAAACGCAGAGTTTCTTTCTTGTTGATGGGATTTGCCATGGTGGAGACTCTGTTTATCACATCCATTGGGATGTGACGGCGACCATCTTGCCACCGCACTCCCAGAAACTGGATTTCTCTGGCAGGTCCTTTCACCTTGTCTCGCTTGATAGCGAAACCAGCTTGCAAGAGAATGTCAAGGATTTTATTACCTTTCTCGAAGACTTCTTCAGCAGTCTCACCCCAGACGATGATGTCATCGATGAACTGAATGTGTTCTGGAGCTCCACCTTTCTCCAAAGCATCATGGATCACTGCATGGCAGATGGTTGAACTGTGAATCCACCCCTGGGGCAAACGATTGAATGTGTACTGAATGCCTCTCCAGGTGAAAGCAAACTGAGGCCTGCATTCCTCTGCTATGGGAATAGAGAAGAAAGCATTAGCAATGTCTATGGTAGCATACCATTTGGCCTGCTTGGATTCCAGCTCATATTGGAGTTCCATCATGTCTGGTACAGCTGCACTCATGGGTGGAGTTACTTCATTCAAGGCACG
This sequence comes from Indicator indicator, assembly GCF_027791375.1. Taxonomy (NCBI): domain Eukaryota; kingdom Metazoa; phylum Chordata; class Aves; order Piciformes; family Indicatoridae; genus Indicator; species Indicator indicator. Next base: position 3,295,382 of record NC_072019.1, read on the forward strand.
GAAATCAACTGTCAGACGCCACTCTCCATTCTGCTTTCTCACAGGCCAGATTGGACTGTTGAAAGGTGAATGAGTTTTGCTGATGACCTTCTGACTCTCCAACTGACGAATCAAGTTTTGAATGGGCACCAAAGAGTCACGGTTGGTTCTGTATTGTCTGTGATGCACAGTTTGAGAAGCAACCGGCAGCTTTACATCCTCTATCTCATGTTGTCCCACAACTGCAGATTCATCTGAAAGCTCAGGTCTAATGGACAACTTCAATTTTCCTCCATCAATTTCTACAGTTGCTATTCCAAAAGCCCATTTGTAACCCTTAGGGTCTTTAAAACGCCCTTCTCTCAGAAAGTCAATTCCCAAAATACAAGGTGCATTAGGACCTGTTACAATAGTATGTTTCTTCCACTGCTTCCCAGTTAAACTTATATCAACCTCTATCTTAAACAACTCTTGAGATCCACCAGTGACTCCCTGAATAGTTATAGATTCTCCCCCTTGATAATTTGATGGTATTATGGTGCACTGAGCTCCTGTGTCAACCAAGGCCCTGTACTTCTGAAATTTTGAAGTGCCAGGCCACTGGATGTACACATCCCAATAGATTCTGTTATCTCCATTATCCCTTACCTCCCCCTGGCGGAAGGCAGGGCACCCCTAATGGTGGGGATTACCTCCACATGTACAGCCGGCACAATGTCCAGCACCAGAATTAGGATCACTGTTGGAGCTATCAGAGTTGTTCTGGGAAACTGAGGAAGCGACAGCTACCCTCCTGGTATTGCTACCTCGGGATCTGCCCCTCTGCAGCTCCCGTAACCTCTTGAAAAGATCAGAAGTTGGTTGACCATCCCATCTGTTCATGTTCTCACCAAACTGATCACGCAGAGTTATCCAGATACTGCCACGTGATTGCCTCTGCTGTCTGTTTCGGTTTGACCTATTCTGGAATGGCCTTCTTGGAGCACGTCTGTTCCTAACAGCTGAAACTTGTATCCATCTGGAGGAAGAGGAATTAGAATCATCCCCCTTCATCAAGTTGGATATGGAGGTTTTAAGTTCCTCCTTCAGCTCTTTCATGCAATTCTCCATCTTTCCAGACAGAGTTTCAATGGCTGAAACCAAAGAAGTACGTGCAAGACTATCCTCCAATTGCCTCATTTGGTCAGTGAAATGGCCAACAGTAGGAGGTGCTCCACCATAATTTCTTGCCACAATCCTGCTTGCCAGAATAGTAGCATAATTAGGAGGAGCAAGCTTAATGAGCTTTTTGGCAAGGCCTGTTCCAACAGGAATTTCATCAGGATTCAGAGTCTTATGATCTCCATACATTACTTCTCTCACAGCAAACTCTCTCAGACGCTTGATTCCCTCAGCTATTGTGGTCCAAGGCTTAGGGTTCCATGGTAAATCATCTCTGCTGGGGTACCTCAGTGAGACTGCCAGTAGGAGGCGTGCCCACAGAGAAACTTTACCAATGCACTTGCCTAGGTGCCTGTCTATGCCTGTATCCTTTGAGAGCATCCCCAACTGAGAGGCCGACTTGTCACCTACCACCAATGCTGGGGCTCCCATATCAAAACACCTGGCTAGCCAAGACAGGACTGGCTCATTATCTCCTCTGATGTAATCCTTCCTCACATGTCTAATTTCCTGTCTGGGTGCATTAGCTGACTGTATGTCATCCTCATCCTCATCATCATCATCATCCTGAGGTCGCTGTCCCCATAATCCTATTTTAATCCTCCGTTGAATTTCTTTGAGTTCAGAGGCACTACCAGCAGTTGCTAATCTACTAGGGTCTACATCCTGACCTACATTTCCATCATCCATGTGGGGTCTCAAGAGGTCTACCAGAGTTTTAAGGCTAACCCTCTCTTCCTCATCAGAAGGATCTTTCTTAAGAGAGGGACCCTGAGTAGAAGGACCCTCATCTCCATCTGCACCATCTCCTGCAGCATCTGCATCTCCTTTACGCTTTCTGGTTACAGTGGCCACCAAATTTACTGGCTTGGTTTTCACATTCACAGCAGAGTTGGAAGAGCAAGTAGCCTTATGTCTTTCTTGATACAGTGCTATCAGTAGCCATATGATTATTCCAAGAAGCAACAAAATTAAGATTAAGGCTAGTACAAGATATCTAAGGTACCACTGGTTCCAAAGACCCTCTGTAGTTGTAAGAGGAGTAACAAACTCATATGTGTCTGCTAGCAGATCCATAGTTGAGTTACCATAGCTTCTTAGCCCAATAAGACCACAACAGAATTCACCAACATTCAGTAACTTGTTCTTAACCCAAAGAAACGACTTATATGCCACATATCTCACAATCTTGTCTATCATGCAAGAAATGGCCCATCTGTAAACAATCACACTGATAATAGATGAAATAGAATGACTCAGAATCCAAAACAGCTTCATTTTGCTTCCTAATCTGAGCAGAAATAAATCACAAGCAATCGAGCCCCACGTTGGGCGCCAAAAATAAAAAGTGTGTCGGTGTGAGCTGAAATTCCCCCCCCACCGACAATAACCAGGCTAGCTCAGTCTGGAAGCAAATGAAAAGCTGTATTTACAAGCAGAGTCTAAAATCTACAATGAAATGCAATGAATATGTACAAATATACAAAATTCACAACATTCATAAATATATACAATCAACAGAAAAAGCACAATCGATCTCCCTTTGCTTCCCCCCAAGGGGACCCTCCCAAAGGGGCCTCCCTCTCCCAGGAGCTTCCCCCCCAGACCCCCCTGGACAGAGAAGCAGAGTTAGTTAAGCAGAAAGTTGTTAACTTAGCTGCCAAGGTCAGTGTGTTATCTTCAGCCAGAAGAGAAGAAACAGCAGCCAGACAGCCCAGCAACTGCCCCCACTGCCGAACGCAGAATGTGCCGAATGCCTACTTTGTTTTGGGTAATAGTTCTTAAACATTTCTATCTATCCAATGGAAGTGTTTAGAACAATCGTTATTTTGCTTTCTTACACCCAATAGTGACTTATTTACATTCTTTCACTTTCTCTGTTTTGAACTTTGCAAGGAAAAATTAAAAAGACAGTTTCAAACCACCACAATATGACGTGACATAAAAGACTTCTAATATTCCCATGAAATAGATGAATTGAATATATACTGATGGGACTCAAGAAGAAAAATTGAGGGTTTGGATCATCAACCAAGAGAAAGGCACTTTCTCACTTTCTGTATCACTTACCTGTTTCAGCATTTATCTCAGATTAAGCAATTTTTATCTGTTTCATTATTTGCATTGTGTTCTGACTCACAAGCAGAAAGCTTCTACACTAAGTGCTATGATAAGCAATATACAGTGTTCTACATAGCCAAAGCAACATTAAGTATCAGTTGGAAGGAGAGAAAAAAATAAAAAATTAGGAGAAAACACCAAAAATCACTGTGGTCTCACTGCACACAAGGCACTTCAAAATGCCACTTTGTTTGCAACTATTGTTTGTGCTGTTCTGGCACTGTCTGTCCTAGCCAGACCTTTTGTCTTGCTCACTGAGCAAATAATATTTCAAGACATGCTGACAATTAACACATCCTGGTCATGCGTAGATGAATGATTTCTAGTGTTAGAACAGACAGGAGCAGAACTCCAACAGCAGAAGTATCCTAGTAGCTGTATGTGAGTACCAAGTTTTCCTGTTCTATTAAGCTGTAAGGTGGAGCGTAGGTGATGAGACATGAGCCAAACAATGTACTCTTACCAGTTTGTAAAATTCTATTAGGTTTTTAAGACAATGCAATGCAAGCAACTCTGATTTGGCTCCATACACAGTCCAGTTATGTTCTCAGCAGGAATCCAGGAGAACTGCTTGTGTGATGAGGACATATTTGCTTCATATAGATTTGACTCTAAATCCATGTTACAACCAACCATAATGAGTGCCTCTGCAACTGTCCTAAACTGCAATCTTTTCAGACTCTCTTTCACTGAAGTCATTAGTGAGCATGCTAACAGGTGAATGCACAGATGATTCTGCAATCCCAGGCCACAACTTACTGAAGTGACTGCAAGCACAGCCAAGTTTTTAGGCTGAATGCTTCTGCGTTTCTTAAGATGGACCACTGAGCATTTTAAAACTCAGACAGCGTAAGAGATAAAGCCACTGATCACCAGAAAGCCAAAATTTCTACTGGGTATTCCTTTCGCAGAGAACATCTTATAACAAGATACCTTCCCTTGCACACAAATCACCAGAGTATTTTTCAATTTATGAGAGTCAAGCAATAACAGAAAGGATCACCAACCAGAACACCAAGGTAAGAGAATCCATACAGATCAGTTCTATGAGAGCAAATGCTGTTACCAAAAGGGTTTTTTTGTGAGAATTGCAGGAAAAAAAGGCATTGTTTTACAGCTGAGACACCTTCAGTTCCATGTCAGGAGAAGCAGACAAGCCTATAGATTGAACTGAAGTAATTTAGGGACGAACTCCATGTAGTAAGCAAACGTAAGCATGTACTTGTATGACACACAGCCAATATCAGAAACTAAGATGGGTTTACTCAGATACACCAATCAAAAATGCCTGATTGAAACTGCAAGTGAATGCTCAGAACCTCACCTAACTTAGTTTCCAGTGTCCAGAAGGCTACACCTGTCCTGGCATACAGTCACTGTCATCATAGCTGCCTGTGACATGGCAGGAAAATTTCATTAATTTCAGATAAAGAAGTAAGACATTCATCTGCTGCTGGGAAATAAAGTCTTTTTCTCATTTGGCAATATTCTTAGTAGGGAGAAGATTCCTAGAATACAACAACCAGCAAAGCTCTTTCCTGGACAAAAAGTTTTTCAGAAATTCCCATGTCGTGTCACAACACCATTAACCATTATCAGGTCTATCATAAATGTATTTAGACAGAATTTTGAGTACACAAACTGAAAATTTAATCTATCTCCAAATGTGCAATGCCTTAAATGATCATGAGTGACAGACATCTAACTTCAGACTATTTGGTTGTTTTCCCTAAGAGCTAAGTTTTACTACATGAACAGAAAACTAGAAAGCACCCTCAAAGCTGTTAAATTCATTTCCTTAAAAAAAGGGCAGGAGCTTAACAAAATCCCAATACAATTCCAACATTCTGAGAGTACCCTGGAAGCCCAAAAGCCATCAGGAACATAGCAGGAGAGAACAAAGGCATCCATAGGGTTGGGTTTGTTTGGTTTGGGTTTTTTTCCAGTTTCCTGAACTGGCAACACATTTATTTTAAAAACAAACAAACCCACAACACAACTGAACTTAATGCTCAGAGATTAAACAACAGTCTATACTACTTTGCACGACATGAGAATCCCACCAGTTCCTCCTCATCTGACCCTGGTGAGAAACATTTCCTGTCAGCTCCAGAAGCAGCCCCACCAGCTGAATGACTGTACCCACACAGCAAACTTCTCAGGTGCTGCCAGAAGCAGGAAGGATGCTTACCTCCCATGCTGCTTTTAGTGCTTTTAGCTATTTGAAGCACAACACAAACAGGGGCAGTTTAGGAGCCAAATGACCTCCAAAGGAAAAGGATGCACAAATGATTAGCAAGACTAAATTACACTGTTTCCCTTCAGTCACTCTACAGACACAGTGGTTTAACTCCATTACTTCAAATGCATTACGAGTAGGTTTACAACTGTCACACAACCCTTTTCTTCTGCCTCTATGCTGCTACTTTTTCTGACTTTGCATTTAAACAGAACATAAACACATTCTCTGTAACACAAAACATACTTTTATGTTTTCATATTGCATCTCTAAAATTATCACCATTCTTCAACAATGCAACTTCATTCCTAGAAACAGTTGCCTTAAAGTGTTAAGCATTCCTTTGCAACTCTTGAGGGAAATGACGCTGCTCCTTATAGCTCTTACCAGCACAGCTTCCCTGTGTCAAGTGCAGCTCTTGAAACACACTAAATTCAACATTTAGCATACAGTGTTTAAATACAACAGATTTTTGCATTTATCCTGTTAACAGGGCAACTGCCTCCTCCAAAAAGCAAGCATTTAACTCCATTTACACAATGAAACCATAACTTCGCAATATTTTGATGTGTTCTAAAAGAAGATCAACTCATGTGAACAGAATGTGAAGTCAGTTGAATAGGAATTTCTTGTTCTCTATTATAAGGTGAGCAGAAGTAGTAATCATTCTTTGTGTCACTCTTTCCCATTTGGAGTTTAAGGGAAAATGCAAAGGCAAACCAGCTATGGCAAAATACCTTGCTTATGACGATTATGCCTGAGCAACCTGATCTAGTGTGAGGTGTCCCTGCCCATGGCAGGGAGGTTAGAACTAGATGATCCTTGAGGTCCCTTCCAACCCTAACAATTCTACGATTCTATAATGATTACAACTTGACATTAAAGTTTGCAAAATACGTCCTAAAGGAAACACAGAAACCCTAATTTATAGGCTGTTTTCAGACGTGAGCTTATAATTTTAGCTAGGTTTTAATCTACATCTTCACCTACATGTGCAAAGAAACCAGAATCTGATTCAAATTCTAGGAAATGGAATCTTAAGAGCCTTGCTCAAGCCTTGTTTCTAATTAAGGACTTAACACTTGGACAGTACCTTCCAAACATGGATTAAGAATTTTGCAAAGGAAGACAGCATGCCTGGAAACTGCTGCCTTGGCTTTCCCAGCTCAGGAAGTGCAGATACCACACCCAAAATCTTGTTCAAGTCTTTTTTTCCTCCTCTCACCACTTCTGCTTTTTCTCTTCTCTTTTCCATATAAAGCTCAGCATTGAGTTTTAACCTTTTCTCTTAAACCAGAATCGCCAAACCTAAGAAACCTTTGTCCACTCAAATTTTTAAGTTCTAAACATACAGCTACAGTTCCAAGACGTATGGATAAATGTCAAATAAAAAAAATACGAGGTTAATGTCATCAGCATTTTAATACTTTATCTGCCAGTCACATAGAATCTTCCACCCTAAGTATATGCCTGTAAAACATCATGGTTCCACCTGGATCTTTATCAACATCAGCCTACCACAAAAAAATAACAGTGACATGTAAGTTGCAAAGCAGAGTTATGTTCAGGTTCCTCTTAGTACATAGAATTATTTTAAGGAGTAAGAAGAGCAACTTATTTTGACTTCAGAAGGCTTCAAGCCCTTCATGAACAGTTACATAATTCTTCCCTTTGTAGCCCTGCTCATGTTTTATTTTCTTTACAAACAGAAGTATCTATCCCAATAGTTATGATTAGTACATCGACATGTATCTGCATCCTCAGATAACATCACCACTGGTAGAAAAAAACAAATTAAAAGGACTACTTCTGTGAACCAGACAGGAAACTCTACACTTCAGCCTCTTCAAGTCAGTACTAGAGAGAGAAGTGCCTGATGGCTCTGCAAAGAGCATTTTACATCTTGAAAGTTTAACCAGCTTTCAAAGCTTTTTAAGCAGATTTTAAATCCTCCAATACATGAAAGGCAAGCCACTAAACTACACATGAAGAGAGCTAACAGCGTATCTCCTTAAAGAATGATAAACCTCTGTGTAAGATGGGACTGTTCAGTGTGTGGGAGGGCAGAAGCATGCTGACATTAGCTCAGAAAAATATGCAAAACTCTTTAACACTTCTGAATGCAAGCAATTTAAAAGCCTGCAAACTATCCCCCAGGCAGCCATCTCAAACGGTTAAGTACTAAAACGAAACTAAAATTACATTTGGAAAAAAAAAGCACAGGAACGTCAGCTTTGATACTGGCTGCCTACATTACATGATGCAGGTTGCTGGTTTCAGCTTTTATTTAGTTGTATTAATGCTAGTTTGCTCATTCTACCGAATTTTACACAAAATTATTTTTGTAACAAGTTAGTATTTTTATTAAACTCAACGATTTTCTCCCTTTCAGTGTCACTGCCCAAACCCCAATTACACTGCTGAAAGTAACATATGGCATTACATGGGAAAAAAAAAAAAAAAAAAAGACACAGTCAGGCAAATGTCTGTGGGGAATAATTCATCTCTACCAGCATTGATACCACAGTGCCTGCCCCCACATTACTACAGCTGGAATCTCTGGAGTGGAGAAGAGCCTGCCACTCCTACCAGGACTGTCCTCCAGCTGCTGGGGAGTAGGATCATCGCTTCCCACCAAGGTCTCTTCCCCTCAGTGAAGAATGCAGGGGAGATAGGAGAAAGGGCTTCCTTGACCTATTTCTCCAGCAGCTCTCACCCTTTTCCCTCCTACACACACATATCTGCATCCACCCCCAAGTTACACATACATCCAAGAATTTCTGTAGGCTGGCTAAAAAAAAATAATTTAAAAAAAAATTAGAAAATGAGGCACTTAAAAGCAGTAACTTTTTCCTTCACGTTTTGGCAATTGCAAAGAGAAGCTGAAAGCTGGAGCAACTACCCTCCATTTCTCAGTCTCTGAAAGGAAAAGGTAAAAAAGCATCAATGCCAATCTTAGATGCTAAATCACAGTTGCCTTTTGTTGTTCGTAATTCTCCAATGCCCACTCATTGCTAGTGACAATCCAAGCACACAGAAGACATTGTACATATCCTGAGAAGCTTCCCAATTAAAGAAACTGAAATATAATGAAAACATTCATTTAACTACAATTGGAGGATTTAAAGTTACACAAAAATATTATAATTTAATCAAGGATTTGCAGGTATGCTTGGTGCTCATATGTAAGAGAGCTCAAGTCAAATTCTGGCTTATATTCCTTGGTTTTGTCAAAAAAGATGACCATGATGTACTTCCTGCTTTCGCCCTCAACATGTTTACATAATCTTCAACAAAAGACTGTGAAATGTTCTGCTCCTAACCAATGATCCTGTAGAGGCACCAGACCAGATTAAACGTCATCTTCCAAGCCTCTTAGGTACCATCACTTGAAAATTTCTCATCAGGAAAAACAAGAAAGCATTACAGAGAAGTAGCACTTATCTAAATAACACCATATGAGCTAATGAGAGGGGGTATAAACCTTGATGAAACTTTAGAGAAGCACGGAAAGAAAGTTGGGGTTTTTCTACACATAAAAACTGCATGAGAGACTACAAGCATATAAGCCATGTTCTGAAATAGCATTATACAAACTGAAAAAGCAGCTTTAATTTTTTATTGGAGTAAAATAAATTCTAATATGGTAACACAGTAATTGAGACTAAAAAAAAATCAAAAATAAATATGAGACTTGTAAGAAAGTGTATCTAATCCACAGCAATACATGGCTGCTCCTCATCATCACCTGAAGAACAGAGACTGCTTGAAATAGTCAGAGAAACCTAACTTCCTGTAGGACAATACTTAGTATGATTCCAGTTAACACCAACAGGGAAAAAGGTTGGAAGCATATAAGGATTCTATCAAAAGTTTTAATTGCTCTTAAAAAAAAATTCACCTTTCTTCATCTATCACACCAACAGAATTATCTTTTTAAATCAGGCTCAAGTGATGCTCTGCAAAAAAAAGTACGTCAGAGGAAAACAGTTATCTGGTGATCAGCACATTACACCCACAGGTTCAGAGCCTGTGGTTAATAAACAGCTCCCTACAGCGAGGGGAAGAAAAAAAAAAAAAAAAAAAAAAAAAAAAAAAAAAAAAAAAAAAAAAGAAGAAGAAAGCAGCCTTAGAAGACTCTTAATTGAAACCCTACTAGATCTAGACAGGTTGCTCATGGGCAGAACTACCAACTGCATTAAACTTTCTTCAGAACTATGACCTTCCTGGAACTATACTACAAACCATAATCAAATTTCATGCACAGAATTTTGCATTTCTAGCCTAATTCCTAGACTTAATAGATCCTCGACTTAATAGTTCTTAATTCCACCAATACACAACTAAATTGGTTTTCATGGCTTTTCTTTGAAAATTTGAAGATCTTTTCCAACCTTAACAATTCTGTGATTATCAAGGATCTAGATAGAAGGCTTCCTAGCATTAAAGGGGAAATAGAGACAAAGCAATCAAATTTCAAGCCTTGTTCAAAAAATATTCTTTGCTTCAGCAGAACATTTTGGAGGGTTTTCAAGTAAAACTTGAGCAGTCAGGACTAAAGCAATCCTAGACCCATGGTATTCAGTGGCTGAATTTCCTGGATCTGCCTGCACACTCCAGAGAGTCTTTTGGTTGCTTTTCTTATGTGATACTAACAAAGGAAGGCATAGAAAACAGCACTTCTAACCACACAAACTGAAATCAATTTGAGTCATCTTCTTGGGAAACCGTTGACAGATATGCTGAAGACTTTAGGTTCACAGAAGTTGCTGCATATTGCCCTTTCTACTGCAAGCTGCTGTGTTTGCACTGCCTTTTGTGTCTGCAATCCACATTTAGTAAAAATCAGTAGAGTATGTACAGTTTATAGAGTGACTTAAATTTATCATTGCATATTTAACCACAATACAGAGTTCAGCCATATATGTGTGCATACAGTATGGGTATATGTTTGTACAGGCATAGAGACATAGACACATGTACACTATAACTAAGGTTACATAGCACTACTATTTCAGAAATGTCCTGTGGAAGAGTTCAGAAACATCAGCTTTCCAGAAATTCAGTTTGCTCTTCATGATGGGAGGACCTGGAAAAAAAAAAAAAAAAAAGGGGGGGGGAAACAGGAAAACAAACAAACAAAAAAAAAGCTGCAAACTGCTTTGATAGACAACTCCTAGGCTCACTCATATCTTACATCTCCAAGTGCACTTTAACTTTCAAGAAACAACAGAGTGCCAGGAGAAGAGTAGGGCTGCTGTAGGTGCATCTGTCTTGCAATCTTGAACCAAAAGGCTCACATAAAACTATGCACGCAGGACAACTGCAACAGTACATTATTCCCAATAACTAGAAAGGATAATTCAGTGCAAAGCACAAGAAAAAAAAAAAAAATCCATCTTTTTACCCCCCAGCTAAAGAGCAACATTCATCCTTAAAAATAACACAACAGTTTTGATAATACTAATTTCTGTTATCGAGTTGTCCTCTGGGTCTGTAAGTGAAAATCTAATACAGAAGGCCAGGTGATTATGGTAAAGTTGGCACACATTTTTGGTACTTCTTTTGTTTGCTTTTTGATGAAAGAGTGACACAGGAAAAAACCACAAAAATCTTCAACTGCCTGGGAGGCAATGTAAACCCTTTTGCTACAAGGTGCTACTGACATGGCAAGCCAAATTCACAGTTAACGAATATTGAGCTCTCAGAATAACTTAGCACTCCTGTCTCAGTTGCTTAGCTAACTCTCAAGAATTAAAGTTAATTCATCTCAAGTTTATCTCATTTGCAAGAAGCAGGTTATGAAATCTGAAATTAAAAGAATGAAATAGAATTAGACAGTTGTCACAATAACTGGTTACTGTGTTTTGACATATAGTGATAATTGATGCTTCCCATCCTGACTGTGATGGAAGTTACAGTGCGGGCTACAATCTGATTTTGTTCTTAAAGGTTTGTATTAACCTACACAAAACTGCCAAAGTGTTGAGTAGAAAACAATGGTGGAAATAATTAGCAGAATAACTTAAGAACAAATTTCATATTACATATAAGCCTTGTTGCATTTGGTTATCTGCAATCCTTTGTAGCTGGAGGAGCCCCAGGACATTGTCAGATTTGCAAAATGAACATTCCCCAAGAGCTGTGCTATAATTAAGAATTTATCCAACAATAATTCTCCAAAAGCAGAATAATTTTTCATGATGTCACACTCAAAACACCAACTCACCAACAACTACACATGCAATAGAGCTACCTCAATTTCTACTTGTTAGAACAGTTAAATGCTGCCACAGAGAAATTAAAATGCAGGAGAACGCACACTACAGCAAAGCTTGAAAAGGAAAAACTTAAAAATACGTGGGTCATATTAAGGTCTTCCTCTCTCCTAAGTCAGCTTCTCCTGCTGTTCACTCATGCAAGAAGACCATAATTTTGAGGCTGTGATATTTCCACGGCAACACTGGTGACAGTGATGTCACAAATTGAGCCCTGACACAGCTTCAGGATCGAGTACAAGGAGCAGATGGGATGCGAGGGAGAAAGCCCCTATTTAAACACAAATCTCTTTCATAAGAGAGAAAGAGGCAGGAGCAAAGAAACAGGTGAATGGATCATGTTTTCAAGTATGATATATTCAAAAGATTATCCTAGCATGAAAATCTATTTAAAGGCAAGACCTACAATACAGGGTAACTGTCAAATTTATTAGACCTTATAATAAACCAACCTTGAAACCTCCCTGTTTAGCATGACAAGCCTTGTGCTCCGTTTCTAAAGTGGTAGTGAAGACAAAACACTTCCATTCCTTATGAATCTCCTTTAAATAACTTTAACATTCAGGTATATTAATTTGAAACATCATTGTGCTCATAATACCACATGTAAATATGATGTCAAGTGAGTTTGTTATCTAAATTAGATATAATATGAAAGAAATTAAAACAAATCCCAGACAGGACACTGAGTACAGCAGATTGGTAACTGGAATATTCAGCCAGCACAATATGATTGGTGAAAGGGGACTCTTCTTTTGTGTTGACCTGCAGACTCACAAGAAAAAACACAACCTCCAGGTCAGCTAAAACACCCCTCAGCTCTTCACCAGTCACATGCCACCACCTCCAGCACTACTCCTATCGCATCTCCTTCCTGCCTGTGCCCAACCCAACAACAGCAACTGAGCCCACACCAGGCGAAGGGACAATAGCAAAAAGTGGGTGCACCCATAATCCTGACATACAGTCCTCACACTAGCTCAGGTCACAGTTCAAGAAGATTTCTTAAAGACCCGACTCTCCACAGAGGAGAGCTGATGAGCAGCATGAACACCCATCAAAAGAGGCAAGGGAAGTGACAATGACCAGAATTCAGGCATAAGCAGTCATTCAGACAGCTGCAGGTAACAAAAGTGGTTTCTCATGGCAGTGGAGGCAGAAAGATGCAAAACAAATCAGAAGTCAAAAGGGAGATAAAAGGAATTAAAAGGGTATAGATGCATGTTCTGATCACAGAAGGAAAAAAAAAAAATCTACATTTTTCAAGATTTCAAGATGAAGACTTGAAAGGATTATCAACAGTCTAAAAGGATTATCTGGTCTAAAATCTGCAGGTTGATGCCGGGCCTCAGCCAAGACGTGAACAGGCCCCCAGGAAGGGATGTCAGGTGGAGGCAGATACTAAATGCACAAAGCAAGGAGGAATAGATCAGAAGTCAAGTAGCTGAGCAAAGTTCACATCCATGATGTCTATGAATTTACTATGGCAAAGAACAGAAGGTAAAATGTGCCATAATACAAACCACAACAACCACCAAAGATTTGATTCTCTGAACCACAACAGCACCAACAGCAAACTCACAAAACAGGCAATAAACTGAAGGATGCTGGCTGGTGGCAAAGAGAAAATACCCAAGGACTGCACCAGGACCAAACTATCATTCCATACCTAAATGAACAATCTTATGAAAAAGGGGGAGGGGGGAAAGACAAAAAACAACAGGACAACAGGTACAGAAAAGCCTGTTAAAGCCTATTGAGATTGTCAGGAAAAGATCTAAAGAATTATAATCAGTTAGATTCAGCAAAAATAGTATTTATAAGCATATCAGACATGTGTCCATGACACCATTAATAGAAATGTTGTCTGATTTTTTTTTAAAAAAAGGGAATAGTTTGAGACTATGAATTTCTACAGGCTTCTAACTTGTTAGAGCCAGCATTCAGAGTAGTAAAGATCCATTAGCACAGTAGGGTAAGAATTACACGCTATTTTAAGATGCAGTTTACTGTTTTTTACAAGTGTGATTACAACACAGCTATCATAGACTAACGTCACTACAACACAAATCCAACAAGACTTCTCTCCTTATGTTTTTATAAGGCAAACCTCAGAGGACCACAGGAATCCAGTTCCCCTAATGGACTTTCTAGAAGTTACTTTAATTTCAGCACTGCAGATCCCATCTTCTTTTTACCTGAGTTAAAAGGCCTCTCATAACTCTTGCATCTCTGTTACAATGTGTTTATAGAGACATGAAACTGATAGCTAATATAAACTCAAGTTAGCCTTCACTGTTTGTATCATGTATCAAACCAAATCAGCTGCCAAACATGAGCTAGAAAAAGTCTCTTTCTGTTGCTCAGAATATAAACTATTTTTGTCATTATCACACTGATAGAAGTCAATTGTTCTGCTAAAATGAAATCTTACACAAAATCACCATTTTGAGACTTAAGAACTGGTTTGCACATCCAGGTTTTGCAGGTATTACACACACACACAAAAAAAGATACTTTTACAATAATCAATAAAATGAAAATATAACAATAAGAAAATAACAACTATGGATCATAGAATCGTAGAATTGTTAGGGTTGGAAGGGACCTCAAGGATCATGTAGTTCCAACCCCCCTGCCATGGGCAGGGACACCTCACACTACAGCAGGTTACTCAGAGCCACATCCAGCCTGACCTTAAAAACCTCCAGGGATGAAGCTTCCACCACCTCCCTGGGCAACCTGTTCCAGTGTCTCACCACCCTCACGATGAAGAATTTCTTCCTAATATCCAACCTGAATCTACCCTTCTAGTTTTGCTCCATTCCCCCTAGTTGCATCACTACCCAACATCCTAAAAAGTCCCTCCCCAGCTTTCTTGTAGGCCCCCTTCAGATACTGGAAAGCCACAACAAGGTCTCCTTGGAGCCTTCTGTTCAGACTGAACAACCCCAACAACATCACTCTGTCTCCATAGGAGAGGAGCTCCAGCCCCCTGATCATCCTTGTGGCCCTTCTTTGGACACATTCCAGCACCTCCAGATCTTTCTTGTAATAGGGGCTCCAGAACTGGATGCAGTACTCCAGGTGGGGCCTCACCAAAGCGGAGTAGAGAGGGAGAATCTTCCTCCCTTTACCTGCTGCCTATTAATCTATTAATTAACATTAATAGATTTTAAAAGGCAATAAAATATCCATAGTCACTTCCTAATAAACTCCCACTCCAACTGCAATTCAAAACATAAGATGATACTGTATCACAATGCAGATTATTTATTTCCACCCCTCATGTCTACAAATAAGTATCAAGAGCATGGTGTATTACCTTCACTTTCAGATGCTTGGCATTTTACTTTCAGTACCAAATCAAAGGTACGTTCTGGATTTTCCCTAGAAGAAGTAAACACAATTGATTAATCATGTGTGCTTCACAGAGTGTTTCTGCCATGTTATAGCTTTCTCTTCCTAGTTGTACAGCATAAAACAAAGAAATTTTTTAAAGGATTAAAATACAGTTAGAAACCGGGTTAGTTCTAAGGATGAACCAAAAGGTCACATTTTCCTGTAAAGCCTTTAAAAAAAAAAAAAAAGAGTAAAACAAGAAGCAAAACTGTGTGCTATATTGCACCCATAGTGTCGCTGCCTCAAAAAGCTTTTACTTCAGTTCAGCATTCCATACCTGACACCTGGCAAAAAAAGTGATACTAAAATCCTTGTTACTCAAACTGAAAGATGGATTGATGGAGTCGTAGGCAGCCTTTTCTAAAGCTAGGTTTTATTCCTATTTCCTAGAAACAGCCCATCATTGGACACTGATTTTAATTCTACAAACTCAGGCACTGCCCTTCCAAAGTACACAATTATCACCACATGGCTGAGAATCACTTCCCATCCTCCTTCACAAGGGACTGACCTTTGGCTCTGAGCCTCAGGCACGATTCAGCGAGCAAGCATCAATGCAACAACTAGGAATGAACGTAACCCCAAACCAGCCTCCATATCTGCAGCAGCCATCATGGGCAGCTCCCAGGGATGGCCAACGCCTCTTCCACCTCCTCAGTAAATACACACCTGGTAATAACAAACTGCATATGCCAACAGCAATTAGCACTCAACCTAATCCCAAACCATTATTATGCCACCCACTTCTCTCTGCCTACCAAGGACACTGCTATTTATATGAAAAGCAAGTGGTATAACCACACCCATATCAATTATCTATTTAACCACATAAAAGGCTCACACGTGAACTCCTTTCTCTGGTAACACCCCCCCTGAAGGCAGCTGGAGTTTTAGGCAAATGAAGAAGGAAAAAAAAAAAAATCCAAGATTTGGTTCCAAGTTTCTAGAATGCTTTAAGTGAAGCATACAGCAAATCAACATGCTGTTGTTTCTTTAAAGTTTTTGAATGAAATCCAAAGGCTGAGCTGGGGAAAATTTCAGCTCTCACAAATGAATTCAGAACATGCTTTCACTGACCACAGCATCACCATCAACTGAGATATGCAACTATAATCTAATTCAGGTTACTGAGACGTAACCTGCCTATATCACAACCTTTCTTTGCATTGTATTTTAAAGTATTTAGCTGGGAA
Source organism: Indicator indicator (assembly GCF_027791375.1). Taxonomy (NCBI): domain Eukaryota; kingdom Metazoa; phylum Chordata; class Aves; order Piciformes; family Indicatoridae; genus Indicator; species Indicator indicator. The sequence goes on from NC_072019.1 coordinate 3,311,755, forward strand.
AATCCTGTTATCTACTGATGATGTGTGTAGGAGATCAAATTCTGCTCTGAGTTACAACAGCCTAAATCCAGGATATTGGAGATTTATTCTGGTATTAAAGTCTGTCCATTGTTCTTCTGGCAGGCAGGAGGGCAGGTTCAGAATGAAACTGATCAGGATTGGCTTTGTTGAGTCACCTAGAAAAGTGAACCACAGAAGTCCTTCCTTTAAAAGAAGTCACATCTCCCCATCATATTACTGTAGCTCAGGCACTGGGTTTATACTCTCAGGTTATTTTTTCCTAAACCCCAGAGCAGACAATGCTGGGTTTTTAAAGTGAATTGGTTAAAGTCTTATAAACATTGAATGAAAGCTTCCACCTCAACTCCTGGCTGAATTACCCTCATGAAGAAAGCTCTTTGAAGTCACACTGCCTTCCGTCTTTCACTATACCACTCTAAATCTGCTTTTGCAGAAAAACACTTCTAAGTTTACTCGTCACATCCCACCACACTTAGAAGTGTCAAAAATGTGTCAAACTAATCTGAGAATTGTCAGACTGTCTCTCATTTCCTTTACAACTATCTCGTAGCAGCCTGCTTATTCATCACATATTTACACAAAGATTTTTGTCAATTCCTGAAGCCTGTGGTTAGCATCTTGTTTGCCTCCAGTGTCAGCAAGACCAGGTGGCCACTCCTGATGGGTAAGGCTTCACAGAAGTGTTTCTAAGTGCCTAAAAATCTCTTTTGCACCTGCCATCCCATAACAGCAAAAAGGTTTGCAATTACTGCAGAGATTAATGTCACCAACTTCAGCCCACCAGCTGCTGCTGCAAGCAGGGTCGCCGCAGGCAGCGGTACTGCCCAGGCCTGAGGGAGCGCTGGCGACCAAAGCAGGGAGCTGGGCCTGAGGGCTGCGGCCACGCTCTGGCCACGCCGGGTAAGCGCCTCAGGAACAAGCTGCCACCATTTCACAGTCCCCTTACACCGGCCGCAGGCCAACAGCGTGCAGCAACCGCTCCGCCCGCCCCCGCGACTACTCCCCGGCACAAACGCCTCTGACCCGGCGAGGCCGGCAGTCGCAGGAGCTGCGGGAGGACGATGTCAGGGCAGGCGTGCTAGGGCCGCCAGCAGAAACGGAGAAGACAAGAAGCGGGTGAGCGGCCGCCAGCACTGCAGCCGCAACCTGCCCCTGCCCCTGCTCCAGGCCGGGCTGGGGGCGCCGCCCTGCCGCTGTGTGCGCCCCGCTCCCTCCACGCCGCGGGTCCCGCCTCGCCTCGGCTCCGCTGCCGCCCGCCCCGCTGTCACTCAGCGGCCACGGTGCGCCCGGCCCCTCGCATGCTCCCGCCGGGTGGGCTCCCCCTCCCCTCCCCTCCCTCTTTGCCGCCCGGCAGGCCAGGGCGGCTGCGAGGCCTACTTGCTGCCCGCTCGCTGCGGAGCTCGGCTCGGCCCGCCATGCCTGACAGCCCCACCGCGGCCCCCCGCCGACTAACCCTCCCCCTTCCCCCACTCACTTGAACCTGCTGTCCATGGTCACATTGCGGGCACTCGGCAGCTGCTCCAACGCCCCTCAGGGAGAAGCGCCCCGCCCGGCAGGGGCGAGGGGGCAGCGCCGGCCCCTCTCCCTTCGGCGGCAGGGGCGGCTCAGTGCTGTGAAGGCGGTGGCGGGCGGCGGCCCATGGCTGCTCCGCTCCCCCGGCTCGGGCCGCGACTGCAGCGGAGCGGCAGCACCGCCTCCTCCCTCCGTCTCTCAGTTCCTGTTGCAGTGGCTCCGGCACCTTCTGGGAACCAGGAAGCTCCGCAGCGGCCTGGGGAGCCGTCGGGGCCGGTGTCACCTGAGCCCGGCGGGGGAGGGCCCGGGGACGAGCGGGAGGCGGTGGGGACTGCGGGGCCTGCCCCTGCCAGGGGCGGCGTACGGCCCGTGTCCTCCGCGGCAGGTGCGCCAGGAGAGGCCCGGGATGGCTGTAGCAGCTTCCCGGCAGCCGGTCTGGAACTGAGACCGCTCCCCGAGAAGGGGTTTTGCGTAGGTGGGGTAGGGCAGCCCATAGGTACGGCAGCACCGGCAGCTGCCGTGTGTTACGGCACGGACACCGTCACCTTTTGCAAAAGAAGCTCCTCAGAAAGTTCAGCAGGTGTGTTACCTTACACATCTTAACCACCCTTTTACATTCTTCATGCGCAGCAGGAAAGCAGAGCTTTTCATACCAAAGGTCATATACGTTCATTTAACCTGCGGTAATCTGTTTAGTTTATATCGAGAGCTAAACAGTCTCCCAAACTGCTGTGGTGGTGCAGTGGAGCAGGGCGCTGGAGTAAATGTGGCGTCCTGTAAACACATAAAAAGCCTTATGTCCTCGAGTTTGGAAAAGAAGGAAAAATAACACCATCCTTGACAAGCTTCCAAGTCTCATTCATCTGAGAGGTACTGAGAAGCTGAATTCCCACCTACACTGAGTTTCCCTCACCGGTGTAGTATCAGTGCCATGAAAAATAGGTGTAGAATAGATTCTGTGGTTCTGGGCCAAAGTAAAAACATTCTTTTCACTCTTCCTCCAGAAACTAATCATTGTATCAACGGTTAAATAGAAGACAAAATTTCAAGCCAACTGTTTATTAAACACATACAGCAGCATTAGTGCATTACCAAACCTGAAAAATCAAGGGTTTGAAAGTCAGGAAGTTACAAACACTGACTTTTCCAAAGCAATATTGTTTTGGCTTCATTACACATCCTACACACCTCACAGGATATAGATTAAATAATAATAAAAGATATAGATGTGCAGCAAAAATGACTGAACATTGCAGCAGGAACCTTAGCTTTGGGATTTCCTTGGTTTTCAAGTACTTAGCTTCCCAGCCTTCATTTTGCAATAATTCTTGGCTGTGTTTTAACAACTAATATTTGCAACTCCCACTGAAGTGAATGAAATTGCTTGAGCCTTTGTATCCTTAACACATAACCGTGAGACTGATAGAGCCAAGAGGTTTTTCAGAAAAAGAAGCTATCAAATACATGGGTTTGCGTATTATGAGAGGCTCTTGAAGCAGGCAGCTTTCACTGATCTGCTGTTAAGTTCAACTTCTCTCCTAGTCAGCTAAAGGGCTAGGAGAGAAGGAGGGTGGTACCTCTCCACAGCAAAGGGAAGGACAAGGCAGGGGGCTTGCTGCAGCCCCCAGAGCTTGTCAGCTGCAGTGCCCAGAGCAGGCTGGATGCATCCCACACAAAGGGATGCTGCAGAACTGAAAGGGCTTCAGCAGCAGCACCTAGTAAAGATGGGTACATTGGAAAGCATGCATGGAGAAGTAAACCGTCACAATCTTGCCTGTACACCTGCCTGTCTACCTCCCTTCTGCCTTCTATCTCTCTGGAAAGCAGACAGAATGTGAAACTCTCCGCTGCAAAAAATGGCCAGTAATTTAGTGAGATTGAATTTGGATTGGATGATTATCCAAGTATTGAGATGTTTTGTTTGGGGAAAAGCTCCATTTGAAGTGTGCCAGTCAGTGAAAAAATGCTGTGTTTCAGGGTTTCAGTGAACCTGTATTTTGGATTATATTAAATCCTTTATAAGCCTACTGGGAATTTGTTTCTCCCTTCTCGTAAGCTGATGATGCTTGCCACTTTTACAGGCAAAAGAGTAGGCTGGTGGCCCATCAGACTGGTCTGCTCTGCAATTCCAACCCGTCTCTTGGACTGGTGTCTGTCTGGGCAGACGCAAACATGAGGTCCCTTGGAATTTATTTTATTGTAATTGGAGGAAAAACAGCTAAGGTTTCTTTTCCAAAGTAAGTACTTGTCTTGTCACTAGAGTAAATTGACTGGATATAGTGACTAAACCTCTCCTGCCTGGAAGAGCAGGAAGAATAGAGAAAGTTCACGTTTAAAATAGAGGGCATATGAGAGAAAACCCTGTTGAGATGAGGCTCACATCTCTCAGAGCTATTATTTCAGTCTCTGTGAAAACTTAAGCAGACATCTGTGCCCAGGTTACACTTAGTTCATGTTTTTAAGACTGTTTTGCAACCACAGCAGCTTTTAATGAAAGACAATGTTTCAGGAAACGTGTTAGCATTCTAAAACCATTTCTTGCCGCCTTGTTTTCAACCCTTCCTCGAGAAAGGGCTGAGCCAGAAGGAGAAACTGAAAGAAAAAAAAAAAAACTAACAGATATGCAGAGAATGGATTAGATTAGTGTATTCTGAAGCCAGGAAAGTCTAGTTTGCTTTTCTTGACTCTGATTTCCCTTTCCAAATGAAAGTCATAAAGCAAATTAAATTTGGGGTTTTCAGACTCAACTGTTCTATTGGGCAATCTAGACACAAAGTGTTTTTCTTTATGGTTTGCATAATGTGAAAATGGCCGAATTCTGCCTAAATTCCCTCTAAAAGGTTAGTGTAGAGACTGCTATAAAGGCATTTGCACAGGATGGGGGATAAACATTTATTTAATAGATACAAGCAATTAAAACCCAGGTGATTTAAAGATTCTTACTCAGTCATAATGGTATTTTGCTGACAGTGATTAGTCATCTTTGTAGCACTGTAATAATGTAAAGAGCCTTCAAACTGATAGAGATATTTATAGACATTTTTCAACTCCTGCATGCTGTCAGTAAAAGAGGATCTACAAGTCTTCATTTTCTCCCAAACTGATTAATACTTTGCTGTAAGAGATTACATGAAAAAAACACACCCAAAAGTCTACTTCATCTGAGTCAGGTAAGAAGAGGGTGAAAGTGCCACCAGACAGCTCAACTCAAGGATCAACATAAAATGTATAGCACACGGTTTAGTTTACAACCAAATTCGATATGGAAACAACAGGAGATGTAGTTGAAAAATGGCAAACAAAATCCAAACCCAAGCCTTCACGTCCTTTCCAATATGGAGCAATCTTGCTATTCTCTGCCAAATCAAAACCATGTGGCTTTGAGGCTATAAAAGTGATGCAGAGCAGGGTTAGGATGTCAAAAAGGGATATGAGAAACAGACAAGAAATGGCCACACATCATGTCACTTGGAAGCAGTGGAGCAAGAGAGAGAAGTTCTGTGAGAATCCAATTAGTTTATTTTAAATTGAAACTATTACGTACACACATTTAGTGATTTTGTTTTGGCAGGGAGAGAGAAGGTGAAAGAGAGAGAAGGGAAAAGCACAAAACCTCTGAAGACAAGAAGTATTGTTTTAAGCATTCAGCATGGCAGAATTCTAATCCTCATAATGCAAGCTGCAAGCATTCATGCATTGTCTGAGGAAAATCACAAGAAGTGCAGAAAAAAGAATTTACCCAACTCAAAGGTGACCTTATAGAACAGGGGGGTTAAGAATCATTCTCTGAATCCTGTCCCAACTAACTCCAGCAAGGCTGTTTTTCTTTGCTGCCCACTTCTGAGGCAGAAGAGAGTTCTCATCATCTCCGTAAGCTGGAGCACACTTTTTGTGAATTAAATAGGATCTTCAGTATTACAGAAGTCCTCCTTGGCCACATACGTTTCATTTAATAGTAAAACATACTACTAATAAAAGTAGTTTTTCTCTTAAACACTGCTGAAACCTGTAAAGGGATTTCCTTCAGAACATTGTTAGCAGAGCTTGCTGAAAAGATGTGCTCCCCTGGGAACTCCAACAGGTTTGTCAAAAATGGCATAATTGAAAAAGCTGCAATTTCCCATTGTATGGCTATAACAAAATATTTCTTGGAATGCATTCTTATGATTCTTGAACCAAGAATTACTCCTTTACTTCCCACTGAGTCTGTACTGGGATTGGTTTTAGTCCTTATTCTTTCAAATAAGTTGCAGCTGGTTTGTGTTATCTTAGCATCTACATCCTCTAACAACATAGTCACCTTGTCCGACCTCACAGACTTGGAAAGCATCTCATAGAAGGAAATATTGATCTAACTGAGAGTTTGTGGCTCATTTTAATGGGACTTGGAGTTATTTTATCAGCTCGTTTGAATCTTACACACACTCATCCCAAACTGTAACTGAGTGGCAATGAAATGTCCCTATGCAAAGTTCTCCAAACCCCCCAAACTCACAAACATCAATTTCTCCATTAAACTTCTTAGCTGTGGTACTGTCATGAGACAATACCTGAAAGAGAAAATACTTCACTTTTAAGTGATAGATACCTACATTAGGTAATTTCACAATCCAGCATCTTTAAATATAGTCACTCATTTAAAATAGGTCTTTTTTGAGAAGCCTATAGAATTCATTTAAATAAATACATGCAGTAAATACATGTCTACAAATATTCTACATATTTACTGATCCCTTGTGTGATCCATCCAAACATCCTTGTTTCGTCTTTCAATATCACTCATTCATCTTAAGATGAATGCTTCGAAACATTGGGGAAGTGTGGCTGGAAAGTTGCCTGGCAGAAAGGGACCTCGGGGTGCTAATTGACAAGCAACTGAATATGATCAAGCAGAATGCCAATGGCATCCTGGCCTGTATTAGAAATGCTGTGTCCAGCAGCAGCAGGGAAGTAATTGTCCTCTTGTACTCAGCTCTGGTGAGGCCACACCTCAAGTATTGTGTCCAGCTTTGGGCACCTCAATACAAGAGGTGCTGGTGCCAGTGCAGAGAAGGGCAAGGAAGCTGGGAAGGGCCTGGAGAATACATCTTATGAGGAGCAACTGAGGAGATGGTTAGCTTGGGAAAGAGGAGGCTGAGGGGAGACCTCATTGCACTCTACAACTACCTGAAAGGATGTTGTAGAGAGGGTGGTGCTGGTCTCTTCTCACAGGTAATTAGTGATAGAAAAAGGGGAAACAGCCTCAAGCTATGACTGGGTAGGTTTAGACTGGACATTAAGAATTTTTTTTTTCCCATCATGAGTGGTCAGACATTGGAATGTGCTGCCCAGGAAGGTGGTGGAGTCCCCAAGCCTGGATGTGTTTAAAGGTGATTTGGATGTGGTGCTTGGGGATATGGTTTAGGCTGAACTTTGTAAAGTAGGGTTATTGGTTAGACTTGGTGATCCTGAAGGTCTTTTGCAACCTGAATGTTTCTGTGATTCTGTGATCTTAAGTATGCTTAAGAACATCATCTGCTTAATAACAGATGATGATTTAAAGAAAACATGCGCCAAGGTGACACCTTGTAAAGGTGTAGACGTGGCTGGGTAGGACTTTAGCGTGAAGATTATGCTGCACTATGTTTGCATTTCAGGGATGCAGCTTTCCAGCAGCTGTCTTTGTCCCTTCAGCCATGCTATATGGAAAAGCTGATCTGGCCAAACACACACATACAGGTAAACCCACTCATTAATTAATCAGTGAACTCCCAGGGAGACATCGCTGCTTGGATAGGAATGAGGATTCCCAGGCTTTCCAATCAGTGTGTCCTACCAGCAAGACTGAGAAATCAGGTCTTAAGCAGGTCAGCTTTAATTGAAAGTTTAATAAAGAAGCTGAAGGAACATTTATGAATATAAGTTCCAATTACAGAGTTTTAAGAGCTAAGGCACTCAAAAGTTTAAATGATTTTGATCTGTCTGTATTAGCTCAGCATTTGCTTTATTGGTAATGTTGGCAAATCCTCACAGTCTGATCTGTAATAACTTTTGTTAATGAGATTTGCACCACAATCTACAGAAGTTATGAAATATGAAAATATTTACAAGCCAGGCAGACATTTGCTTTACCCATGCAGTCCTAATGTCTTAACAGCAGTTTGGATGTAAATTAATTTAGAAATTAAAGATAAATAGTATTTCCCTTCATACTAACCTCAATTTGTGGACAATTTAGTAAATTATTTGTGTGGATTTATAACATATTCAGACACAACAGCTGGCCAAATCTAACAATAGAATAAACCACCTTTTAGCTCTGCTGCCCAAATCCAGCCTTCAGCTGCAAGCACCAAATGCTTTCTGGGGGGTATGTATTACTCAGAAGAGTGTTTGAAAACAAGCAGTGATCTTTGCTCGGTTTCGGTTTAGATGCAATTTAGACACCTTGCAACTGGCCTCCCTGTTAGGAAGTTCAAAGAAGTGAAAGACTGAAGAAAGAAATTGTTCTCTTCTTTGCATCAAAAAAAAAAAAAATCCTTCAAGAAAGGTGTGAGAAACAGTGATGGCAACACTAAGGGAATATACCCAGTTCTTTCCCACAGGTAGTGATTACTGTGGAGATTTTTTCAGCCCAGCAAATAGTTTTCTTAAGAATAATTTTTTTAGTGAAGCAGCAGGGTCAGGTGGTATCTTTCAATATGCATCTATGCAGTGGAAGGAAATCACTCATTCAATCCATTTGCAAGTAAAAGTTTCTTACCAGATTGAACCTTTTCATCCTGAATAAATTCAGTTCTTCTGTTTGGGCAAAGATATACTCTTGAGACTTCTCAAATGTATATTTTGTTAATGCTGCAGGTTGTAGGCTAGCTGATGAATCTGGTGCTGACTAAAGCTACCATGGAGCAAGATTTTTCTTGCCATATTTAAAATGTATTTTTTAAAAAGTTTTATTCAAAGCAGTAAGAAACTGAGTTTTGTTATCAGCCATAGAAATTTCACACTGTTGTAATCTTCTGAATGTGGACTTCTTGTGCTGAGGCCAAACGTACATAAAACTGGGAGCTGAACTTCATTAAAATGAGGATGTTTCTATAAGCTGGCTTGGATAGAATCATAGAATCAGTCAGGGTTGGAAGGGACCACAAGGATCATCTAGTTCCAACCCCCCTGCCATGGGATATTGCCTACTGTGTCTACCAAAAACATTCCAAATAGTAAATCAAACAATACTAAATATTAAAGGAACAGTTTCCAGCTGCTTATTTGCCATGGGTTAAGGCCTTCTCTATACACTGGCATCATTACGAACAAGTAGATACTGAGAGCTGTTTTGTATGGAAATTAGTTACAAAAAACAAATCAGTTTCTCAGCTCTGCAAGCAGTGTTTAATTTACAAATAACCAATAGAGATGAGGTATTTTTATATTTACTTGAATAATAAGATTTAAAGGCACTGCACCATTTCCTGTCCCTGAATATCCTGCATTCAGGATCCACATTCTAATGTTGTAGCTGACATAATGAAGACCCCACAGTGCCAGAGTCTGTGGCTAGAGATTTGTCTTCAGCTTTTGTTCTAAGTGTTTTGCTCATAATTGCATCAGGTAATTCAGTAATGCCAACCTTTCTTCCTAAGAAAGGCAAATTTGCTCTAATTTTTTTTTTCTATAAAGGAAAAATTCTGTCTTTGTGCAAAGTATGAATCCTAATGTAGGTACAGAACAAGATTCTTGAGGAAGGCTTCCTACACTTTGGTTACTGTAATGCTTTGTTCTGCAAATAGATAACAGGTAAATCGCTGAAAAGCTTCTGCAGGTTTCTTCAATCAGAAGTGTTAGAACAATTGACCCAGACATCTTTGTGCTAAATGACTACAGACAGCTCAGACAGATGTGTTTAGATCCCTTTATGCATTTGCCATCGTTGACTCACCCCTGCATCAGATACTGAAGGCACTAAACCGGGAGATTCTAAGCACAACAGATGTGAGCGTTATCTCAAAAAATTAACTAAACTGCCGTAATTATTGGTATGCTTACTGAAGAAATTATTGAGTTTAATGTCTGGCTAGAATTAGACTGGAAGAAGGAAGAGATAGCTCATGAAAAGCAAGGCCAGTAGTCTGTCCTTAAGACAGTACAGCCCAACTACAGCCATGCATTATACAGCTATTACTTTGATTACTGGAACTAGTCCAGCTGCCTACCCTAACCACTGGAGCTGCAGATCCAGTTTTAAAGCAGAAGAATGATAGGGCACCATAATATGTGGCATTTGAGGTGGTATGCTTCAGAGAGTTCAGAAAGACTGCCCTGTGCAGCTACCTCACCATTGTATTTCAGGGCTTCATTCCTCAGTGGTGTGAAAGGGAGCACAGGGTCCATAGCAGTTCTCAAGCATTGCTGTAAGTCTGCCATAGGATCAGGCCATTTTGTTCTCAGAGTCCCAGGCAAAGACAAAAATTGAGTCACCCTGATATTTATTTTGCACAGATTTCTCCATCTGTTGCTTTTCTCAGTAGTTCCATTAGAAAGTCATTTTGCTTCATACTCAGTTATATTATTAACAGATGTTGGAGCAGAACAATGCATACGTGTTCCTGAGAATAAGTGTTGCTAAGTGTAAACCTCTGTGTGCTGTCCTAGGACTTGCCTTCTGACACTGCACCAAAGTACCTTGCTGCCACATGAAATCACATAGGTAGGAAAGAACCTCTAGAGGTCACCTCACCCAGCTTCCTACTTATAGTAGGTTATGGCAGAGCAGGCCACTCAGGGCTTCATGCGGGTTGGTTCCGAGTATCTCCAAGGGTGGAGGATACTACAGCCTCTCTGGGCAACCTGTTCATTACAGTATTTGAGCATCACAGCAAAAAATAAATTACTCCAAATAGAGACAGCACTTCTCATTATCCAGCTCATCTTTACTGCCTCTGCTCCTTCCACCATGCATCTCTGAGAGGAGTCTGGTTCTATCTCCTCTGCATCCCAATAGGGCCTGAAGTGTAGCTGGCCTTTTTGTTGTTGTTGCAAGGGCATGTTACTGACTTACATTCACCTCATTGTCTACCAGGTCCCCCCAGGGTTTTGTTCTGCAGTAGTGCTTTCTGGGCAGTGAATCTCCAGCCTGGATTGTATCAGGGCCTTGAGTGAACTCCCCATTCCAGGATTTTAGTTGGTTCAGGAGTTTAGTTGACTGAGTTCAAGGTCAGCCTTTTTATGCTGATCTGAGCTGTTTCTTGGTAAGAAAGCTAGAGGCAGCCTCAGCAAGGACCTGCCTGCCTCTCTGTCCCTTGGGAGCTGCTTTCAAGCCATTCTTAGCCTCTGCCTAAGCCACGCTGCAGCTGTGCTACAGCTGTGTCAGTGCCCAGCCTTGCACCACCCTGATCCTGGCTCTGATCCTGACCTGCTGACTTGATTTCCTGACTTGACCTTGAACCTGCCTCGTCACAACAGACTTGCTCGGTGATCACTGCTTACTGTTTCCAGACGTGCACAAGAAGCCCCTCTTGTTGGCCATCACAGCCTTTACTAATTTCAAGTCATCTGGGCTTTGGATTTTGCAGTTTCTTCTCTGCACACTCAAGCAGTACTTCTGTATTCCTCCTGAGCAGACATCATTCCCACCTCCTTCAGTGTGCTTCCTTTCTGCATCTGACTGGTCAGGATGCCCTGACCTCACCCTCTTCAACCATGTTGGTATTCTGCTATGCTTGTTTTATTTTCTGCATATTGTGATAGACTACTTTTCACAGAATCACAGAATGTCAGGGGCTGGAAGGGACCTCAAGATATCATCCAGTCCAACCCCCCTGCCAGAGCAGGGTCACCTATACCAGGTCACACAGGAACTCATCCAGGTGGGTCTTGAATATCTCCAGAGAGAGAGACTCCACAACCCCCCTGGGCAGCCTGTTCCAGTGTTCTGTCACCCTCACAGTGAAATAATTCTTCCTTCTGTTTCCATGGAATTTCCTATGCCTCAACTTCCACCCATTGCCCCTTGTCCTGTCATTGGGCATTGCCTAGCAGAGCCTGGCTCCATCATCTTGGCACTCACTATTCATATATTTATAAACATGAATGAGGTCACATCTCAGTCTCCTCTTCTCCAAGCTGAAGGGCCCCAGCTCCCTCAGTCTCTCCTCATAAGGAAGATGTTCCACTCCCTTAACCATTTTCGTGGCTCTGTGCTGGACTTTCTCAAGCAGTTCCCTGAGGTCCTTCTTGAACTGAGGGGCCCACAGCTGGACACAATATTCCAGATGTGACCTTACCAGGGCAGAGTAGAGAGGGAGGAGAACCTCTCTCAACCTACTGACCACAGCCCTTCTCATACAACCCAGAATGGCATTCACCTTCTTGGCCACAAGAGCACATTGCTGCTTTTATGCTTTAAGGAAGTTGTCCTTGAAAATTAAGTTACTCTCCTGAGCCCCTTTTCCCTCCAGGTCTGTCTTCCATGGGAACTTAGCACATCTTAGTCATTGCAGCCAGGGCTACCTTTGACCTTCACCTTTTCACCTAGTTCTTCCTCGTTTGCCAGTAACAGATCCAGCAGAACCTCTCCTCTAATGAGTTCATTGATCATCTGCTTCCAGAAAATGCCTTCAATGCACTCCATAAACCTGGACTGGTTGTGCATGGCCCTGTTACCTTTCAAGCAGGTATCAGGGTGTTTGAAGTTCTGTATGAAAGCCAGGGCCTGTGATAAAGGGCATTCAAATTCAGCAGAACTAAACAACAGTTCAGTTCTGTGCATACAACATTTAGACTCCAAATACCTGCAAACACATTGTGTGATACCAAATAAAACCCCCATGTGCACACTCTAGCATGAGCAGGAAACAGAGCTAAAGCTATGGTGCAACTACAGTTGACAGGACAATGTAGATTGACATGATGAGACTGAGCCTCCAAGACAAAATCTTGAAGCATCAAGGAAGACAGCATCATTCTAAGTCCTGAATTTGGTCTTGAGCCTGAAGAAGCAGGGACCACTACATCCCATTCATTACCACTTTTTGAAGCAGTTAATCTCTGAATGTTTCTAACCAAATACTGCAATGAAATCTGATGGGCAATATTAAAATATAATTGTCTTGAAATCCTCACCTCAAAGGATCCACTCCTTTACTTCACACACAATCACTCAGAATCAACCAGGTTGGAAGAGACCTCCAAGATCATCAAGTCCAACAGATCACCCAACCCTTTCATCCAGGCTTTTCTTAAACACTTCCAGGGATGTCAACCCCACCATCTCCCTGGGCAGCCCATCCCAAAGGCCAATCTCTCTTTCTGTGAAGAACTTTTTTCTAAGATCAAGCCTAAACTTCCCTCTGCGCAGCTTGAGACTGTGTCCTCTTGTTCTGTTGCTGGTTGCCTGGGAGAAGAGACCAACCCCCATCTGACTACAACCACCCTTAGTTGTAGAGAGCAATAAGGTCTCCCCTGAGCCTCTTCTTCTCCAAGCTAAACACCCCCAGATCCTTCAGCCTCTCCTCACAGGGCTGTGCTCCAGACCTCTCCCCAGCTTTGTTGCCCTTCTCTGGACACGTTTGAGCAAGTCAACATCTTTCTTGAATTGAGGGGCCCAGAACTGGACACAGTCTCCTGAAAAACAAAGCAAAACAATCCTTCAAGGATCTTTTACACATTAGCATGTAATTGCACTATATCAAATAGTCCAAGGGCATGTTCTTTCTATTCTAATATCTGCTAAGTGTCTTTGATGCCAGCTGTTATACATGGTATTCTGTTTCCAGGCTTCTATGGCATAGCATTGCTGATGTGCATTTCAAACAGCATCGTGAAAGCTGTTATCATTCAGTTTGCTCATCTCATCTGGTATTGATTATTAATATTCAATTTATACATGTTCATCAGGGCTGGGCCTGTTCCACAGAGTGCAAACCAGTCAGTCTGAAACTTGCCAAAGGAAAACAATTTGGAGAGCTTAATAAATATTCCTGGTACCAGGATTTACACTTAGCAGAAGCATATCTATTACTGACACAATCAATCGCACTCATTTCTTCCACTTTTTCTACTACATTACAAAATATTTTGCACAACATTTTTTTTCCCCTCAAATAATGTATAGTGAGCTTGGCAAGACACAGGGAACAGTTTTACAAAACAATATGTCGTTTTTCTTTTTTTCACAGAACATATGTCAGCCACTAGCAGACTCAGGAGATCTGATCCATATGAGAGTTTCTCCAATGTGTTACAAAATACAGGCAGAATCTTGCAAAAGGAATTTCTTCAGTGTATAGCTGGGGATGGCAATTAGGTCTAATTTATAATTTAACGCAGGTCATTAAAACAAATAAATAAATAATTCCTTTCTTTGTTATCCAGTAGGTTTACCGTGGGTATTTCCAGGCCCTAGTTAAGTGAACAGCACCTGTACTGAACTGTGTGACCCCTTTAACACTCTAACTCAGCCTGGAGGCATGGTATACTGTGATGCTGATGTGATGCCATTTATTTTCAGGCTTGCCATCAACAGAATGCATTAACATTATGTACAGTACAAAGCGTGCTAGCAATCTACTGACATCACAGAAGCTATTTTGATAATGGACATGGTAAGAGGGGCTTGCAGTAGTGTAATTGTAGTGCCCATGAACTTACCCAAATGCCTGTGATTCCCTCTGCTCTTTTCAGGAAACTGCCTCTGTTTAATATTATCAGTGACAAATTCTTATTTCTCGTCATGTGGTCATCAACTTACAACAGCAGTAACCCAGAGAAATAATTTGCTAAAGTAATCATAGAATCATAGAATGGTCTGGGTTGGAAGGGAGTTCCGAAGGTCATCCAGTCCAATCCCTCTGCAGTCAGGAGGGACATCCTCAACTAGATCAGGCTGCCCAGAGCCCTATCAAGCCCCACTCTGAATATCTCCAGGGATGGGGCTCCAACCACCTCCCTGGGCAACCTGTTCCAATGTTCCATGACCCTCATAGTAAAGAACCTGTTCCTAACAATCTAAATCTTCTCTAGTTTGAAGCCATTGCCCCTTGTCCTGTCACTGCAGGCCTTTGTAAACAGTCTCTCCCCATCCTTCCCGTAGGCCCTCTTCAGGTATTGGAAGGTCACTATTAGGTCTCCCCAGAGCCTCCTCTTCTCCAGGCTGAACATCCCCATCTCCCTCAGCCTGTCCTCATAGCAGAGGTGCTCAAACCCCCTCATCATTTTTGTGGCCTTCCTCTGGACCCGCTGCATCAGCTATGCTTTATTGTAAGATGGTTTCTGGCCTGCTGAGGCAGTCAGCCAGTATTTCAGCAAATCTGGGCACTCTCCACATAGTGAGTTTTCTTTGGTCACACAGTTATACAGCAGAGGAGCAGAGTCACCCACTGCCAATAAACTCAAAGGTATTTATCTAACATATTTTCCTTTGGACCCATTAAAAAACTACGAAAGCAAACCTCTCTGTATTACCCAGACCAAGTATTTGCAGATTTTCACTGCCTGCAACAGAAGAATTGATGCAAACTACCTTCAATGCAGGCAACAAATCAGCATCCCTCCAGCACATCTGCTGTATTACACCACAAGTGAAATATGTGTAACTTGAAAAAAACCACTAAAATATGGCAGTGCAGAGTTCTGTTGTTACAGCCACTCTTTTGCTGAACTCATCCTGCAGCTAATACAACCATCCATACTAAAAACAAGTGAATTAGCTAGGGACAAGCAAGGAAATTCAGTCAATTCTCTCCCCCATTTCCTGGTGACTGTGCTCACAGTTAAGTATCTAAGACAAGGCATTTGCAGAACCAGGCTATGGAAATAGCTGCCAACAGAGAATCTTTCTCTTGATACCATCAAACCAAACTCTACAATCTCCTCACAGCTTTGGAAGAAGCTGTATTGAAAACATTTTTCCTGCAGCTGGACTGCAAAGCAAATAGTATCCTAAACAGCTAGGACAAGCACTGTCTGATCTGCAACCTGCAAGGGAATTTTCTCTGTGATCCTGTGCTACCTTTCTTGTTCATTTGCTTTCTTCATCATCTAATATAGATTTGCCTCTGCAGAAACATCATGGAGATATCAGGTGCTTGGAAAATAAGCCAAAGGATAGTACTACTAGTGGGAAATTTCTCAAAGATCTCCAAGAAAAGAGTTGCACTTTCTTTTTTCCACATGAAACAGTATAGTTTTATAAAACAAGGAACAACAATGGATTATTCACAGTAGTAGAAAAATATCTTCAATGCATTCTAATTAATTTGCCTTAAAAATGCATTAACAGTTCTTTGGATTTTACAGCTTATTCATTTGTGTCTTTGAAATACTTACAGTCTGTGAATGCCCTGTCTGCCTGCAATGTTGATAAATTACCCTGAGAATGTCAATTAGCATAATTTCAAAGGGCATCTTTTTGTTTTCTTCAATCGTCTTTTGAGTAAAAAGTTTATATTACTAAACCTTTTGTGAAATCTTGATGTTCAGACAAGGAATCTTGATCTGACTACATTCAGCTCGACTTTGTCACTTCTGGTATTTTCCCAAATATTATCAAAATTGTTTTCCTTGACATGCTTTTTTCTTCCACATTCCTATGTTGTCATTTTTTTCCTTTTTACAGGTGGTTTCCTGTCTTCCTTTTCTAGTGCTCTGTGCAGTTCTGCTGCCACTTATTCATCAGCTCCATCTTCTGTGCTCCTGCCATCAACTCTCCCAGCATTGGACCAAGCCACACATAACAGATAGAGTCTTGAGTGCTGGCATGAAGTTGCATTTTCCTGTTGAAACAAAATAAATAAATAAATCTCTCATTCAGTCTTTCAAAATCTTTCATTCCCTAGCTTGTATATAAACTCAAATTTGAGAATAATTGATCCTGAAATGTCTGGCTGAATATACAGCCTGCTGAAACAAGAGCAGGATTGCTCTCTCCATCCACTCCCATAGTTTGTGTGAATCCATGTGGATCCAGCAGGAGACTGATTCAGTGTGTCAGGGGTAGGGGAATGAAGGAGACCTGTACATCCACCCAAACAGAAACACAAGGTCTTCTGCTGTGTCTGAAAGCCTTTTCCGGGAAGAGAGAGAAGTGTGACGATGCTAAACCGAACAAGAGAGGAGAAGACAAAGACCTCTTTGTCAAATTTCCAAGACACAGTTGCCTTCGTCCTTTCTTGGTGTGCATAATGCTTCCCCTGGCCTCCTAATGAAGCTGCCAAACAGCCGCCCTCTTCATATTTCATGCATCGTTTCATTGCGTAGACCTTTCTGTCCTCGGCATTTGTCCCATAGCAGTTTTTGTCCACTGTATCCTCACAGTCCTGGGGAGTGATCAGCTTCACTCATGAAGCTGCTTTTACAAAGAGCAGTGCTGCCTTTCCCAGTGAATTCAGAAAGGTTTTGCGTCAGGACTTCAAACCCTAAGAGTGAATCTGTAATCTTTTTCATGGGTGAAGCTGTAATCTTTTTCACGGGTGAAGCTGTCTGATCAGATTCTGTCACCGGGGAATCGCAGCCCAAGTTCACATGAGGGATCATCACTGATTGTTTTCCAAGTGTAAGCATTAAAAAAAAAAACCCAACCCTAAGAAGCCAACTGATAAGTTTGCCAACCCCATAATTAGAGTAAAACAAACAAAAGGTTAGATACAGTTACACCTTTTCCATGCATGAGGATGATCAGAGGGCTGGAGCACCTCTCCTATGAGGACAGACTGAGAGAGTTGGAGCTATTCAGTCTGGAGAAGAAAAGGCTCTGAGGAGACCTTATTGTCGCCTTCCAGTATCTGGAAGAGGCCTACAAGAAAGCTGGGGAGGGACTTTTTAGGGTGTCAGGGAGTGATAGGACTGGGGGGAATGGAGCAAAATTAGAAATGGTTAGATTCAGATTGGATGTTAGGAAGAAATTTTTCCCCATGAGGGTGATGAGAGACTGGATCAGGTTTCTCAGGGAGGTGGTGGAAGCCTCATCCCTGGAGGTTTTGAAGGCCAGGCTGGATGTGGCTCTGGGCAACCTGATCTAGTGTGAGGTGCCCCTGCCCATGGCAGGGGAGTTGGAAGTAGATAACCCTTGAGGTCCCTTCCAACCCAAACAATTCTATGATTCTATGATTCTATTGCAACTTCAGGCACTGAGGAGTGCTCCTCTGTGCAGCAACAGGAAGTTCCTTTTGTGCTCTCTTTCCATAGTTTTCACTTTGTATATGTGACCCTTTTTTTTTTTTTTTTTTTGCTTCCATTTGTAAAGTTCAACACTATGTTGATAATGTGTTTCCATTTTTCAGAACAGCCTCATGTTTTTCAAAATCCACTTAAATCAGAAATAGCAGACTGTGTTTAAAGGCAGGGAACAGACATGCTAAAGGAGACAGATTATGCCCCAGATGATTAACATCAGTCCATCTTCACAAAAGTCAGGTAATCTATGCCAGCTGACATTTTGGCTTTGCATGTTAAGCTTCCAATAAGAAATTAGGAAAACAATACTGAGAGTGATCTGGAGAGTTCTAAAAAAGCTTTGAAATTATTATTTTAAGATTTAGTTTCTGCTTTTTTTTTTTTTATAAACTCTAAATGTTTACTAATCAGGTCAAGGCATATGTCTGCTCGGGAGTTATCAGAGTATTGTTGAAGAATTTGGCAAAATGCTCAGATCTACTCTCATTTACAGCACTTACTGCCAGAATGCTCTGTCATTTTCCAAGAAATGTCTATTTCTTGGACTCATTGTCCCAGCTGGTTTGTTGATTTCATGGTTCTCCTTTCCAAAGCACTGTTCCAGCTCATTGATGATTCTATCCAGTGCTGGTTACACAAAATGTTGTTGAAAGTCATCTTTACTTCGAAAAGCCTTGTGTTGACCAGTATTTTTAGTTGACAGATATACTTAGCCAAGATGACAATCTCCAAATCTCCAAATTTTCTACTTCTGTTTTTTTTTTTTTCCTCAGAAGGCAATGAGCTGTTTGCTGCAATAAACTCTTCTGTTTTGCCCATAGTTATGGCCACAATCCATGCCCTAAATCACTGTCTACATTATTTTAGCATAAATCCCCTTTCAAATAGTCCTCTAATTCAATGGCATGCTGTAAATCAAATGCACACCATTATAACTGCCTTGAGACTCTACTGGAGCTGTTCAAATGTACTCCTTAAAAGCACTGGCTTTATGGCAACTTTATGGCTTCAGGGTAAATTTGCAGCATGACACACAAAAACAGTCACAGGATAAAATTCAGCATGCAGAGAAGCTTAGTAGCTTGATCTTCTCAAACACGCAGGTGATTCCCTTTGGAAATCTGTATAGTCCAACCGAAGTTAAAGGAATTAAGTGTATGCTTCAAGTTAAGCATATGCAAAAGTATTTTCAAGAATATTTCCAGTATTCCCCTTGATCTAGATTGCTACACTTTTAAAATCTTACCTTTAGCAGCTGCCTTAATTTTTTCTCTTCCAAAGCACTTCATGTGCTCTTGGAGTGGCTGATGGTTTCCTGTGCTTGGCAAAACTTCCTACAAACAATCCACTAGCTCAGATAATCAAGACATTGGCTCTGAGTAGTCACACTTACTAACACTAGGACATGAACCTGACTGATAATAGATGTGAGCAGTTCACAGAGGCAAGTTTAGGACCATCTCAGTTTGGTCTAGGATGCGGATGTATCTTACAGGTTTGTAAAGCTTTATTAAGCAAAATGGAACATAGGCAAAGGCTATGCCACTACCTTTCTTCTCCCCACCCCCAGGTAAAACAAAACAAAACAAACCAGAAAAACCTCAGCATGATCTCCATGCCTCATTCTTATTCCCCACTGACCAAAATAGGCTACTTTTGCCAGGCAGCCTCAGAGGTTTTTGTCCTTTGCTTCCTATGTATGCCTGAGACTTTAAAAGCTTTCTACCCAGTTGATTAGAAAGGATATGAAGCTGACAGTCATGATGAGGAAGACCAGGAACAGCATGAATCATAGTCCTCATGGGTGGATATCAACAAATATATCAGATATTTTCCAAGAGATTTCTACCACTGCATAGCAGTTCCACCTTCAACCTGCCATTGGTCTCAGAGTACACAATCCTGTGGAAAAAAAAAAAAAGGAATAGCCCTGAACAATTGTAATAAGGAAGAGTCTGCACTTCAAACTCCAACTTTCTGATCAACTTGGCAAGAACAATAGGCTCTGAAAGAGACAGGATATATTGAAAATGCTAAAAAAGTTAATCTGACTGATGTTTTAGTTTTGTCGTACAATAATCCAAGGGAAAATGTCTCGATGTATTTGCCTTCCAAAGGACTCCCAAAGGAGGAGTCTGCATTGCAATTCACATCTAGAATGCCTAATTTATGAAGCTCCTCAATTGCTGAATTCAGCAGCCTACAGAAATGAATCCCAATATGCTACTATTATGAGAAAGCCAAACACTGTTCTGTATTTCCCAGGCAGAAAACTAAGAACTGGAAGATTAAACAATCCACTGCACAGCACTGAGCAAGCTGTTGGCAACTGCAGACCATGTTAGTGCCATTTCTGCCCTGGTATTCCAGACCAGTGTCAAACACTATCATGAATGATTGCTTATTTTGTCTGAAAACCAACTTCTTCCAACTCAATGGAATTTAGGTAACAAACCATCCTGCTTCAGTCTTTTAGTTGTTGAATGGGTTCTTCCAGAAGGCCAGTATTATAAAATACTTAATTACCACAGGTAGGGTTTTTTCATGAATTCATAGAATTCATAGAATGCTTTGGGTTGGAAGGGACCTTGAAGATCCAATCCCCCCCACCTTGGGGAGAGTCACCCTCCACTAGACCAGGTCATTTTAAGGCCAGCTCAAACCATATGACAAGATTAACAGTGCTAGCTGGAGGCCTGACCTAACTACCTCACTTGCATAGATAAGTTTTTGCACCTTGTGGCAGTTTTTAGACTGATGCCTAGGAAATTTTCCACAGATGAGGAGAAAGTGATGGAATGTAAATACATTACCATTGGATGTAAGGCAAAATACTGATAAGGTCTAAATAATCCCATTGGTCTGATAACTAACACAAAGTTAGTTGTATAAACTAACTTTTGCTCTTTCTTTGCTCTAGCAGATACTCGCTGGTGCTTCTGCTGGCTTGCTGACTTTGGCTGGGTTTCTTTGTTGTGGCTAAGTAGTAATAAGCTACTCTCTGCTTTTCCCCTCTTTCTCTTTCCCTTGTCCAGTGGGAGGAGAGGGGGAAGATGTTGGTAACCCCCTGGTTTTG
Source organism: Indicator indicator (assembly GCF_027791375.1). Lineage (NCBI taxonomy): Eukaryota > Metazoa > Chordata > Aves > Piciformes > Indicatoridae > Indicator > Indicator indicator. The sequence goes on from NC_072019.1 coordinate 3,332,513, forward strand.
TCCAAGGGGGGTCTTGTGTTGTTTATAAATTGTAAATCCATGTAAATATTGTGTATTTTGTACATATTCATTGCAGTTCATATTTCTAGATTGCAGTTTTGCTTGTAAATAGAGCTTCATTTGCTGCTATCCCACTGAGCTGGTCTGACAATTTTATTTTTGGGGGGTAATTCTCTCAAATTTCTTGGGGGTTAATTTCAACCCACCACACACATTGCCTAAGCTCTTTGCACTCAGAGATGATGCATTTGACTTACCCACATGAGTGTATAAAGTTCTGGAATCCTGACAACCAGCTATTAAACATCCAAGTTTCTCTATCAAGTTTCTGTGTAGCTTAAAAAGGATGCCTGCCCTTGCTGACATCGGTATAGTACAAGGAACTTGAACAGAAAAATGAAGAGAGAAACTTGCTAATGAATGACTGGCTGCAGACATTCAAAACGAAGGGAACATGTCAACCTAACCCAAATCCAGGTACCTGCAGCTATTGTTTAAGAAAGAAAAGTTACTGAAGAAAAAGTACTATAGAGAAGTAGAATTCTTTATCAATTATGTATAAACTGTAATGCAATAAAGAGGCACAACATAGATAATGATGAAAATTTTTTCTAAAATACAGAAGCAGCATGGGAAGATGTTACAGGGAGACCACCTTAATAACCTGAAATAAAGAGGGACAACATAGATAAAGATGAAAAGTTTTGTTTAAAATACAGAAGCAGCATGGGAAGATGTTACAGGGAGGCCACCCCAATAACCTGCTCTTGAAACCCAATCTCTTATTAGAAAGTTGGACACTAACAGGAATTCTATAGTGCTCAGTTTTAATTTTGCTCATATTAAATAATGATTTGACAAAGTTATTCATGAGCATGGCAGCTGACAGATTGATGAAATAACTATTGGACCAACAAACAAGGCTCTCTTAGGCTTTTAAAATGTATATTATAGGAGAGTTACACGTGCAAAATTAATTTGAATTAAGTATCAGAACTTGCATCCAGTTTAGTCACATGGAAAAAGAAACAAAAGTTGGTCCATAACTATGATTTTTATTTCAAAAGGGCAGACTTTAAGGAAAGGACTTCGGAAGTATCCAGGTGATAACCATTTCCAAAAGTATTTTAGGCATGAACACAGAAGCTGATACGAACTTTTAAGACCAATAAAGAAGGGAGTAAAAAAGAAAAAAAAAGAAAAAAAAGCCTCACACCAGGAGAGAGATTTGTAGTAGAAAGAAGAAAGTGCTTCATCTAGTTTAGGGAAAAAAAAGGCTGTGAGTGCAGCTGATCACAGTTACCCAACTACCCTTGAAGTTATTAGTCTAAATGGAGCCCTCGATGCAGGAAGGACATAGACATGATGGAACAGGTCCTGAGGAGGGCAATGAAAATGATCAGGGGGCTGGAGCATCTCTGCTACAAGGACAAGCTGAGGGAGCTGGGGGTGTTCAGCCTGGAGAAGTCTCCAGGCAGACCCAATAGCAGCCTTCCAGTACCATGTGGGCTACAAGAAGGCTGCAGAGGGACTGTTTGCAAAGGCCTACAGTGACAGGACAAGGGGCAATGGTTTGAAATGAGAGAAGAGAAGATTTAGGTTGGATATTAGGAACACGTTCTGCACTGTGAGGGTCATGGAACACTGGAACAGGTTGCCCAGGGAGGTAGATGAGGCCCCATCCCTGGAGATATTCAAGGTGAGGTTCAACAGGGCTCTGAGCAACTTGCTCTAGTGGAGGATGTCCCTGCTGACTGCAGAGGGGTTGGACTAGATAACCTTTGGAAGTCCCTTCCAACCCAAACTACTCTATGATTCTAAATTATAATACCAAAAGCACAAAGAACTGGGCTAAAAAATATTCTTCGAGGAGGTCTAAAGAGGAAATAAGGTTTCTTCTTAGAGAAGTTTTGAAACAGCCTACTAATACAGGCAGAGCAAGCAAAAATCTAACTAATTATACAGCAAATTATGAAAGGATAATGATGGCATATCTTCTTGGTCCAGGGCAGAAAGCAGTGACTGAAAAGGTCATTCCAGACCTACAGCCCATGCTCCTATCTTTAGCCCAGCGCTTTGCCCTATTCTAAGTACCCTAATAAGTAAATGCAGTTTCTGGTGCTTTATCAAGTTGTACAATACGTCTTCAGGGAAAACAATAACCAAGTTCTTGTGCATATTTTTTTTCCCAGAGCCAGGGACTGGAGCCACGACATTTGGATAAAAAAAAATCTTTATTCTTGCCCAGTTTTCTTCTGTGGAGCCAAAGTGTCTGATTCTACTGGCATCCAGTTTCAGTTCTGATTTCAGTCCAGTGAACCTGGTAACTATGTACTGTGATCTTTTACACCACAGAGTTTCTCATCATCTTTGCCAAGTTTATCATCATCACTTCTCACAATAAAGTAACGCTGCTGTTTCAGATTTTTTCTCACTGTGCTTTCTGATCTTTATGTGCTGAAGTTCACAAAACTGACATGTAAACTGTTTTTCTCCTTCACTCCTTTCTTCTCCTGATTGTACATAATTGCTCTAAAGAGTCATGTCATCTGTTTCAGTCATCTTTGCTTTTGGCAAGTAATATTTCAATATCCATTTCCCGATCCTATTCCTACACAATCTTAAATAGAAAAATGTGAATATAAATATGCCAATATGAAGCCAATGCCAAACGACTCTTATGTCCCCAATGTCCTATATAATACCAATATGATCGACATTTCAAATCCTGCAAAAAGTTTTCTCATTTGCATTGTCACCACAGGCACCATGCAGCTGAGACTAGGCGGCCTTCAGTTCTACACCGTGCTTGGATGAGCCAGCTTTAAATTTTAGTCTCAAAAAAAAAAAGCTATAAACAATGACCACTTTTCCTAGGTGGCACCAAGCTGCAACACAGGCAAATAAATAAAAACCTCATGAGGATAAGCATGGATTATCCAATGGTCTAACAGAAGAACAAGGGACAGGCTCTCCTTTGACTTTGGGAAAAGTCTTGGTTTGCAAGAGCACCAGGGTTTAGAATGCCTAAGACAGCCATGCAAGTTTCTGCATCATTTCATAACTACATGTTCGAGACTTAAAGAGAAAGGTCAAGAGCTGTTTCCTCTTTTAATGTGTTGCTGGATGAGAAGGCAATTCCTTTTGGTATTGGCCAGGGAAAGCGGCTTTCAGCATTTGCTTTCTCGTCAGTTAAAAGAAAAAGAAAAAAACAAGCAAGCATGTACCACCTAGCTTATGCAGCTTGGTATTTCTCCAGACCATCAGAAGACAGATTACAAAACTGGGGGGGTTGGCTGACACCTGTCAGGTTGTGCTGCCATCCAAAGTGACCTGGACAGGCTGGAGAGCTGGGTGCAGGCAAACCTCATGGAGTTTAATAAGGACAAGTGCAGGGTCCTACATCTGGGGAGAAATAACAACAGGCACCAGTACAGGTTAGGGGCTGCCCTGCTGGAAAGTAGATCCACAGAGAAAAACTTGGGGTGCTAGTGGGCAGCAAGTTCTCCATGGAACAACAATGTGCCCTTGTGGCCAAGAGAGTCAATGGGATCCTGGGATGAATCAAGAAAGGTGTGTCCAGCAGGGCTAGGGAAGTTCTTCTACCTCTCTACTCTGCCCTGGTGAGACCACACCTGGAATACTGCATCCAGTTTTAGGCTTCCCAGTTCAAGAGAGAGAGACCTGCTGGATTCCAAGGGATAGCAACAAGGATGATTAGGGGACTTAAGCATCTCTCCTGTGAAGAGAGACTGAGATCCCTGGGGCTCTCAGGCTTCTCAGTCTGGAGAAGAGAAGACTGAGAGGAGATCTGATCAATGTCTATAAATATCTGAGGGGTGGGTGTCAAGTGGAGGGGGCCAGGCTCTTTTGGGTGGTTCACAGTGATAAGACAAGGAACAACAGGTTCAAACTAGAACATAGAAGATTTCACCTCAACATGAGGAGAAACTTCTTTACAGTGAGGGTGACAGAGCACTGGCCCAGGCTGCTCAGGGGGGTTGTGGAGTCTACTCCTCTGGAGACTTTCCAAACCCACCTGGATGCGTTCCTGTGCAGACTACCCTAAGTGATCCTACTCTGGCAGGGGGGGTTGGGCCTGATGATCTCTCGAGGTCCCTTCCAACCTCTGATATACTGTGAGACTGTGAAAAATGTGCTCAAGCAAATTGCTGTTTATTTATAAGGACACAAGGTATAAAGAGCCTGGTAGTTTATGATGAAAAATCTTTATAGCATCCAGCAGATTTTTCCTCTGATTTTAAAGACGTGTAATTTCACCTTTCATTCTCAAGGATTTTTATTACACCAGCATGTACATCACAGTCCAGAATCCTTATACCACTTCAAGTATGGAGTCCCATCTTGTGTGGGGCAAAGGATGATTTTTACCAGTCTTGGCATATTCTCTTTTTCACATTCACTTTGTGCTGGCACCCACATCCTGGTCAGGCAATACCCTCCCGAGGGACAGAGAAATTGCACCTTTCCTAATAGCAAATGAACGTAAGCATCTGGAAGAAGCCTTAAAAAGTTTCCTGAGTTAGTTTTCTGCCAGTTCAGTGGTCTGAACAAGCCCCACAGGTGGTGAGGCAATTTCCCAAGCTGGCAGAGGGAGAGCAGGATCACCTCTGGTCAAGGGCCACTCCAGCAGCTCTAGTTCTGAAGTATGTTAAGAGTTTTACAGTTCAGCTAGGAAACTGCATAACTCAGATACTGAGAAATGCAGGCTGGAGAGTAATGGCACAGTAGGTTTTTATATTTTATAAATAAATCTACATTTTCATTTGTCTGATGCAGCAGTTGAGCTTCTGTTTAGAGGACACCTTACTGGGTTCTACTAAAACAGTCTTCCAGAGAGTCCACCTGGTATGCTCACAGCCATTCTCATTTCAGTGCTCTCAGACCTTAGTTTTTGCCACACAGACTGAATTACAGTTTCCTAAGCGGGGTGCACAAGCCCAGGGAGACCACCTGCCCTCAAGCAAGCAGGCATGCATTGAGGAAAGGAATCAGATACTGGCACAAACATCCTCTTTCAGACCTATACTGAATCGCTTTAGTCCTCCCTCAGGCCAGGCATGGCTTCCTGGAAGCATCAGCCCCTCAGTCAGTGAAGAGGGCTGTTTGTTTCCAATACCATGGTGTTGCAGCACTGGTACACAGGGGAGGCACCGAGCAGATGCTCTGGACTGCTGCTTAGTGGCCCGGGCTTTGGGCGTTGCTTGCTGCAGCTGTTGCTACGCTGTTCTGTACATATTCAATGCACTTAAAATCTGTGTTCCTGTCTCTACCCAGCTGCCCAGCACGCTAACACCAAAACAGGATGAGAATGGAAGTGAACAGAGCAGTTGTTAAAAAGCAAGAGAAGGTGACCCCTAGGTTTTGATCTCCCAGCACTTCCAGAAGCAACAGAGCTACAGCAGTTGCTGCCCAAACATCTAGCTTGGGGGTGGGGGGAAACCCTTTTTATCCCCCCACTAGTATCACCATTACATGATGCCTTCTTGCAACACAACACTAGGATCTTATTTCTGGCCTCAGAGGTACGTTCACTGGCTTCAGCATCACTTTACATAAGCTAAAACCAAACATGTGCTAAAGCAACAAGCTGCCCACAGCTTTGCTGTTCTGCATATGCATGGTTACCCATGCCGAGTCTCCAAATTAGTCTCCTGAGCTTAGATTAACTCACAAGGACAAGTGCTTGTCACAGCTACCACGGTGGATATGCACTCTTCCAGCATGGAGCCATGCCAGGTTCAGTTTAATCCCCAGCTGCAGAGCAATCCATGCTTCCCAAATGAAGGAGGACAAGTTTAGCAGGTAACATAGCAAAGCAGAAAATAACTCCGTTTCATGAAAGCTTTGGAAGTTTCTTCGGGTTTGGATTTTTTTTTTTTTTGTTCTGCTGCAGAAACGTCGCAGTCAGTTTCCTGCATCCCAGCTGACTGACCAAACCGCTCAGGATCACAGAGCTGCCCCCAGGGCAGTTCCTGGATTGTCACCAGGTACCAGAAAACTGTCATATCAGGTTGTGTGCAACTCTGGCTCTTTGGGTCTTGAATGCGAGCATTGAACTCGCCTCCCTCTTCTCTTTTACCAAGGCTGTCAGTAAAGCCTCTTCAATACCACTTAACTTGCGTTATAAACAGAACTGCTCCTCTAGAGTGGTTTTTAACTGGCAGTAAGTATGGTGGGTTGAAAATTCACCCCCAGCATGAAATTGCCAGACCAGCTCAGTTGGAAGCAAATTAAGCTATATTTACAAGCAAAACTACAATCTAAATATGTACAAAATAGACAGTATTTACATATATTTACAATTTAGAAACAGCATAAGAACCCCCAGGGGCAAAACCAGGGAATTACCAACAGCTTCCTCCTCTTCCTCCACTTGTCCCCTGTACACAGGACAAGAGAAAGAAGAGCAGAGAGTTGCTGTTAGTACTTAACCACAACAAAGAACACAGCCAAGGTCAGCAAAGCCAGCAGAAGCCAGAGCTAGTGGCTGCTAGAGCGAAGGAAGGCAAAAAGAAAAAGAGTTAGTGTACACAACTAACTTTATGTTAGATATCTGTCCAATTGGATTATTTAGACTTTATCATTATTTTCCTTTTTACATTCTATTACTTTTCTGCTCAGGATCTGTGGAAAATCTTCCAGGCACTGCCTGAAAATACCACAGTAAGATATGCAGAAATTTTCCCAAAATACTTTGTCACTAAGTTGTTGGTTTGAATAGGGGTTTCCATGTAAATTCTTGATTCTGACAATTTGTGATTAAGCTCTCATTCAATTTTCTTTTCAGGGCCCAAGCACATGAATAGGCTGTGCAGCCACTTCCCCTACTCAGAGCTGCCTGTGGCACAGTGTAGCTATTCAATCAGGGTTCAGACTTGCATGGAAAAGCATTGTAAGAAGGCCTGCTCCTTCAACTGGGAAGCTGTGAAGGATTTTGTGGTGATCTGGGGGTTTTGGTTGGTTGTTTTTTAAAAGTTTTCTGAAAAAAAAAATCTTTGTCATTGCTGAGATTTAACAGTTAAGCACCACACAGGTGCCTGCTCACTCCCACTCCCTCACTGGGATGGGGGAGAGAATCAGGGGAAAAAAAACCCAAACACCAAGTAAAATTCATGGGTTGAGATAAAAACCATTAAATAGGACAAAAAAGGAAGGGAAAATAATAAGAAGAATGCGAATATACAAAACAAGTGATGCACAATACAATTGCTCACCACCAACTGACTTATGCCAAGACAATCCCCAAGCCACAGGATCCTCCAGCCAGCTCCCCCCTGTTTATGTACAGGGAATGACATCATATGGTGTGGAATAACTCTTTGGTTCATTTGGGTCAGCTTTCTTTGCTGTGTCCCCCACCAGCCCATTGTGCACACCCAGCTTCTGCTGGCAGGGCACTTCCAGAAGCTGAAGAGTCTTGGACTTTGTCTGAACAACTGCTTAGTAATGACTAAACCATCAGCGTGTCATCAACATTGTTCTCATCCTGAATTCAAAAGGCATCAACGTACCAGCTACTAGGAAGAAAATTAAATGTATTCCAGCTGAAACCAGGACAGTCATGAGAGTTAACTCTAAAGTTCAGTTTGCAAAATTATGGCAGTCTGTCAAACGTTAAAATTGTGTTTGAAAAGTCCCTGCAACTATTGTTTTAGTGATACAGTATTTAATAAAAATGCTTCAAGATTGCTGCTATGGAGTTCCTAGATCACCTGCAGCCATAGCAATAAACATCCTGTAATGAATAATGAATGCTGAGGCTCTACTTAATTTTGCCCAGGGCTTGTTTTGCCTTAAAATGTTGAGTTTTGGTTTGGGGTTGCTTGTTCCAGTAACATTTGTTGTAGTTTTAAACAGCTTAGCAGTAGTCCAGGGAGGATTCTAGTACTGGTGGTTTACGTTTTTATGTAGCAAGTACTAAACTTTTATACAGTTGAGCTTCAACTCGTCCAAGATCAGTTTTAGCAGAAAAAATCACCATTGCTTATAACTTTATAACTAGGACCACTGGTAAGTGGGATAACGGAAAGGTAGACTGATCTGCCCCTTCCCCTGGGACACAGGGAAAATAAAAAGGTTCCCTGTCCACTCGTAGCATAGATGAGATGCTAACAAGAAGCAGGGAACCCTATACACTGTCAAGTCTCTGTTTCAAAGGAAGCAGAGTGCTTATGTTTTTATGACTAGTGCTGGGAGCCAAAGGCATTGGGCAAACAGACATCATTTCCGTGCACTTCTATGAATCATTCTGTAGCTATATTAATCCCAGATGGTATGGGAACATCACCTTTTAAGTGAATGCTGGTGTCTGAACCTTATTTACTCCTCCTGACTACAACAACCACAGCCCTAATAATATCCACCTAGATACATATCCCTGTTCTCTCTTATCTCTTGAGGGAGAGCCTTCTACCAGCTGACAATTTAAAATTAGTTTAGATGCTTCAAAAAGTTTAAAAGCTCATCATTTCCAGGCCTGCTGAACAGATTTTGCGAAGCTATTAGATGTTTGAGGATACTGGGTTATTTCCATTGTGCAGATGGAGAATGAAAGCACTGACCTGCATGCAGCGTTTCTGTTTTCAAGGCACTTGGCTGCCTACATGTAATTGCTCAGCACTTCTGGAAAGCACAGAAATAGAGGTGTGGGTACTTTTGAAAGTACTCATTTCCTTGATCATCTTTGTGGGAAGATCACTTAGGTAGGCCAAGGGGTTAGTCTGGATGGTTTTTTTACAGCAGCAAGTTACCCTACCTTTGATCATTCCTGGGATGAACCTCCAGTTTGACTCCAGCTGCAACTCCTGAATTCCACTAGCCAAAACATTTCAAATCTTCAAATGTTCAACAATTTAAAATAATTACTACAGTCCTTAAAGTTCAGTGTTTACTGAAGAAGGTAGATGTCTTCAGAGGCCCACACACAAATGAAGCAGAGCTTAGCTTCTTGATTCATTTTTTTCCAAGTGACAATGTGTCTGTGTGCACTTTAGTAGGGACTTGAGAAACCCAGTACACACAACAGCACCATTACCTCAGCCTAAAGCAAACCAGCACCAGGTAATTCTGAATGACCACTGTTCTGTGAAATCCCAGAGACTGATGACAGAATGGCTTCTGAGAGTCAGTGGGATGAGGACTAAGGCAAACTGTAAATAAGCATCAACTCCCCAAATACAGGATCCTTTTTCACTACTGTCTTCTTCAGACATGCAGAATCCACCAGCCAACACCTTTAAAAGGTGTTTTAAATCCAGTAGATAAAATAGAGGTTCATCCCATGAATGGTCCCACTGCCTCCACACCACATGTAGTGACAAAGCTCAGGTTAGCTTATTTAGAGCATAATTTCTAAATTGTAACACCCTAGGTTTTGTGAGCTGTTTGTTGAGTACTAGACCTCTTTACAGTGTGCTGTTCTGAGGAAACTGAAAGCTCTTTAATCAGCCATCACAAAGCTCAAAACTCCTGGCGTACAGATAATTTTCAGAGTTTTGTTTTTCACGTATTTGCCAAAGGCCATGCAATTTATCACTAGTCTAGGTTAGATTTAGTTGCCTGCTCAAGCCACAGGACCCCCTTGCTGAAATAAAGGGCAAAAAATACACAAAAAAAACACCTGAAGTCTCCATTTTCTTGTTCATGTCTGAGAAAACATGGTTTTACTGAGATAATGCCAAAAAAAAAAAAAAAGGATCTTTTTTTCATTAGCTGGCAATGTATTCTGGCAAACAGATTTTTCATGCCTACAAAAATAAGTCTAATTATTCCATTAGGAAATTTTATATATATATATATATATATATATATATATACACACACACATCTTTTGCCATTTAAAATTATTTTATTCTTATGGGATTCAAGCTACTGGCCCTTAAAACATGCCAGGGGCATGTGAATGATAATGCAAGCAGAAGCCAGGTCTGAAAAGCCTCACAAATACCAAAACTCTCTTGAATTTTTAAACTTTTAGAAGCATGAGCTTATAGTTGCAAACATGTATTTTATATTAAACCATCTGAAATTAAGAAAAAAAAAGCATCAAAAAAACCTTTCAAATTGAGTTATTCCTTTTAGAAAATAAAGTGTATAATATGAAATCATAAAAGGCACGCTTTTCTCATACTGAACGAGATCTGCACACGTATTCAGGGGCAATCCTGAACTCAACCCTTGAACTCAAACCCTATGCTGGATCCCAGCTTGCCTCCTAGAGAGAGCTCTTCCAGATTTGTAAAACAAATCACAGTCTATTATCATCTTCCAAGACTTTCAGTGACCCACAGCTGATTGGAGAACAGAATCAAGCCAAAGAGCAAGAAGAGTCCCTAACACACTGTAAAAAGTAATAGAGCAGCAAGCAAGGTAAGAAAATATTTACAGACAGGATGAGCAGGATGAACTGCAAACATCTGATATATAGGAATACTGAAAACCCAGTTAATTGCTGCTAACTGATTGAATGCATAATCCTCACCAGGAGCATTTATAAACTGTTTATTTGGCACAGAATTATTTTAGCAGTCCTACAGTTTATGCCCCGTTTACAGCCTAGTTTCTGCTCACTCTACATACTACAAGAGGTTTTTCCTTTCCTCTGAGTTGCAGGAAAAAGGAGACTGAAGCTGCTGTGCCTGAGCTCTGGATACATTTCAGTTTGGGATATTTCTTTGACAGTAAAAGACAAGATGAGAGCACAGACAATCCATAGTACTTCAATGAATTAACATCAGCTGACTTTGCACAGCGGCTGTGACAAGCAATAATTTGAATCCAAACCATGTAGAAGGCCTAATTCTGTTCAGGCATAAATTGGAGCAACTCCACTGAAGCAAATCCAATTTATTGGAGGTAGCACAGGATGCACATCCTGCAGCTCTGGGTGTTGCTGTTCCCAGCAAAGGACTCTGTGGAGGTATGGCACTACATATAGACACACAGGCTCTGTTTTCTGTAGAAAACCTGGAGCCATATGAGTAACATTCACCAACCACAGGGATGGTACTACCCATTGTGACAAATACCGATCGCAGCTCACTCATCCACAGCAGCAACTTCTCTCTGCAAGGAGTGCAAGTGACAGCTGTAACCAAAAATTGCCCTGACACCTCTCAGAGCTCCTGTTTTAGAATCACTTCTCCAATGTGGCAAAAAAGCTACAATGCTTCTCCAGCTCCTCCACTCTGCTGCTGCAGATGGACCTCCTCCTGCAGCACGTGGCAACCCCATGTCAGCCCTGTATTACAACAGGCCTCACTTCTCCATTTCCCACCTCTTCCCCAGCCTTTTCCTTCCTAAGCCAGGAGCATAGCCAAGGCTGATGGCAAATTTTACTGTTTCTTTTTGCTCCAGGTTGCAGCCTCCTGGGATACAGAGGTGGACTCTGGATATATCAGCATCTCCACAAGCACAAGTGGAAAAGGTCCTGTGCTCACAGTCCAGCAGCCTGATCAGCCAAGGTGGGAACAGTTTGTCTGTGGACCACAATCCCTAACAGCACTGACTCTGTCCTAAATTTTTTTGCCATCCTTGCTCACTCCCCCTGGACTGTGCATTAACTTACCAAACGCAACAGGATACATTTACATTTTGGCAAAGACTTGAAGGGGGTTGCATTGTCACCTATATCTGCTGTGGCTCCACAGAAGTAATTGCATGTATAATAGCATGTATAATTTGCATATGCAAATTATCCCCTGGATTTCATTAATCCTGTTCCTAAAAATGCTGCCAAGGAAGTGGGAGGTTTGTTTAGGGATAGATTCAAGAGAATAAATTAATTGTTATTTAACAGAGCAATTCTTACATGTTTATTTAACAGTCTTCTCCCAGCCACTGGTGCACCATTATCAGATTAAATAACATGTAATCAGGCTATCAGATTATTGTCTTTTTGTATGAACCAACAAATGCTTAATGGGGTTTATTTTAGAGGCAAAACTATTCATATAGCAGGAGATTAATGCTATAAAAATTATATTAGTATCTCTCAACAATAAGTGGTATGAATTATTGGATAGATGACCCAGATACAAAAATGTGGGGCTTTTAAAAAATTCAATATGATGTATTTTTAAACCTCACACTGTTAAGTCTTTGAATATACTTCAACAAAAAATTCTTCTGTTATGCAAAATTGTTGTACATCCTGGCACAGGAACACGAATTTGATTTTAATTGAAAGAAATCTTGACACCCTCTCACCTAGAAAGCAGGCTTATATTTCATAATGAAGCTAGCATTCCAATTCTTGGTGGGCAATATGCTCTGCTGCCCGCTTGAGTTTTAATCCAGCAGTAAGCAACAGCCCTCTGGTTATGTCCAAAAAAGTAAACTGCTTTTAGCCATTGCAGCCAATATCTGTTCAGTCTCTGGGCCCCACTGTCGAGCAGCTGGTGCTGTCACCAAAAGGAAGAGCTTAACACGAGTAAAGGGGGTCAGCATTCACCACCACAGAGGCAGAGCATTCTGATCACTTCCGTGACAGCATCTTGGGGAAAAGAACATCATCTGTCTCCAAGCCCTCAGCCAGTCTACAACTCTATATGCAGTCCCTAGTTTCTGTATTGCATACCTAAGCAGTTCTATACTCTCTTTACGAACTGAATTGAGCAAAAATTTGATCTTTAGTTTGTTCTGAGAACAACAAAACTGCCAAAATCACACGTCCTCTAATAAATAGTATTTTCCTTACTTACTCCAAAAGTTCTGCTTATTCACCCAATTATGCCTCCCAGAAATCACAGAAACATTCAAGTTGGAAAACGCCCTCAGGATCACCAAGTCCAACCAAGAACCCTACTCTACAAAACTGAATTTTCCACTCTACTCCCATCTCTATCCAGCTCCTACTACTCAGCTTCAAAACCACTCATCACTTATTTTCTTCATTTCATCACCAGCTACAACACCATCCTGTAAAACTGTTAAATAGCTCTTCAGAGCAAGATGACTGAGAACAGAGGCACTTAACTTAAGTTTGGATTTCACAATATTAAAGAAATAGACTCCATAAATAAAGTTTGGGCCATGTCAGCTTCATAACTTTTTAATGCTATGTCTCATTCCAGCATGGCAAATTTGGGGGGAAGCTAGAAAACAGACTGAGAAAAAGAAAATGTAAGGAACTATTTAAAAATCCTTCATGTTTGTCTTATGCCATCACAGTGAGTCAGTGCCTCAGAGCTTGTAAATACTGTCCTACCACATCTCTTTGGTTATTATTCAATCAAGCCCTTCTAAAATATTTAAGTAATTGTAGTCTATCTCTATTAAAACAACAGATGGAATTCCCAGCCTTCAATTTTATGTCAGGATTCTGCAGCAATTTATTAACAGCTTGAACTCTGTCTCTTGAGGGTTTAACCTGACGGTTGAACCCAATTACATTACAGTCCTTTGTTCATCAAGGGACATATGTAATATGATATTAAATATGAAACAACTCGTGCCTGAATAATGTCGTCTTTGTGATACAAATTAATGGAGTATGGAAGCCTAAATTTCAAGCACACAAATTGTTCTTAGTTCTGATCTTGCACCACAAAAATTCAGGACTAATCCTACTGCTGTCAGCTGACTTATTAATATAAAATTAGCATAAATTAGAGTTTATCATGGTGTCCTGGGTTAACACAGCCTGCTCCCACAAGCTCCCCTCTCTACATGCAGACAGGAGGAAAAGTAACACCAAAAAAACCTCCCGGTTTGAGATAAAGAGGGTTTAATGAGATGATGCAATGCATAATTACCTTAGCCTATTTGCAGAAAAGCACAGCAAAATGCAGAAGCAGCAGCAGAAGCCAGTGACCTATCCCAACCCCTGACCCACAGCCCACCCAGAGGAAATGCCCAACACCCCTAGCACTTTTTTCATTAGGAGTCCTCCCTTTCTGCTCCTATTTTCCCTCCTTTCCTCACAATGCAAGCCTTGAACAGTCTTTGCTTCTCCCACATAGTGCTCCTAGTGCTATGCTTCATGGATGGCATGCCATTCCTGAGCTCATCCATCAGGCACTCCTGCTTTGCACCTATGTGCCAGACACACTTCCACTGCCAAGTTCCTGATACATGAATAAAACAATTAAGAAGTTACACCAATGAACACCTGATAGCAAAACAACCTTATTTGTAAGAAATGTCACCTGCTAAAGGGCTGTTGCTTATTTTGAAATACTTTTCCTCATCATGAGGAGAAACTTCTTTACTCTGAGGGTAGCAGAGCACTAGAACAGGCTACCTAGAGACATTGTAGAGCCTCCTTCTCTGGAGATTCAAAAACCATCTGGAAGCATTCCTGTGTGATCTGCTCTAGGGGACACTGCTTTGGCAGAGGGGTTGGACTAGATAATCTCTAGAGGTTCCTTCCAACCACCAACATTTTACATTTTCATTCTAAGGCTCAATGTCCATCTGAAACATTGCTGTCAAACTGTTTCCTAGTAACACAGGGGAACAAGCACATTGGGTTTATGTTAAGCTATAATTACAGTAGGAAAGGAGAGTATTTTGAAACATCCGGCACTCTTAAATTAGCAAAGCTGTTGGCATACTCTGCACATAGTAGGAGGGACAAGATGGGTGGAACTACATCCCCTTGAATGGCAGATCTTGAAAACCCACACCCAAAGGAGGACAGAAACAGTCTATAGACCATGGAGGAAAAGACTTCAAAAGCATAAATAACTTAATTGCAAGAGAGAGGCTTTGGAAAGAGTAATTGTACTTGAGAAGAGTGTGTCCAGCAGTTCAAGGGAGATTCTCCTCCCCCTCTATTCAGCCCTAGTTAGACCACATCTGCAATATTGTGTCCAGTTCTGGGCTCCCCAGTTCAAGAGGGACAGGCAGCTACTGGGTAGGCTTCAACAGAGAGCTACAGGAATAATTAACAGACTAGAGCATCTCTCTTATGAGGAAAGCTTGAGAGACGTGGAGCTGTTCAGTCTGGAGAGGAGAAGGCTAAGAAGAGACCTTATTGATGTCTGCAAACATCTGAAGTGTGGCTGTCAGGAGGATGAAGCCAGTCTCTTCAGTGATACCCAGTGATAGGATAAGGGGCAACAAAGTGAAACACAGGAAGTTCCACCTCAACATGAGAAAAAAACTTTTTTGCTGTGAGCTTGACAGAGCCCTGGAAAGGGCTGCCCAGAGAGGTTGTGGATTTGCCTCGAGAGATCTTCTAATCCTGCCTGGATGCATTCCTGTGTGACATGCCCTACGCAGTCCTGCTTTGCAGGAGGGTTGGACTTGATGATCTCTGGAAGTCCCTTCCAACTCCTAGTATTCTATGATTCTGTGATTCTATGAATACAGTAACTTAACCATTAACAGAGTAACTGACAGCTCAGGTGCATGTACCTTCAGTGTAGGTTTCCAAATATGGAACAAGTAATTCCACACAGTGTGGACGAGCTTGAATATAGCCAGTTGCTCTAGAGCTTTAAAACACCACTTGTGCACAGACCTGCTTTAAATCATATTACTTAATACACTCCATATATAAGTTTAGAAATGGCAATGAAGGCCAGACGTTCTGCTTTGCTAGATATCATCTACTAGAAGAATAGTATTTTTACTGATAATTCAGAGAAAAATATGCCATTCAAAGCTCAAAATTCTATTTCTATCCTATGAAGCAGCTTTGCTACCAGCATTAGAAACTTTAAAACAAAGACTGGGTGTGCTTCAGTTATGATGTGCAATGGCCAGTGTAAATCTACATAGAAGCATTCTAAATCTCAGTCCTAAAGAAATGCTAACATATTCCTCCAAGCTTTCCCGAAGACAAATAGAACTGAAGAACAGTTGATTAAAAACTTCCCAGAATTCCTTCCAAAACCAACTATCTTTCATATGGAGAGGTCCTAATTTCCTTTAACCTTTTGTAAGATAAATTTGTGGTTTGTATTATTTCGATTTTTGAAGTGTGTCATATTTTTCAAGTATCATGCTGGCATGAATGGCCTTCCAGTATCTAAAGGGGGCTACAGGAAAGCTAGGGAGGGACTTCTTAGGATGTCAGGTAGTGATAGGACTAGGGGGAATGGAAAAAAATAGAAATGGGTAGATTCAGATTGGATGTTAGGAGAAAGTTCTTCACCATGAGGGTGGTGAGACACTGGAACATGTTGCCCAGGGAGGTGATGGAAGCCTCATCCCTGGAGGTTTTTAAGGCCGGGCTGGATGTGGCTCTGGGCAACCTGATCTAGTGAGAGTTGTCCCACCCTAGATGATCCTTGAGATCACTTCCAGTCCTAACAATTCTATGATTCTGTGAATTTAAAATCCAGTTGAAAAGCTTGATGACTGACTTCATTCCAAACCTCAGTGCAGGAGAACTTGAAATGTGTTGTTCCAGGTGCCTCCACGTACTCAACAGTTCCCTTTGCCTGGAAAGAGAAGGGATTGCTTAGAAAAATTAGTCCCTTCCAGTCAAATAACTGGCATATGCCTGAAGAAAGCAAATACCAAGGGTATTCTGTTTCTCCTGTCTTCATTCACCTCTAACACTTACATATGTTGTAAGACAATTAACATTTTTACCTCTTCCACAAAGCAGAAGCCCAGCAGTGCATTTTTTCCTCACAAAAGATATTTCACCTCTGAAAATCCATCAGGCTTTTTTTTTTTCCTCACAACTCCTCATGTAATGCAAGTTCAACTGAAACTTAGACTACTACTTTAATTATTCTCTTTTGCTACAGCTCAAAGGTACATGTAAAGACCTTTGTTGGGCACATCTCAATCTGTCATATGTTAAAGTAATAATAATTTCAGATTATTAAATGAAGCATTGGAAGCCCTGCCCCAAGGTCAGGATGTGTAGGCCTCAGTCAATCCCTTTGTGAACACATCACTGTGGCACTCACGATAGAAGCAATCACACCAAGTCTTCAACCAAATTACTATAAAAAATAGATCTGAAGTCAAAGTCTTTTTGTGACAAAGCAAATATTATATTGATGACTTCTTCAAATTATTTTCTCATCTTATTGCACCAAAGCCTGTCCTCTCCAACTCCCAAGATGATGCTGATGTAGCTTCTCCTTTCCATCTGGGTGAAAGGTCTGATGCTCCTTGCTCACCCACACAGATCCCATCCCACCAGATAACAAGTGCAGACTCTACATTGGAGGTGACCTGCAGTTTAGACAGGAGCAAGTGAACTAGTTAAGAACTTCCATCATTTCAAGACTTCAGACTGATTTTAGCAATGTTCTGTTAACCCTTTGCCCCACCTACTGCATAGCAGGAGCAAAAATCTCCTAAAATGTGAAGTCCATCTTAACTCTGCCATACCTGCCTGTGAGAAGTGCAAGAGCCCTCGTAAGACAGGGTAGGTCAGGAAGCTCTTGTTCTTAGTCTTCTGAGCTGCTTGCACATCACTTTTATGGTTTTTTTTTTAATTGGAAATCATTTTCCCCTGACATTATAAGCAGTATAATACAGTAGCGCATTCCACAGCATATTTTTTGTTTTGTTTTTTTTAATCAAATCTCTTTAATTAGCCACATACAAACCAGACAGCATCAAACAAGTCATCACTAAATGAACATAGACCAGTCACAATATCAAGGAAGACATTGAAGCTGTTCATTGACTTCTCCATGTTAGTCACTATTATTATACTACAGGTCAAACGTCTCACTTCAGAGCAAAAAGGGACACAAACACTTTCATAATACAAAATTCCCAAGTTCAAACTCCTACACATTTAAGCCATGTGCAGAGTCAGGGTTACTACAAACTCACCTTTGTTATGCTGCCTATTGGACTACCATCAAAGATGAAGTATTCTTTAGTATTGTTTTTTAAATGCTCCAGAGAAATCAGAGACACAGCTCAGGGTTAATGAGCAATCTTGCATTAGCAAAGCATTAACCACAAGACAATGCTTAGCTACTAAACTGTATATTAAAATGAATGTAGAGGATCTTCAAAACTTGATTCTTCAGTAACTTGTATTATGTAAAAGTGGCACTATCACATGGCTGAAGGGGTAGAGTGCAGAAGACAGGGAAAGACACATCCAAGCTTTGCATATGAAATCTTTGAAGCCTCAGCCCAGGACCTCAGTGCCTTGACATGCTGCGGTGCCATGCCTGGTGTTCTCCTATCTCACACAAGGCTACACTCAGAGCCCTTAAAGGCAGTGAGGGTGATGTCATTGGAGAGCTGGGAATTGGCACTATAGAGGAGTTTTACAGAAGTCACACTCAGAAGTAGGTGCTTTATTTTTTACTAGGAAAACAAACAGTCATTATCTTTCTAACACTTATAATACTTTTTTTCTTTTTGCTGCATCATAAGAAACAAAGTGACTTATTCTATTTAATTGATTTTGTTCTTTTTCTGTAATGAGAAAAGAAACAAACAAAAAAAAAAAGCTCCTATGAGTTATAAATGGAACACTGCTCCTTAGTAACCAATCAAACCTTTCCTTGGAATCTAAGGTCTCTGTTAAATAGCTACCAACAGGCACAGGCAATTAGGAAGATGGGAGAAAAGTCAGAGATGGACTTTGTTCTTCTTGAGAAAATAACAATATTAATTTTGCAGTTAGAGATTTCTTTCCTATTTTGTTGTTATGCAGTACTATTGCTATACAAAACTATTGAGTTTGGGTTTTTCCATATACACAGCAAGAGAGCTCATGATGCATTCTACCCTGGAGCACTACCTCAAGAAAAAAAAATATCTGTGTCAAGCTGGCAGCATTCACATAAAATCCATACTCTATTGGCAAATATTGATCCCTCTGAGCAAGAACTAAATAAATTTCACTGATCCAGCCATGCAGGTGACTTATCATCCTGTAGGCAAGGAGGAAAGGGAGAAAAACTCTCTGGAGACAAGGATCCAGAACATAGACTGAAGAGGTTAGAAAGAAAGGACATTTGACTATCCAGGCTAAGAGGGTGAAGTTACTTAACCAGTCTGTAAAGGTCTTGCCAGACACGGGTAGAATTCAAGGAAGAGGCAAATTTCAGATCCTAGACCTTCACAAGTTACATACAAGAGCAAACAGGAAAGCGTTGACAGCATTGCCATAGAAATAGCAAAAGGAATCTATAGATCACAAACAGAGCTCTTCACACCAACAGTGGCTCCAGGTCCCTGAATACTAGAGCAAAACAGACCTCCAAATTTCATTATGCAGTTTGAGTAAATTAAAAAAGAGCTGTACTTTCCTTTGGTAGACTATTCCCAGGAGCAAGTAATAAAAAATCTTAATGAGTTACTGTTTATACTAATCAGTTTAGATGATACAAAGAGGATTGTTTACAGTGCTCTGCTAAGTCATAACAAACAAGAACTGAAAGGAAATAGCATTCAATAGCTTGCAGTACACATACAGGTGTTTGACAGCCAAAGGGCATAGAGAACTACAACCAAGGCCCTGTACTTACTCTCCTAGTTTCTAGATCTTCCAGAGTGACATTCCCCTCTAAAATAAGATACATAAGAAAAACAAATAAACCAAACAACAACATCAATTTCATCATCAAATACCTGAAAATGATCTTATGGCAACCATTCTTAATTGTTCATCATTTTAAAGAAAATAAATGCTAGGAGAAGCACTAACTGGGGGTTGGCAGCTGTATCCTGACAATCTGACATGCACAGCATGCCTTACCTCCTCAGTCTGAGGCACAACCCCCTCAGACCTCAGTACAGATTTGTGCCAACCATAGGCAGTAGCAGGTTATATGTAAGAACCAGTCTGATTCTGGTTCAGGAGAAAGATGCATATATGTCCCATATATGCACACAAGAACAAAGCCCTCTTGGCACCTTCTCTAGCACATTTCTGCTGTTGAAATTGTCTAATCTATTTGCATTTGCTCTTGTAGGAAAGTCTTCACCATCTTGCTCATTTAGTGCATCAACCAAATAATTGTGAAATTCTCCCATGTAGTAATGAGAGCTGGCTTGTATTGATCATTTTGGATAAAATCAGCATGTCAGAGATCCCGTTTTTTACCATAGCTTCTACCAGTGCCATAACCCCTTAAAATGTGCTGCTGATAAAAATGTATTTCTCAGTGTCCATAAGGCACAAGAGAAGAAAGGTAATGAAACAATCCAGAGGCATGATAGGACATTCCCTTTTCCTACCTCACAGGGATGAAAGGTCTCTGTGGACAAACATGTATATGGTCTCTGTAAGCACCAGCAAAGTGGCTTCAGCCAACAGATTCTAGATTACAGGGATGATGTCTCTAATATATACACCAGAAATCAGTCACAAATACAAGTGTACTGTTCTTTACTTTCCCATATCTAACATAAATACTGGTTTAGATTAACTGCTACTGCAGGTCATGGACAAAGGGAACAAAAACTTCAATGTTCATTTGAAGTAGATTGAATTCATTAATTTTTAGCTTCATTGAACTTTTTTTTATTATTAAATTATTAACTTCATTCATTCTGATCTAGGAAAGACTGTGAAACCTGTGAAGTGCTGTATCTTTTCCTTGCTGAAGCTAAAACTGTAGTAGCTGTAAGACTTCTACAAGCACCCCCAAATATTTAATTTGTCTTTTCACTTACAAGCCTAACTAAAAAAAAAAAAAATAGTCTTAAAATGTTATGATCCTTGGGGTTTTTTTCCTGTGAGAGAATATAATCTTCATCCATCTGGCAGAGGAAAGAGACACTCTTCCCAAGCAGAGATCTGTATTCCTTATACAAGTGAAATTGCCAAGTCCTTGGAACACTAAAGCTAGTCCTTGCAATGGACTCCCTCCATATCTGTGAGGGAAAAAGCAATGACTCATTGGGAAAAACACAGGCTAAAGCAAATCAGCCCTTTCACATTAAATACTGTCAGACACAGCATTTCAATTAGTTGATATTGATACTACAATTTTGTATGTTGGTGATTGCACATAGCAATACATAACAGCAATTACTGCAATCACCAACTGTTGAATGAGTGTTTCTGATTCATTACTACATTTCGATCTAAAAATTATACTTTCGTATAACAGTTAAGTATCATAATTGTACATTAGCTTAAATGACAAGGGAGATAAGCTTACATAACACAAGAAAAAATAAGGAAAGGGAAAAGGCATGGCAGTAAGTGTGTATTTAATGAGTATATATTTATTGGCAGTTTTTTCGTTATGCTCTTTCCTCTTTTTGCAGGCTGGCTGTAAAAATTACAGTGGTTGTTACTGCTAAGGAGAGTTTGACACTGCAATGATTCCTCAGACCCCTGAAATCTTCAAATACCAATGAGCATTTCAGACTGCTCCCCTTTACCAATTTCCTTAACCTTAAACCATGTTATAGGCACTGGTCATTATCTTTCATGAACAGATGGGCAGGGCTTTTACTCCTGAGATGATATTCAAAACATGACATTTCTTTTGCTTAGATTTCCTTACATCATGATAAAGTAAAGCAGCATTAGCAAGCATCGTATAATTGCCTAACTGCTTGGGTTTTCTCTGGCTAAGAGTGCAGCTGTGATGTGAGGAACAGCAAAAGAGAAACCAAGAGCCAAGCAGTATCAGACATAGTCAATCTTAAACAAAGCTAAGGTGTACATCAACTGTATGTTCATTGATTACTTTGTTTTTACTGTGCTCTAATATCCCAACAGTACCACATCAACATGATTTCTTTAACAAAAATAGATAAACTCTGCTTAGCATTATAATGTACTTTTTAATATATCAGCACATAGAAAGTGAAAGGCTGTTTTCCTCTCTGGATTTAAAAATACATGTAATTGCTAAGCTTGTGGCTGACTATTATCTAGCATAAACAGCTGAGAATGTGAGAAGGTTCACTAAAAAACATTTAATCAAAAATTCTCATTCTCTTCAAAGAAAGGTTAGTCCATATCAAAAAGCAGTCTATTAAAAGATTCACAATAAGATACATTGCATATTCTCCAAATGTCTGTCACAGATGGCTTTCTGTCTCTGACTAGGACTTGGAAAAATACTGATTTCTATTCCACAGAACACAGGAAAAAATACAGAAGGAAATTAGTGCCAGCCACTAAAAAGGAGCAGGCTCTCCTAAGTAAATTGCAAAGCTGTAGGAAGAGCTCCTCTTACATAGGGTTGAAACTCTCCTAATATCCAGAGAAGAGGGCTGAATAGTGTGCAACATGTCATGTCAACATGTCCTTATTTAGGGACTGCTGGGTTGGAAGGGCTGCCAAACAAGAGGAAAGCAGTTGGACCATGAGAAAAGTAGGTAAAAATGTTTAGTGCTATGGCCCAGAAGCCACACATCCAGAAAGCCCATAAACAAGGCCTAATCACAGCATAACGGTGCACACCTCATGGCTGCATAACCTGTGCCATCAGCACAGAGAAATATCAGCATCCTGGGATGCCAGATGAAAAAATTTATTAAACTTTCCCAGGAACACTTACTGCTCTTACAAATGCCAGTTTTATGGGTTGCATACAGAGATACCAAGTGGTAAAGCATGAAGGTATATGTCCATGAACATTTCTTACAGAGGCTATGCAGAGGACGTTCTTCTTAACAGCTGACACTCCCACTGCACCCAAAAGATGCTGTAAAGGTTCTGCAACACATCTACAGAAGCTCAACATTTTGAAAGATTTAATTCCACATGGTGTCCTGAAAAATTCCCATCATCTTGAAGGACTCAACAGACAGCTAAAGAAAGTTTACTAACTGATAGTCTCCAGACATAAAACAGCTAATATGACCTTTTGTGGGGGCCCCCTTTCAGTGTCCTGAATAAAATCTCATCATGTGCAGGCATCAGTACCCTGAACAAAATCTCATCATGCGCAAACTAGAGAAGATACAGCCACTTGACAATAAAATTCAGCAACACCTTTTCACTGAAATAAAGAGTTCAGATTATTGTTGTGATGCTCCACCCTGACTTCACTGACTGAACCTGATTTAAAATTCTTGCTAATGAAGTGCTGTCCTCCATGTGATTTTTATGAAGAATCAGCTAAAGCCTGGGATATAACATTCTGCCTTCACGTATTCAGGGCCTCCTGTTTGTAACAAGCAAAATCAGCACTGCCCTGTATCTCAAGCACATAGGTAGCAGTTATTCTCTGAAAATAAGCAATTTGCTCACACCTACAGACATTTCTAGCCAAATGGACCAGTTCTGGCCTCACCTGTCAATGTTTTTTTTTTTACTCTTTCAAAAAGTAGAGATGTGGTGGTTTGGAATAAATGGATAAAATTGGCTGATCGTTTTTATAAGTGCCTTTTTTTTTCATTGAAAAATGGGAATTTGTGAAAATGCTACTGAAGTTGAGTCCTACAAGAATTATAGAACTGGGACCAACTGTTTAGTCCGGAGAAGAGAAGACTGAGAGGGGATTTAATAAATGTTTAGAAATATCTGAGGGCTGGGAGTCAAGAGGGAGGGGACAGGCTCTGCTCGCTTGCACCCTGGGATAGGAAAAAGGGGCAATGGATATAAACTACAACACAGGAGGTTCCACCTCAACATGAGGAGGAACTTCTTCACTGTGAGGGTCACAGAGCGCTGGAACAGGCTCCCGAGAGAGATTGCAGAGTCTTCTTCTCTGGAGACTTTCAAGCCCCATCCGGATGCATTCCTGGGCAACCTGTGCTAGATTCTATGGTCCTGCTCTGTCAGGGGGGTTGGAGGTTGGACTGGATGATCTCTGGAGGTCCCTTCCAACCCCTAACATCCTGTGAGCCTGTGAGCCTGTGATTTGCAAAAACAAGTCTACTTTTATTGCATTCAGTTAACTGAAAGGTATAACCCACCCATCTAAAAAAATAGGTTACTCAGCTTGGAAACCAACATACCTTCAGGTTTTGACATTTCAGTATATACAGATTTTCTTAAATCATTCTTTATTATTTGTTGTTATGATCAGAACTGAGTAACCACATAATCCACCAATTCAGTCTGTAAGGACAAAATAAGTGATTGCCATTTAACACTCCATCCACACACCCTGTACCAGATGCCTTCTCAATCTTCTCTTCAGCATCCAAACTCAGCTGCAATGCCTGTCCTGAATGCCACTTTGGTTTGGTTTGGTTTGGTTTTCAAATCATAGAATCATAGAATCAGCCAGGGTTGGAAGGGACCACAAGGATCATCTAGTTCCAACCCCCCTGCCATGGGCAGGGACACCTCACACCAGATCAGGCTGGCCAGAGCCTAATCCAGCCTGGCCTTAAACACCTCCAGGGATGGGGCCTCAACCACCTCCCTGGACAACCCATTCCAGACTCTCACCACTCTCATGGTGAAGAACTTCTTCCTCACGTCCAGTCTGAATCTCCCCACTTCCAGCTTTATTCCATTCCCCCTAGTCCTATCACTACCTGATATCCTAAAAAGTCCCTCCCCAGCTTTCTTGTAGCCCCCTTCAGTTACTGGAAGGCCACAATAAGGTCACCTCAGAGCCTTCTCTTCTCCCATAACATGGTATATAAGCTATAGATTTTAAGTTAGCTTGGAGCCCATGTTTCTATGTCTGTTAAGAGCTAGATGTGAGTGCTGAAGTTAGATACGGGATTTCCAGAGGACTCCTGTGGAGCTGTGGCATCAGTGAGCCAGGTCACTTCAGACATTGCCATGCATCAGGATTTATATCAGAGAGGTCACTTAAAGACAAAATTGGTGGTAGCACAAGGGAACTTGCACAGTCATTTATAAATGAAGATGTAAATGTCAAGTGAATTAATATTATATCATTGGTTTAGCCACTGATTTCCTTGATTATTTTTCTGGAGGTCAGTGATAAGGAAATAATTTTATGGAATGTGACCTCCGGTGGAAGGAGTATTTATATCAATTATGAACTAGACTGATGATGCATACATCAAACAAATAAACACAGTCCTAGAAAAGAAAGTAAGATTCCAGATTAGGCACAATATATGCACACATTTTTGGATCCTGCCAAGTACCACATAGAACATTACATGAATTTATATGTAAAATTAAATGCTACAAACCTATTGATGC
The DNA here is from genome assembly GCF_027791375.1 of Indicator indicator. NCBI lineage: Eukaryota > Metazoa > Chordata > Aves > Piciformes > Indicatoridae > Indicator > Indicator indicator. The sequence continues at coordinate 3,357,525 of NC_072019.1, forward strand.
AGTTACTCAATCCTAAAGAGAATGACTTAGAGCTATTCACTGCTACTGAACAACATGCTTTTCATAAATCTATAGGTAAAGCAAGTATCTTGATATATCTAAAGCTGCCCTGCATCTCCCTTGTTTTCAGCTCCTCAGAACTGTACCATTTTTAGTAAATTAAGCTCCTGTTTTCCAGACTTGTCTTTGCTCTAATATTTTAGCCAGGAACGATACAGCCTTTTTATATACAGGCAGATAAGGCTTTGACAAAAATATTTTGTTGTGTTCGCATTGGTAGTTCCAATGACTTTAAGCAACCCTTGTGTCCCCGCTTTGGAGCAGCATTGTATTTGGCAGGGAGATAAATGTGCTAGGAGCTCTGTGTGTTAGGAATGCAGGTTTTGCCAAATTAGTGAAAATATATCTTAATTTGGCCAAGTCATAAACTTTAGCAAACCATACTTGCATATTCTGTCATACCTGCTGAATATGTACAGCTAAATTCTCTGACTCTTGCATTTCAGCAGGACATTCATATTAAGAGCAAGGCATGATTTGATCTGCAATTTGTCTTCTGGATTGTTCCGGGGTGATTCCAGACTGTTTGAACCTGGAACAAGCAACAAGAAGCTTTTTCTCTGGTGCTGTCTCCAGTTCCTGCTGGCCTTCAAACTTGTGGGTGAGGAAAGTGTCTGATTTACACACAGAACCAGCAAGAGTTGGACTGCAGTGGGAAGGAACAGAGGGAAGACTTCAACTGAGGCATCGAACTGACACTCAGCGTGAAGGAGGAATAAAAGGACATCTGATGAGCAGCTGTGCTCACTGAGAACCATCATGATTGGGAAAGCAAAAAAAAAAAAAAAAAAAAAAAAAGAGTAAAGAGGCGATCACTACTACTCTGGTACAGGCAATGGGAGAGGAACCAGAAAGGGAGCTAGGTCACCTTGAGAAAATCCATGTGAGCAACTAGAGAAAAAAGGCAAAATTTTGGGGGACAAAAGCCTGAGTGAAAGAGTCCAGCAGCAAAGTTTCAGTTCCACCAAGGCTCCTGAGCCTGGGGCTCTCAGTTAGTGCTCTGGGCTTTTAGACATACCTGGCTGTGTGAAATCCATCCAGTGGGGCCAAGACTGAGAAGCCCAGGTGAGGGAAACCAGAAATGCTTCACCACAGGCACTATGGTTGGGAGTGGGATTGAGGGTCACAGTTTGAGAAGGACATCTGAAAGGAAAGAGTATGCTTTCTGAGAAATGCCATGAGCAATCTGAGACTATGATGAAAAGCAGCATTGGACTTACAGAAGAAATAGGTTAAGGAGGTGGGTATAAGGAATGTACAATTCCAAGTGGTATTGAAACGCATAGGGATAAAGACACAAACTGATTGTGCTGACATTTAATTCTTCAAACCTCCAGCTACGGGAGTCCTTGGTATCAGTGGCTCCAGCAGATGCGCGACGTTTGGAATCAGAGGGGAGCACTACTTTAGACACCCGCATTCCCCAAAACGCTCAGATACCTAAACATGAACACTGGCCCCCTACAAAGAAGTCACAGATGAGCCGAGGCTGCTTCCCTTCGGACGAACAAGAGGGGTAGCGGCGGCGGCGCGGGCGGGCAGGGCCAGTGGCGGTAGAGCAGCCAGGGCAGAAGCGGGACCGGACAACATCGCCACCGGCCCCTTGCCGGCCGCGCCGCCGCGGGAGCAGAGAGTAGCGCCGTGAGCGCATGGTTTGCATTACGGAAGAAATGACCCGATAATCGCCCGGCAGCGGCGTGCAGATGTGATAAGTGACTCCGCACCCGCGGCGCTCCCGGTGCCGCTGCCCCAAGCCCCGGCTGTCGGCATTCACCTCCCGGGGTGTCACGCACTGGCCGCTAGTGCGGGGCTTCGCGTATAACGTACTGTAACTAAAATTCGAGGAGATGAAATTTAGAAAGGGAAGATGAAATAGTGTGAGGGAAAGGGAGAAGGCCCGAAGTGAGAGGGGGTTAAACGTTCCGTGCTCTCCCGCAAAGCCGCCGCTGCAGCACCAGCCTGCTCCGCCCCCAGCCGGCCCCAGCCCGGCCTGGCACCCTGCGCCCTGCTCGGCGGCGAGAGAGGCTCACTGGGTGACAGCCTGTTACCGTCCCGCCGCGCCGAAGACCGGCTTCGACACTGCGTACCGAGTCTCTAGGGGAACGAGTGGGGAGCAGGGGGGCTACGGCTGTGTTAAAAGGGTAGCTGTAGACGCGCCGCCTTCACTTTTATAACTTGTCCCCATCTATTTACGTGCTAAGTCTACGTGAATAACAGACTCTAATTTAAGTACGAACACACTTAACCAGGAGGCACCAGGCAAGCCTGTTTCCTTTAAGCACTTCTGAGAAGATAGTACCAAACTCGCTTGCAATATGAAACCTCAAAATCCTGAAGGCTGTTTGTTTCTGCTTTAAGGCTGGCCAGCAGACCTCTTTGGATCCAGTTGCTGGTTATTCAGTGCTCTCCGAAAGTTGCCCACTTGCCCATATGATGTGGCTCTGCACGCAGGCACGTAAGTACGAAGCCTTGCCTTTCGGCATCAGCTTGTGTGCTGTCTCCATGACTTGATACAATCATTTTTGCTGGGGTCTTAAGAGTCGGATAGCTGGGAACTTATCTTACGCACTTTACCGTAACTTTAAACGAGTCAGGGACATTTGAAGTCCAGGGAATGTCGTTGATGGATTTTCTGAAAGTTAAAATAAAATATTGTGGCATTTCCCATTAGCATTATCTCTCAGAAACAGCATGAAGAGCACTGCACGGAGTCGTTTTGTAGAAGTTCTGTTTGCTTTGGCAAGTCCACCACGTCTTGAAAAGAAAACCAGCATGCCAGAAAGCATGCTTTAAAAAAAAAAAAATAAAATAAAAAATATGATAGGACCAAGACGGGCGTTGTCTCCAAGGCAGCTCAGGTTTTCTGCACTGCACTTAAAACTTTAGGAATTATGTTTGATGATAGGCTAGAAAAGTGACAAAAGGTGTGGGATTCGGCAGAAGTGAGTGATTTTCATGAAGCGTCAGGATCTGGTACTTCTGCTAATGAGATGTAACGGTTTGTATTTCGTACGTCCAGGAAACAGGCCTCCCGTGGGAGCAAACAGCACAGGTTTCGTTGCTCTCAGTGGAGACAAGATCAAGGCCGCAATAACCCACTGTCCAAGCTCTTGTTACTCCTCCGGATGGTGCCTGCATCTTCACTGGAGTCCCACGTTGAGTGGTATCTATGAGTATGCCCATAATATTTAACTTAAAGATCACACTTTAGAGCGGTGGAAAGAGTGAGTGAAAGCCTATGACTGCTCGACTACGCACGGCTAGGTTCTATGTTCGTTTTTAGCTTTTCCTTTTTAAAGTTTGTGTTGCTGTTCGAGGCTGGCATTTTTTTGTGAACCTCCCCCTTTGGTACATCTCTAAGGAGACTTGTCAGGAGGTAAGGCTTTGGAGAAAGAAAGTTTCAAATGATCAGAACGTATTTACAGAGGCCATTGAGAGACAAGGATCATTTCGTCCTCCCTCTGCTCCTGGTGCTGTGCTGTACCCTCAGCTGAGCTATTTTCGGAGCTCCGGTACATGTTTTGTTGTTGTTGTTGTTTTTGTTGTTGGGGTTTTTTTTCGGTTACACAAAATAATGAAGTTTAAGAACAAAAGATTGTTCTGGATAGTCAAACTGGAATGAGTTGGAAGGATACATTTAGGAAGTGGTTCCTTGGACACTAATTAGGACCATTTGCTTGGGGTTGCCATTATTTTTCTTTTAGTCTGGAGGGCACAATAGATCAAATGATTTATATTCATTAACAATTCTTGTTAACCATAAGCAGTGTTGGGCTTTTCCATACTGATTACTGGGTAACGCGGTAATGGCTTGTTTTATTTCTTCTGCAGTGTCCATATAAGCAAGTTAACGTCGAAGACCAGTTCAAAAGACGCGCTTCAACTCTTTTTTTTTTTTTTTTTTTTTAATGTACTATGTGTGAATGTCTCTCATTCGGCAAGAGCCGCATCAATACCGGAGCCTATCAGTTCTTTGTGGCTTTCACTGCTGGAATACTGGCATTTGCTGCACCTGATCCTGGCTCCCACTGAATGAATTTTAATTGTAATAAAACCCAAATATCCACGTGAGTTTTAGACTCCACATTATTGATCCCCTTCTCCCTTTCTTTTGCACTACAAGTAACGGATTACAATCCTGTGAAACAATTAATCTCACTTTAAAAGAAACTAAATGAGCATATGCAATCATCAAAATCCCACGGTTTTCTTTAACGTTACTTTCGTATGCTCCGTGATGTCCAGGAATTTTTGGTGACTGCGGTACGCCCAGGAGTTTCGTCTGCTGAGAGAGAAAAGGAGGAACGACGTTATGCTGTTTTATGTGTGTCGTGTGCTGTTGTGTCGTGTTGTGCTGTTGTATTGTAGTGGTTCTGTGAGCACTGCTGAAGGCGGGCGTTGTTCCTCACCGGCAAAGGCCGGTGCCCGGGGCGACCGCAACGCTCCCGTCGCGTTCCCGGGAAAATCCGCCCTCTGGTATGAGCCCATGCCCTTCTGCTGCTCCGGGTGATGCTCCGACGTCTTTGTGCACCGAGCTCAGGGATGCCTAAGCAGCACCGCGGCACCCGGCCCCAGGGCCCTTCCCTTCCCCAGGGAGGCGGAAAAGTCGCCGCCGGGCCGAGCCAGGCGGTGCCGTCACGGGTCTTCGCCGGCGGTTGCCTGTCCCCCTGGCCAGGGAGATGATCCTGCCGCCCCGGGGCAGGGCCCGAGGAGGCTCCCTGACACATTCATTACCGGATTAAATCTCCGCCACGGGGGTGGGGGATGGGAGAAAGAAGGGATCAGCAAAACCGCCTGAGTTCCTGAATAATTTAAATTATTTGTATTTGATTGAACATTGGTCTGTTTGGTGTCCAAGTTTGTAAAAGCCTTTGAAAGACAAAATAATTCTGTTTGCAAACATAATAAGAAGTGTAAAACACACCACAGGTATTCCTGAGCATCCGGGAGATACCGAGCACTCCTGCACGTTAGGGGCAGCCTTGCCAAGAGCTCCCTTCATCTTTGTTTCATTAACACTAACGTCCTTCTTTATTTCCTGCTGGAGTTATTGGTATCCGAACTGTTGTATTCATTGTCTTGCACGATTTCTCACATAGACCTTCATTAAGATTGAATGGCGTTCAGATAATATGTCCTACCATGGTGTCGATGAATCGCTGCGCCCCAAAAATGCTAAACGAAGCCCAGACCGAGGGAGTATCTCTGAGATGCAGCTGGTCTCTTCTCCCTGCTCCCCGCTGTGCACTCTGCCGGCGGGGGGGATGGTAGGCCGTGGCCTTGGGTCCATCCCGATACTACACAGCAGCTCGGAGATGGACCTTAGGTGGGAGGGTGTGGGGTTACTCAGAGGGGCTGTAGTAAATGGAAAGGCATTTTTTCATTTATGCACTTTCAAATGAAGCATCCATTTTCATTTAGACGGGAAACGATTGTCAGTTGCTTGGTGTCCCATTTTGATCCTTCCTTAGCTTTGGTTGAACAACGTGTCTTGAAACCTATTCCAAAAAGATTCTTATACAGGCTTCCAGATGCCAAGATTTAGATCATTTGAACGTCAGCGCAGCCTTCTGGTAACAAAAAAACATCCAAATGCATTTCGTTTGTGTATTAATATCCGTCAGATGGGAGAAGAGCACAGTTTAGAGCTGAAGTCTGTTTTCGTCGTTTTAGCAACTGAGTCCACATGAACATCTCTGGCAAGTCAAGAGGTTGAAGCTACATTGACCAAACTGAGTCCAGCTATCTGAAGTGACTTGGAATAGCTGTGATAACAAATAGCAGCTTAACGTAGGAGGTTATTACCGCTATTTAGATAGCTCCGCATGTGCTTGCAAATAGATTAAGAGGGGCGGTCATGGCGGAGAGAGACAAGTATAAATGCATCTCAGAGCTGCGGGCTGAACCCAGCCCCACGGCCATGTATCGCCAGTGGGTCCCAGTTCCACGCACAGGAACCTAACATCGGTACCTCTTACTGGAGGGCCACCAGCCACCGCTTCCCTCGCCGGCATGGCTGGGCCCTCCTCTCCCAGGCTGCCTTACTGGATGGGGGATTTGTAATGCAGGCTCCGGTTCTGTGGCCGCCGCGGCAGTAATAATGAAGTAAAGCATTAGTTAGGTGCGACGCAGCAGGTGGCTTACTATATCTTACATATTCCTCTGACTCCTGCTCCCATCAGAGCGTCTGTAAAAAGGATTTTAAGCGCTGTAGAGGGTAAGCGGAGGAGCGAGGAAGAGACCAGACTGCTCACGTGCCCGCTGTGCCCTCCAGCCAGGTCCGGGCCCACGTCGGCCCAGCCTGGGCTTCTCCCAGCACCAGGGGCCCTGGAACGTTCCCTCAAAGTCGGAGCAATAACAGGCGTGGTGATTATGATGAATAATAACTCTTGTTATGGTACCTTGGCACAGATGGCGGTTGCTGTCTCAGGGAGCAAGCCCCATGAAGGCACCTCTCTCCCTACATGGTCAGTCACTTCCCAGCGCAGGCACAGACTGACGAGTTCAAGCTAGTCCTGCTCGATGGCTGCTCCTTCTTTTGCCCGGGATGGAACTAAACTCCTCGGTCGCCAGCGACTTTAATCGAAACCTTACTTTGAAAGTCCTCGCTATGCAGACCATAGGAACAAGACGGACTTGCATGGTCTTGGAGCCAGCAGAGCAAAGACTGCGTGCTCAGAACTCATAGTCACCTGCCCCAAACCCACTCCTCCTGAAAGGAGATAGCTCGGCTTTTAAGTTGTTTGCCAGAAGTACTCCCCCCTGCCCTCTCCCGACACCTCCCTGGCTGGTTTCTCCCGGTAAGCTGCTATTAGGTGGCTGTGCTCTGCATTGCACCACCACATCCACAGTGACCGCGGACCGAAGCCGCTGTCCCGCCGCCACGACCTGGACTCGCCTCGCCCTGCCTGCGGGAGGGCGGCGCGGAGCTGCCGCGGGGTCTCCCCCGCTGGCCAGGACGAAGCCCGGGGCGGGGAGAGCTGCTCCCTGTGCCACCGTGTTGTTATTCGTCTGCTGCCGGGCTCCCTCCCCGTCACCAGCTGTTTGCCGTTACAGCCGAGGCAGAGCGGAGCCCGCCCGCCCTGCCCCGGGGCGCACGGCCGGACCCCTGCCCGCCTGCTACGCTCCTCGGCGGGGAGGAGAGCCCTGCCTTTTCCGCAAGCCTCCAGGTCTCCACTCCCTGACAGACTCCAAGGAAGATCATTAGCACCCCATGCCTTTTTTTTTTTTTTTCAAGATAGATCACCAAAATGGCCACAAAGACCTACAGGTCACACAGCTCAGGGGAGAAGAACTGAAATTGTAAATTGTCACAAGAGTTAAGGGAAACCTGCAAACAAAGCCAAAGCAAGAAGTTCTCTTGTGTTCCTGCTCCAGAAACAGCTTCCTGGCCACAGGGTCCCTGCAGTAAATCCCTCCCCGGCAGAGCCGCTCTGCAGCAGCCGGCGAGAGGCGCGGCCGCAGTCCCCTCCAGAGCCTGGCCGGGGGCCGGCTCGTGCCTCTCAGCCGGCTCGGCGCATCCCTCCCCGGGGACTTCCAGTATGAGAAATGACTCCCGACCCTGTATTTTCCTATTGTTTTGAGCCGGTGAATCAATTGTCATCAGTACTGTCACCTAAGAAGCAATGATTCCGATTCATCTTGGCATCTGATTTTATTCTAATGGGTTAAATTGGGTTCACTTTTACAATTATCCTAGGTTTGACTGCGTAGTATTGCATGACAACTCACAGTTTCATCGGGTTTGGCAAAGCGAGGTTGCTCCATGAATCCGTATATCATATCACATCAGATCAGGCTGAAGTTTGCTGTTTAGCGACTCCATTTGAGAGGCTTTTTATGAAAGTGGGAAGGGTTGATGCAGTCCGTGGCTGGTTCAGTGCGATTTGGGGGAAAAAAATGTGGAAAGATGGCAACAACTCGGGTCTTGCTGCTCAGCTGTGAATAAGCACAGAACAAAAAAACCCGACATGATGGGGAAACGCTCAGCTCGCTACAATATTTTTAGCAACATCTCAGTCCTTGCCTTTTTAAAATTTCCTAATATGTTCTTTGCTTTATTAGTTTTATTTACAACCACCTCCCCATTAACACCTCACCTGATTACTGAGGATCTGAGACAGCTAATCAAGAAAATCCAGCAAACCAGCCAAAATTGAGAGGTGGGATTTATTTTTACTTTCATTTATTCTTCTTGTTTATTTATTTATTTTGTTTTGGAAAACATTTCAAAACAAACAGAAGATAAAAGGCAGGTATAAGTGTATGTTGGTGAGAGGTCAGAGGTGAGAAAATCACGTCAGTTCTGTATTAAAGGCTATGTAGAGGGGGGTTGAGGGGGAGAGAGGAGGGGGGGTGTGTGAATCTTTCCACCAAGCAGCTTGTTTATTTTAATTAACATAGGGATCCTCTGCTAGGAACAAGGAACAACCTCCATCTACTGGCTAGATTATTGCGTCTCTTCTCTATCCAAAATCCATCCCTCATCACTCATTAAGGAAGGTACAGTTTTGGAAGAAACGTCTAAGATCTCGAGGTAAGCTTCTGCATGAGTCTTTGCTAGCGATGCAGCTATTTAGACCTCACCTATGTAATTTGCGGGGTGTTTCTTTGGTGTGGTGGTTTGTTTTTGTTTTTTTTTTTTAAACAAGACGAAATGGTCGTTTCCCCAGGTGTATTCGCAGACAACATTTGATACATCTGTGTTTTAATCTAGAAAAATAGAAGCCTGGGAAGACCGATCCATTCAGCTTATTAATAACAAACCCCCAAACAAAACAACAACAACAACAAGAGCCTGTGGGGTTTTCCTTCCTTCCTTTTATTTTTTTTCCCTTTTCTTTTTTAACGGAATGGCTGCTTTCACCTGTTTTTGAATCTAGCCTGTAAGGGAATTTAGCCTGCTTTTGAAAAGCAGCAAAATAGGATCATTTCCAATGGCTGAATTGCAACCAAAGTGCAAATATGTTTACGGTTAATATCAGACAACTAAGAAGCTAAGAATGCTGAGGTCCTTGGTGGTGAATAGTTTCGTGTGAGGCAATAATCTGTCTCTCCTGCTTTCTTTTGGCTGTGTGATCACTCGTTTGTGGTCAGACACAGAGCTTGGCTATGGAGATATGTCTGGGATTACTATGCACAGCACCTAGTTGTTTGTTTTTTAAAAAATCCAAACACCTCCATGAACAAATGAATGCGTGTCTTAATTTACACGCTTTCAGATTTCTGCGAGGTACAAGCACATTGGAGGCTTGGGGGTTTTAATTCGATAGCGCTTACGTTTAAAGGTGCCCTGCGCTTGTGCTGCTCGTCCCGCCAGCCCCGGCACAGCCCGGCTCTGGAGGAGAGGGGCTGGTGTTACTCTGGGCTGCCGTGCATCGGTTTTATCCATTTCTTTAACACCATAATCCGAAAGTTCATCTACGGTGCACTCGAGAGGAATCGAGGCAGGAGAAAGATGTTGATGGTAAAATATGCTGTTTCTGACACAGAGGAGGAATTTCAAACAATCTCGGGCTTTTTAAAAAATGCAGTCCATTAAAAATTTTGAAAACAGCATTAGTTATACTGGATGCCACTGCAGAGAGTTGTAACGATATTCAGATTTTTCTTCTTTGAGTCTAGATTGCTTGTACTAGCCGCGGATTTGACAAGGAGATGAGACTGATCATTAATAGCACTGTGCTGCATCACAAGCTCTCAGAGCGAAAATAGTGTTAGGATTTAAAAACAGACCTGGCTTTAGCAGCAGACTCGCAAGCAACAGGATCGTAAACCCGTTGCTGTTATTACTAAGAGCTTTGAATTTCTGGAAATGATTAACTGGAAATGTCTTGAAAAGTCCGGGTACCTGCCGGAGACGGTGTGAAGTTTCTGTGCCTTTGAGCGGCTGGAGGCGGCTGACCCGGCGCCGTGCTCCGGGCAGTGCTCTGCGCCTGCAGCCGGGGCACGCTATGTCCTCATCCAGAACAGACTAAATCCAAACCATTTCTACTTAAAGAGCTCCCTCTCCTCCCCAACGCCACCCCACCTCCCTCCTGAATACCCTCCCCTTTCTTCTAATTATTGCTGGTCAATTATTAATTTGCATGTAGATCTTGTCCTAAATCCTCAGAACTAAACACAAGATCGTTCACGCTATAATAGGCTTTAGACTGTAGCCCGTGGCCAGGAAGAATAAGAGCTCTATAGCATAGCGGATCCTAGTGACCGCACGCTGAAATCTGTCCAGTGCACATGCTAATTAGGGAGGTGGAAACGGCCCCAGCGAGCACCGGGACAGCTCCGGGCCGGGGCTGCAGCCAAGGTGCGGGCAGCAGGATGGTTGGAGCAGTGGCGACGCTGAGCAGCGTTTTATCTGTGGGCACCTCAACGGCGATATATTCCCCCTCAACCTCGTTAGCCTGAGGAGTCTGGGTACGGCCTTGCAGAGAGTAAAGGCCTGAGAGCGCCTGTCGTGATAATGGATATCGCAAATAGGTACCCTTCCCAAAATGCTGCGGCAAAAGGAGATAAAAGCACGCAGTGATGAAAAACTGAGTTCAGAGGTGAAATGGTAATGCAGATGGATTCACAAGGGATAAACTGGTAGATTTGGATTCTAGATACCCTGTCATGCTCTTTGTGAGCTTTTCTTTCCCATCCCCAAGCAAACCAGCAAAAATCTATAAAGACCCTCGTGCCGTAGTGGCAACATCTCGCAAGCAGCCTGCCTCAGAGCAGTGGAGCTCCCATTAGCAGCGAAGAATGAGATCTCAGGAACGTTGAAATAGATTTACCTTGATGTCCTACAGGCCTTTCGCAAACGGAGTAGTCACGTTTGATGCTAGCAACAAACTTTCAGTGTCCCTTTAGGTAAGAAGTGGTCTGCCAACATTAGGTTGTTAATCAGAAAACGCCTTGGAAACCCCTGGCCTCCTTTACTGTAGCAGCAGGAGCTAGTAGCGTATCCTTAACCGTACCTGATGGAGCAGAAAGAAAGGACCCTCTAATTAATTAAGTGTGCCCAACCGGAGGACGTTTAGTCATTTCTGAGTTTTGTTATGAGTCCGCCCAATTATTTCTAACGGCGCCGCCGAGCTAAGGTAGAGATGGGCACTTAAGGAACAATATTTTTGGTGTCTGTTTCGGACCGATGCTTTGACACTGCACCTGCAGATAATGTTTCGGTGAACCCGCGACAGTAAACGCCAGACAAGCGGGAGGACAGGGGAGCGATGCCCACTCCCGGGGCTCCCGAGGCGGGGGCACAGCCCTATCGGGGAAAGGGGGGGGAAGAGAGGGAGGGGAGGCAGTATTCCTGCTTCAGGCCTCCGAAGGGATCTGGGCCCAGCGTTCCCCGGGAGCTTCCCTCCAGCCCCCTCCTCTTTCTGCTTCCCGGGGACGCGAGGAATTTGATCGTCCTCAGCTCAAGCAGGGAAACGGGGGCGGCAGGGCGGAGGCGGCGGCGCTTCCAAGGGGCTCCACAGGGACGTCCCGGAGAGCGGGCGGGCGGGTTTCGGAGCGTGTCCCTGCCTGGCACACGCCGGGTGTCTTTGGCAACACGGACGGCGTGGGAAATGCAAGCTATTGCCAAGGGAGCAGATGCCACGCGAAACTGAGGCAAGAACTGTTACCCTTGGCAAAATATCTGGATGGGGATAAAGAAACATTTCCTTCAAACAACAACAACAACAAACCCCCCCCCCCAAACAAAACAAAACCCAAAACAAAAACTAAAACAACCATCATCACTCCCAAAACAAAAACCAAACACACAAAACCCCACAAAACCAAACACCCCCCCGCAAAGAAAACAAAAACCAGCCAACCAACAACAACAACAAAAAACCCACCCAACTAACCAAAGAAACCCTGAACGTGCCACTAAAATGGGAAGACTATCTTACATCTATCGGAAACACACTGGTCTCTTGGCGAGATTTTTTCGCCTCTGGCGAAAGCACCCACCGCAATCACCCCAGAAAGGTTGGCGCAGGCCAGTGGAAGTTGATGTGAACTGAGCCTCTCGCAGAGGGTGACCCCCAGCCCCGGGACGCGGCCGCTCCTGCCCTGCCCAGGCGGCTTCGCAGAACCCGGTACAGCCGTGGTCCCCGCCACATTCTCATCGGGCTGCGCAGCCCTTGGTGGGCCGCGGGCTCCGCTCCCCAGCGGAGGTTTGGAGGGTTTGGAGTGAGAGAGAAGCAACTTCTTCTGTCCCCCGGAGCAGTCGGGGCACCGCGGAGGGCCGTCGGGAAGGAGGGAGATCCGATCAAACGGCTCCCGTATCCCGGATTGAATCATTTTGTTTATTCTTTCCCGATGGCTTGTTGTGCTAATTGACTTGTTTTCTCCAAGGAAAGTCGCTCTTCCTCCTCCTCCACACACAGATCCCTTTTTTTTTTTCCCTCCCCAGACTGGGAGTGCTCTGCAAGAGAGACTACGATTTGTAGAGGCATCTACATATTTTCAGAGAGATTCCCTTACCTCTTTGAATTTGAATCGGTTTTATAGCTATTATTCTCTTATTAAAAACACACACACATACAACACACTGATTTGCTTCCAAAAGGGCTAATTACATTACTTACAGTAAATAGCAGCCCTGCTGTCCAGGGTCTAGTGTGCCAACAGTGAAAAAAAATTCCAGCTTATTTCACTTGATTGACTTCATCTTTGTGTGAAATTTTGGTTTATGAGCTGTATTCTGGCACTCGGAGGAATGTAGCAACATTCAATCTGCAAATAACATTAATTTTAGCTACTTAGGGGGAAAGAGAAGGGAGGAAACTGGCTGCCTGAATCTTGGGTTACATGGAAGAGGTGACTCGAGGAGCCCCTAAGGATGTCTCTGGGATGCCTTGCAAAGGAAGTGGGGGCTGGGGTACTTCTTTCACGAGTCGCGCTCGGGTTTGGTGTGGAGCGTCCCCCAGGGAGCGCGGAACTGCCGCCAGGAAGATCCTTCAGTAGGGATCGAGGTGTCAGGAAACAGCCGGCAGCTGTTCCAGGGAAAGGCAAGGAAGAGTGGTGTGAAAAGTAAGTAGGAAAAAGGGAAAAGGCGGGGAGCGGGGGAGCAGAGAGAAAGATTAGCTGAGAAGGAATGCATCGACCCGTTTCCTGCACAGTGATCACTCTCGATCCTCACCCGGAGAGCCGGCGAGGGGAGAGAGCCCCTAGGACGTCCCCGGACCGCTCCGAGCCCGCTCGCTTCTCCGGCTGCCGGGGCTGAACCCGCAGGCTGCCCGTGGAGGGTGCTGAAGGTCTCACTACGGGTACTGGTAGGGTCCTACAGGGTCGATTCTTCCCGGCGGCAGCCGGGGTGGTAAAGCCCTGGTAAGCTCTCTTCCAGCCCGGGAGCTGGACGGGCGATGCCGTGCCCTCAGGCCGCCGAAGCCCGCGCTCGGCGTCCTGCCTAACATCCACCTCCGCGGCCGCCCGGGCCCAGGGCGCGGAGAGCGGTCCGGCCGCTCTGCCCTGCCTCGGCTGCCCCACAACGGTGCTTCTCCTCCCGCTTCCCTTCCCGCGGTGGAGCCAGCAGCAGCGAAGCGGCCCGAGGGGCCTCGGAGCGGAGCTTCCCCCGGTGCGGAGCAGCCCGGATAGGAGCGGGTCCCCCAGGCCACCCTGCCCCTCGCCAGGCGCCATCGTCGCCAACTCCCGGGATTCTGTGTTTGGGGGAGGTAATAAACCCCACCCCACCCACAGCCCCGACTGTAATGTTTGTCACTGCTTGCCCATCACTAGGGGTTGAGAGGAGTATGACAGGTCTTTGTTGTCTGAATAAAAATCAGTGGCAGCTCAAGGGAGAGAACTCCTCCTACTAAATTATCAAAAATGGGCTGGCTTTAGTCTCTTAACAAATTGGACAGAGCTCCGGAAAGCAGCAGTCCCAAATCCAACCTACAGGCACTGGGAACTTTAAAGCAACCAGGGACTGCTGAAAATAGCACTTCTTTTTGCTTTCTTTGTATTCAAAACTATATCCTTTCCCGACCGATTCTACTGCCCCAAGCCCAAGTATTTCCAGTGAGGAGCCCCAGCTCTCCAGAACAGTAACAGATCCTTTAGCTCGCTTTTATTATTTTTTAAAAATTAATTATTATTACATTTTCTCCCCCTTGTTTGTTTTCTGCACATCTTCAGGAAGTCCTCGGTGCTTGTGCAAAGAGAAGCTCCTATTGCAACCTCCCTCCCTGCGCTGTGCGCCTCGGTGTAAACATTTTGGATGATCTAAAGACTCTGGGGTCTGTATATGGAAATAGTGGGGTGCAGAGCAGAAGAAAATACTTGTCCTTTCCGTCCCCCAGCCATGCTTTTCCACGGGATCTCTGGAGGCCATATCCAAGGAATCATGGAGGAGATGGAGAGGCGATCCAAGACCGAGTCCCGCCTGGCCAAAGGGGGACAGATGAACGGCCGAGAAACGGTAAGAACAGAGTTGGCACTCTTTGAAAGGGAATCCCTGCAAGCATGGACCCGCATCGGGACAGACCCTGGCTTTGGGGAAGAGAAAGACTATGCTTCCCTCTGCCCCTTCCCTGTCACCCCTCGCTTGTAGAAATCCTTTCGAGGCTCCCTGTAAACCCACTCGTAACGTTCGGTGCTGTGCTGGTCAGGCTCAGTTATGCATTTGCCTAATTGCTATCGTTGCGGTTGCTCTCTGAAATGACTGGGAAAAGCATTTAAAATGCTAACAGGGACGGGTTTTCAGTCCTTACAGCGAAGCCGCCTTTTGCTCCTACTCGGCTCGCTGCAGCCGCTCTGTCCCGTCCGAGGAGGGCTGCAGCTGAAGTTTCTAAGGTGTACTTTACTTCCCCCCCCCAACTCCTGGCACCTCCTAAATTAAACCACAAACCGCGACCGCTCACTTTTCGTAACCATTTTTGGTCTGAAGTATGGGATTGATACAAAGAGGCAACCACTCTCTCAGAATGCTATGCCCGCCGACTAATTTGCTTAGCAGTAACATCTCCTCTTTTCTTCGCCAAAGGACTGAAGTCTGCATAAATGTACTAAGGGATGGCGGAGAAATTGAGTGTCACGCTGTGTTCTATGCAAAGCGAGACCTCCTTTCTCCAACTCATAGGGCTTCCGCCGATCGCACACAAGGCTCGGCACACAAAGTAACGGCCTGGAAAACTGTTTTAAGACTTTGAGACGAAGGGTCCTTCCTCCCTTCTCTTAAAAAAACCCTCCCGCTTTGTTAAATGAGGATTTGCAATGTAAATTCAATTCGCCTTTTCAGTTGCTGGGGAAAAAAAAAAGGGTGCGAGGAACACAAGATCAGATGGGAAAGTTAGTACGGAGGTGCCACTTTAAAACAGTTGAGACTTTAGCACAAGATGTTCCGGATTTCATACACATACACACCCCCTTATTAGTTATCAGCAAGCGCTGCCCCAAGTTTCACGGCAGAGCTTTTGTCTCCGCCGTCCCTCCGTCTCCCTTTGTCCCGAGCGGCACCCCTCGTGGGGAGCAGATTAATGGGAACTTTGCGGAAGTTTGCGGATGAAAAGATGCTAGTTTCAGCTAAAACCAGCCTGTCTCACCTTTCTGTCCACATCCCTGGCCGGGGTGGTGAGCATTTGTGCTCACTGCGTTTTACATCATTCACCTGTCTCCTTTCTCTTACTTCTGTTTCAAGTGGCCTGGTTTTCTTTATAGAGGAGATTTGGCTGGTTTAAGCACACGTGAAAAGTTACTGGGAAATCGGTGCATTCCTTCACCTCTGCCATAAACTTTTGATGCTGTAAAAATGTTATTTAAATATACTTTAAAATGCCGTTCTCGTGGTGGGCTCTTAGATCAAAACTTCAAAGTAACAGAGAAGCTATAGAAGTCTTCAGCTTCGGGACCTCAGAAAAGCACCGGCTCTGCTTTTCTTACTGAGGCCTAATCAGTTGCTTTAGCATATTGAAATGACATTAGATCGTTACGAGAGGCTTAATGGGATAAACACTAAGGCTGAATCGCGGTGATGGTCCCAGTTTCCCCTCAAACTTCCCAGCGGAAGCAGAATTTGGTCCCAGAGAGCAGCCTCTTTGTACAAGCTCCGGGCCCTGTGCAAGGACCCCGTCCCCCAGCCTGCACTGCTTGTCTTTCTCTCCGTGTCTCATCCCCTTGTGGTGTGGTTGTTTTGCAGAACATGCCCCCAATGAGCCCCGAGAAGCCTGCTTTGTGTGCTGGTTGTGGAGGGAAGATCTCAGACAGATATTACCTGCTGGCTGTTGACAAACAATGGCACCTCAGGTGTCTTAAATGCTGTGAATGTAAACTGGCTTTGGAGTCAGAACTCACCTGCTTTGCCAAGGACGGCAGTATTTACTGCAAGGAGGATTATTACAGGTACAGCAATCAGTCCCCATGGGTTCGAAAGCACATCCTCTAACAAGGCATCATGAACCGAAACACTCTTTTCTCTACATGGGCTTTCAAAGGTAGCTTTTCGCAGTCAGCGATTCTTTAATCCTGTAAACGTGTCCCGTCCGAAAAGTCTTTCACGTTTAAGACCTGAACGGATCGTCAGGGGACACGCCGACTGAGCATGTGTGGCAATACGCAAACAGGCGAAGGGGAAGACCGCTCGTCTCTCGCTGCTCTGCGGTTTCCCTCCGTAAAGAGCAGCGTAAGACTCAGCAGAAGATTCCCTCTGTCCGCAGCTTGGAGTGTTTTCCGCGGGCATGGGAGCTGTCCCCGAGGCTGGAGCGGCTAGCAGCGGTAGGGCCCGCGCCGCGCAGGAGCCCACCGCTCCGTGCCCAGCCGCGCGGCTGCCCCGCGGAGGGGACCAGCGGCCGCGCCTCGGAGCGAGCACTACTACTCTCTGCGTGTCTCGGGGTTCAGCTCCCCGCAGCCCGTTTCGTCTTTATACGGATGGCAGGGCACCAGGGGCTTCTCTCCCTCGGCCCGCCTCCTTTCAGGCGCACGGGCAGCGGGAAGGCTTTTGCAAAGGTCCTAAGCGAACAGGTCAGCCCGGCAGAAAGTGTAGGGCGCTCACCTTGGGACCTCAGCGTCGGCTCCCCGGTGGCGTTCTCGACAGCCGGAGCACCTACGCCCGGCGGACTAAGGGCCGCAGCCGGCAGCAAGGGGCGTCCCGGGGCCGGGAAGGGCGCGACCCCTGGGGACAGCTCCCTGCCGACCTCCCGTGGCCGTCAGGAAAGATTGGCGGCACTGGGGCAAGGACTTTCCCTTTCTAGTTGATGCCCACTTTTTTGTTTCTTTCAGAAGGTTCTCCGTGCAGAGATGTGCCCGCTGCCACCTTGGGATCTCAGCCTCTGAAATGGTCATGAGAGCCAGGGAGTCGGTTTATCACCTGAGCTGCTTCACCTGTACCACCTGCAACAAGACTCTGACCACGGGAGATCACTTTGGCATGAAGGACAACCTGGTTTACTGCAGGGCCCACTTCGAGTCCCTTTTGCAAGGAGAATATACTCCTCAGCTGAGCTACACTGAGCTGGCTGCCAAGAGCGGAGGGTTGGCCCTGCCTTACTTCAACGGCACTGGCACAGTCCAGAAGGGGAGGCCCAGGAAACGAAAAAGCCCTGCCTTGGGAGTGGACATCGTCAGCTACAACTCAGGTGGGAAACACACACCAAACCCCAGTTCCTCCAAAAAGAGTGTTTTTGGGCTTCCCCTCAGCTAGCCAGTGCGTGAATAACTCAGCCAGGCTAAATCTTGCTTAACCATTGGAAAATCAAACAGCCCTCTGAGGGTTGGAGCATTTGCAAGAAAGCTAACAGCAGCCCTCCTC
Organism: Indicator indicator; assembly: GCF_027791375.1. Taxonomy (NCBI): domain Eukaryota; kingdom Metazoa; phylum Chordata; class Aves; order Piciformes; family Indicatoridae; genus Indicator; species Indicator indicator. The sequence continues at coordinate 3,375,310 of NC_072019.1, forward strand.
AAAGCCTGTCTTCATCTATTAACGTCAAACACCCAAACTTAGCTACTTCCCAGGGTAAAGACAAAAAAAAAGAAAAAAAAAAAAAAAAGGACAAAAAAAAAAAAAAAAAGAAGACATCCAAACCCCACAGAGTTCTCTCTATGGGAACCACAGAGATATTGATATCATTAATTGTAGTTTATTACCAAAAAGCACTTAATCTGTTAGACCTCAAATTAGGAATAACGAAACAGATTGTAAAAAAAAGATATGATAGAAGTCACATAGCTCCTAAAATGCCAATGCAGTATACACAGAACTTGATATAGATACTCAATTTATAGTAGTTAATTCTTCAGGCTAAATAACCCTGTTTTACTGGCACATAAACTATCAAACTGTACAGGAGGCCAACGAGTAAATGTTCTTGCCTGTCACCAAGCCCTAACAAATGTAATTAAGGGGAAGAGTTTCTGCAAGTGTTGCTTCTAATTAAATTTCTTCCCTAACTCCAGTCACTTAAGTAGTCAAACTATACTTAAACACAGCGTTAAGCGACAGAGGTAAAGGAGTTTCAGGTATGATCAAGCTATTTAAGTGGCATTTCATTAGGTGCAGTAAGGGAACATCTGGAGTTACCGACTCCAAAAACTTTTTTGAGCTTCCTGTGGATGGTGATGAGGAAAGAAGAGTGCGGGCAGCGAGAGTGGTGCAAGGTGTTTCCCTGTGTAAAGGGGGACTGCGGCAGGGAGCGCTGGCCTTGCGGGAGCCGGGAGAGGGTCGTAGCCTGCACTTTCAACAAGTGCAGATCGGCAACCGCTTTGGGCCTGGAGTACTCCCCTCCACCCAAGCTCAACCCTCCGCCTCTGAGACCATAAGCAGCCCTCCGCCGCCTCCCCCGCAAACCCCCTCTATCCCTCCCCTGGCACCTCCTCCGGGGCTGCTTGTGAAACAGGCTTTAGCTGGGAACTGGGTAGCTGTGCGAGGCTATTTCATCTCCTCTGATGCGTAGACCTTGGAGCCAGGGTAATCACTGCGCTAATTGTTCCTTGTTAATTAAAGATGACATTGGAATCCCTGGCTACGGAGCAGTTTCCAATCAACCCTGAAAGCTGCTAAAGAAAAGGGAACCTGTAGCGCAGCCAGGATTCATTCAATCCCGGCTTCCAGCGGTGGTTTCCCGTATGCCGCCCCTCGGTCCTCCCTGTCCCTGATCCGCGCACCGTCACCCCAGTCCCCCACATCCCTTAATGAAAAAAATTATAGGGACAATTTGTTGTTACTATTAGGACCAGAAATTAGGGAAGGATGAAAAGTTGTGGATATGATAAAACATCCGTTAAACTTCAGGTCAGGACATTATTTGAGAACACTGTCATAGTTTTTGTGTGCTAGTCTTAAAAATCTCCTTCTTTACCGAAACGGGGAATATAAAATATATCACTGGCTCCAAATGAGAGTAAGAAGCACTGTGAAAATACAGATCACTGCATTGAGATAACGCAGAGTCCTCCGGGCAAAGGAGAAAAAAACCCAAAATCCAAACAACAAACGCTGGACTCTGATATTTTGGATTCAGGCTAGATGGCTCCTGTCTATTTATCTATCTATCTATCTATCTATCTATCTATCTATCTATCTATCTATCTATCTATCTATCTATCTATTGATTTACTGTTATCTAGCATTGTCCAGGGTTGACACGTGGGCTCGAGAAAATGCAGTTTGCATTCGGTGCAAACGACTCCAGTCCATTGACCCACTGGGCTCCAGATCCAGGGGGGGTGAAACAAATTTCTAACAGTTAAGGAACGAGTTGCTGTAAACGAAATCACTTGTCGAAAGAAAAAAAAAACCAAAAAACCAAACCCAAACCTCTAAATGATTGGTAACCACTTTCGTACACCATGTTTTCGTTCCCTGCCGTGTGATTCAGTAATGGCTCCTGCTCGTACTCCTTTTCAAAAAGCACTCACTCCACAGCAGATTCAGTGTTGGGCACCCGGCTGCCGCCTCCAGCGGGAGCAGAGGGACACAGGTTGGCACGACCCTGTAACCCGCCCCGCAGCCCGCCCCGGGCGCTTCTCCCTGGTACTGCGCTGCCCTTCCCACAGCGAGCGCGGCGAGGCCCGGCACCGCGGCTTGGATCGCGGAGCTGGTGGCACGATTCTCCCGCTCCTGCTCAGGCTCCCCGTGGCCTTCGCGGCTCGCACAGGAGACTTGAGGTCAGAGGCGCAACCCTGACCTGCCCGTCGCCCATCTGCCGGAGGACGGCCTCCGCCTCTGAACAGACTGCTCCTGAGTTACAGCACAAGTTTACTCCTGTCGCTCAGTGTTTGCTGAGAAATTTCCCAGTAAACGAAAGCTATATCCCACCGAAAGAGTTATACGCTAGGGTGTGCCCATTGATATGGCAAGCCATCAAGGAAAACAAATCCGACCTTTAAAACCAAAACAATGCACTAACTCCGATCAAGCTAAAAACCTCACCAGCTGAGCATAAACCCAGGCACATTCACAAGCAAGACAGCAGTACCCAGTTCAGATTGTGCGCACATCGTGTTGCAGGGCAGTTGAGTATAGGGCCAGAATGGAAAAATGAGATTCTGTTGTCGGATCTGAAACAGCTTTTTTATTCTGTATTTTGTTTAGGAGTTTAATTTCTGTTTCTCAGCTTCTCGGTTGTAAAGTGGAAACACAACAATAAATAACTCAAAATGCTGTGAGCTAAAAGCCATTCATATTTGTGAGCTGTCTGGAATTAATGTGAAAAATGGAAGAAACTATTCAAAAGTACTTAAAACATTCAAGGCTTTCTCTATATTACCTCCTATGTCATAGAATTAATATGTATTTTGAGTGAAACTGTGTTGACTTACAACCCACAGGATATAGAAATAAGATGGTGAAGAAGATTTCCCTAGGAAAATATTTTACACAGCTGTTGCTCAAAGAGCTGTTTACATTATTTCATTATATATATATGTGTGTGTATGTGTGAAAAACTATGAAGAGTTCAGTAGAAGAATTCCTGGCAATAAAAAGCAAACTGTTCTAGCTTTTTCCAAAGCAAAATTAAACCCCTCAATCCTGCTGCAAAGAAATGAGCAAGACTGTCTTGCCTTGTTTTTTTGCTTCCCCTTAGATCTCCAGGCTGTAGCGTAAAACTCTGCTCTATGATGTGGCCAAATCACGTAGTGTTGTTTCACTCACATATAATAGAGAGTGAGCTAATCATTGTATAATCTAGGATTGTCTGAGGATGCCTGGAACCCTCTTTCCATTTTCTCTTAAAAATAAAAGCCAAAATAAAGTAAATTGTGGACAAAAAAAAAAAAATGGATTGCAGAAACAAAGACAATAAGCAGGACAGAGGAGCCCAAGGAAGTTCATGTTTGCTGCTGTAAACCTCAGCGACGCAAGGAAAACAATGCAAACAGCTTGAAACTCTCCAAAGTAAAACCTGGGGACTGAATTCTGGTGCTCTGATTTATGTCAACTCATAAGGTACAACCCACATAGTTTGACTGAAGACAGTGTGATTGCTTGTGAAAACAAGCAGTAAATACAATCTGAATCTGGTCTGAAATTGTTTTTAAGGCAACTTTCAACTCCTGGTATTTTCAGAAGTGTCACTTTACTTTGTTTGAAAGTGCAGACATACTTCTCCCCAAGACTAGAATCAGATCTAGCTATAATTAAATATTCACCTGATTTTCTGTCAGAGCGTTGTCTTATCAGCATCTGTTCGTGTTGACTTGTCTTATAATTCAAAAGACAAAAAACACCTTCAAGAAGATTTTTATTTTCTCCTGGTTTCAAGTTGCTTTGCCTCTGCTTTTAGCACTGTCAACATCAGACTGTCTGCATTGTGTGCTTTCCCTCTCTTTCCTCCTTTTTTTTTTTTTTTTTAAACTGGGTATCAACTAGACTGAGTAAATAATCCTGTAACTATTGGAAAGCAGTTCAAAAATTCAAATGAGCAATTGAGGAAATTTGGTCTGTTTTACAGACATTCTGGAACGTTTTAAATTAGCTGTTATTTAATGGATATTCCCTGCCATGATGGCACCATTAATTTTCTCCTGTGTGACTGAGCTATCTTTATAAAATGAGATCCTTTAGATTGGTAACCCACTTGCCTTTTTTATTTAAAAAGCAACATGTAGATGTCTTTCTTGCTAATACTGTCATTTCTTTCTTCAATAATGATACTATGGTCAAAGATGCTGTGGTCTCCATAGAGTTGCAATTCCTGTGTACAATTCATGCCCATGTGAGCATAATCTGAAACAAAGTAATCTGTCATAAACACTTGGAAAATCCTGAATCCAGGAAACTTTTAAAGTTCAGAGCCAGTAGCTTATAGAAATGCCCTAAATCATCATGAAGTAAGAGTCACTACCGATTGGGATTGAGATCAAGGGACTGAATCAAGCCTTGATGCAGCTGCTTTCTAGACACGTTTTACAGACAAAGGTCTCCCAGCAGTTCATATAAACTCCTGGGCAAAGTCCAAAAGTCTTAATTTTATCAGCAAAAAATTCCAGATTTTATGTTTTCTTGATAAACTGTCTTAACAAACTTTCCTGCTGTACATCTCTTTGTATAGGTGCTTGTGATTTGGGGGAAAAGCTCAGGGACATTCAAAATGCTGTTTGACCTTTGTTCTTCTCTCAAGATAAGAGTGTTTCAATGAATGAGATTTCAAAATCTGAATGAGATTTCAAATGACTCTTTGAACGCCCAAAGCAAAACCATCACCACAGGGAAAAGACTTGTTTGAAAACAAATGCCAAAGGAGAGAGAACTTTCTAAGTCTGCTTTTAGTAGGTAAAGGCCGAGGGGACATAGCATGTTTTCAGAATAGGAAAAGATCATCTTATGGATCTTTCCGGTCTCATTCAGTTGCCACATCTGTACTTATCCTTGCACTGTCTCAGTCGTTCCTTTCTTCCTTCCTGCTTGCCTGCCTTTCTGTTTTCCTTCCTGCCTTGATTCTATCCTTCCTGCCTTCCTAACAGTACATGATCCAAGATTTTTGCCTTGATTAATTTATCCCCCATGATACATGGCCACTAATTTTTGTTTTGATTTTTAATTGAACAGGTTGTAATGAGAATGAGGCAGATCACCTGGACAGAGACCAGCAGCCTTATCCCCCATCCCAGAAGACAAAGCGTATGCGCACCTCCTTCAAACACCACCAGCTTCGTACTATGAAGTCCTACTTTGCTATCAACCACAACCCAGATGCCAAGGACCTCAAGCAGCTTGCCCAGAAAACAGGCCTGACCAAGAGAGTTCTGCAGGTAAGAAGCCACATTACAGGCTTGAGAGAATTTTCCCCTACCCCTGCCAGTCAACAGCATTTCCCTTATGTGTAATATACATAGAAGTACTTTTGCTAGGGGTGTCCCTAGTGGGTGTGCAGAGGGGTATGGTATTACATGGCAGGAGGACTGAATGTATGCCTTATCACCCTAAGGCAGCCAAATACTAAAATGTGATTTGTAATTAGTGGCATCCTCAACAAGAGGAAACCATCTCCAGAGTCTGCCAACCCAGGAGATATCCTGGGATATATACTCTCTCTGTGGTGACATTATTAAGAGTTGAGGTGGCAAATCTACGAATTCTATACACACTGGGTGAAGCCTTTGGGCTCCCCTGAAGGACTTGATGTGGCCCCCAAGTAAGCAGTTTCCCCAATATGTAGGAAGCAAATTTTGACTAATATAACCAGCCAGCTTCCTCTCTTAATACCTGATGTTATCATTAAGGGGCTGTATAATAAAAAGCCACTTCCCTGCAAAGGACAGCCTAGGAAATTACATTAAAAAGTCCCTATACAGTGTGTGTGCTAGCTCAGTGAAGTCAAAGAGAGGTGTGTATTATATGCAGAGCGCCAAAGAAGGGCAGTGATCAAGGTAGAAGGAGAATCTATTTGCAGCATTTCCTTGTCCATGTTACATGTCACCTAAAGAATTGTCAGTGAACCTTACAGAACAGAAAGACTAGGTGACCCATATCAACAACCTGTATGACAGAGATGGTGTAATTACCCCTTCTTCCTCTTTTAAAATCATCAAGGCAAATTTTCAGCCTCGGCAAAAAATCTGCTCATTCACCCTTTGCCTCAATCTTTATCTTGACCCCAACTCTACCCAGCCCAAGAATACACTACATGGTCATCAAGAATGTTGCTTTCTTTAAGTGAGTGAGCGAGCAGATTTTTCTAAGGCTGCTCTACGAGGTCTGGACACTGGGCTGCAATGTTCCAGTGAGCTCCCATAGCACTGCATTTCGTACACAGGGTCCCACCTGAAGCCATAGAGTGACTTAGGTGATTCACCACACAAAAAACAGACTTCAAAAAATGACTTTAAAAGCAAGAACAAAGACAAAAATAAGCAGAACAAAGCAAACATCGGTAAAGAAATCAATTGGGATTGGTTTGCAGGTTTGGTTTCAAAACGCAAGAGCCAAATTCAGAAGGAACCTTTTGCGGCAGGAGAATGGGGGTGTCGATAAAGCTGATGGCACCTCACTTCCGGCACCGCCCTCAGCAGACAGCGGCGCACTCACTCCACCCGGCACTGCGACCACTTTAACAGACCTGACCAATCCCACTATCACTGTAGTGACATCAGTGACCTCTAACTTGGACAGCCACGAATCCGGGAGCCCCTCACAAACTACCTTAACGAACCTTTTCTAACATTTCATTTTATTTTTTTAAAATTTTTTTTTTTTGGAAAAAAAAAATTCTTACTCTTCTTCTTTATTATTATTATTATAATTATTATTTTTATTATTTTCAAGCCTTTTTTTTTTAATAAAAAAAGAAAAGAAAAGAAAAAACAACCAACAACAAACCCACAAAACTATTTGGGAAAATAAACAGCTTGATGTGTAGCATCTGCAGCCACTTGGCAAATGAGTTTGAAATAATATGTTGCTATAATAAATGAACATTTACTGTTGTTAAATTGTACTCAATTTTTTAGCATTAATCAAATAACTGAAGAAAAGGTTATGATTCAGTCTAACAAGTGCCTCTTAAAATTGTATGTTACTTATTTCCAGAACCTTGAAAAAAATAATTACAACAATTAAAAAAAAAAAAAGAAAAAAAGAAAAAAAGAAATTATTTTCTCTCCTTGATAGCTACATAAAAATCAATTTAATTATAGTGAGTAGAACTCTGCTGCAGGATTGTGTGTTCACTTTACCACATTTAAATGCCCCAAATTTGTCTTTATTTTAGAAAAAGTTTTCTATGATTTAGTTTTTAAATGTTGGAAAATAAATAAAAAATTAATTATACTAATCATTGCAACAGTCAGGCTAGAATTGCCAGTGATTTTTCCTAATGTATTGGTCACAAGCCCGATCCTCCCTGAGAACTGAGAAGTCTCACTGGGATAGCTCCTCTACCAGTTCTTCATCTTGCTGGGACTTTCTTGGCCACCACTGAAAGCTGTACCTGGATGGAGGGCTTGGAGAGAGACACCCAGTCTCTCTGGGTGCATGTGGGTGAGGATGACAGGATCAGGCTACTGATCTCCAAATTTGTGTCCTGCATATTATTAAGGAGGCAAGATACAGAAAACGCCCTCCAGAATGATCTTACTCCTATAAAAATATCGTTAAAGTAATAACAATAACAACAACTCAAGTGAGGAGTCCTACTGATCTGAAATATTGCATAGGAAGGTTTTTAATTTTTGTCTTTTTTTTTCCTTTCTCTTTTTCTTTTCTTTCTTTTCTTTCTTTTTTTTCTTTAAAGAGAGTGGTTCACTACATGGCCTTGGTGCTGTACAATTAAAGCAAACAGGAGGCTGCCCAGCAACCTTAGTGAGCACAAAAATAATTTCCAAAAAGTTGTACACCTGTGTACTGTTAAAGGAAGTTTCTGATAAATGATACATTTTTTTCAATGAAAATGGAAATAAGCAAAATATAATTTATTAAGATGTTTAAGGAAAATTATTTCAGTACAATTTATTCATTACTATTTTGAATTTACTTTAGATGTTTCCTGCGATTGTATCAGACACATGAACATTTGTTTTACACATGAACTTAAAACCTTTAGTTCATTAATATCTCTAGCACATTAACTTTTCAAACCTTGTGTAAAAGAAAAAAATGTTAGAAAAAATTCTTACAAAAACTGGAATTGGCGGTGAATAATTTTAAAGCAGATAAACTCAGAAGCCTTGTGGATGCTGATCAATACGTTTCTTAGTTTACAATAGTGATCTTTCTTTTTTAATTTTATTTAAGCTAAAAGTCTGAATGGTCTGGGCAGTGGTGAATGTTCATTTGTATCCTTTTATTGTAGTGAACACCAATTAGATTGTGGAGAGTCTCAGAAACAAAAACAAACAAAAACCAGTCAAGATCTATGTCTTGCTTTTAGTGGATTGTTAAGAATAACTTTGCACATAACCCACTTTTTAGACACCATCAAATCTCTTTTTGGTGGTCGAAGTGGCTATTTAATATATTTTAAAGGTGTCCTTTTTGGCTGTATAAATGTGTGGTTACATATTGACAGTTCACTGCCCACATTAAAGTGCATTATTGTAATTTTTGCTCAGGGTTTTTAGAAAATTAGCACAGAAAAGTAGCTTATTTTTTAAAAAAAGATGATGGAAGAGATGTTAACACTGTAATAGAAGAAAGGTGTGTTTGCCATTATATATTTAGCAAGTATGGTTATCATCTTCTACGGATATTAAATCTTGACTTTTCCTATTTCTATTACCTTATGGGCATTTACCACTAACCAGACCAAACGACCTTGGTAAGGCTGAGATCTTTATTAATACACTTTTACAGGTAAAAATATTGATACTTATAAATTTTGTTCTTTGACAGAACAATATATGGTACTAGAGATCTACTTTATTAAGTAGACTAATTAAAACTCAGTTCTACTATGTGCCTTATGATATACCTTGGGAGTAAGTTTGTGAAAAATCAGGATATATGTGTTGTTTGTTAAATTAACTGTTTTAAGCCCTTTTGACACCTCACTAGTTTTGTACTGTTTTACCTCTTATTTCTGAAAATCTTTTTATGGTGTATCCTGTTAGAGGGGACAAACATGTCATAGAAAGCAGTTGTGCACTCTTTCAGATATAGTTGATAAATCCAATAATCTTATATATTGAGCTTCGTGTTTATAGTACAGTAAGTGGTCTAGCAAAATTGTCCATGTTTCTTTGTTTATTGATAAATGCATTGTATAGAAACTATTTCCCCTAAATATTTATGGACCAAACAATTGTGATATATCCTATTAAATTTGTGTGAATAAACCATTTCGAATCTAAGGAGTTTTATTTCCCATCAGTTTTTTTGTTTGTTTGTGTTTTCATTTGTATTTTTCTTTCATTGGTTCATTTGTTTGTTTGTTTGCTGGTTTTGTTTTATTTTTGTTTTAATTTTTTTTAACTTTAAAGTCTACATGCACCAGTGTGTCTCTTTGCTTTTTATGGTACCTGTGAACAATTGATATTAAACACAGAAACACGGCCTTTAAAATATTTTAAAATCTGGTTCCTTCTTAGGTTTTCAATTTCTTCATATTCAATGTATATGCTACTGCTAGTGCAATTTAGATTTTAGCCCTTTAACCTCCTATTTTTGAACATGCAAAGTAATGCCCCACTGATTTGTTACTGAAACCCTGTCTTAGACTTCTAAAAGAGCCAGAAAACTAGCAGCTGAAGTAATTGCATGACAGATATAATCTAAATAATATGATGAAATGAATCACAATTTAATGCTAGGTATATTGAACACAAAATAGAATTGCAGACCCCGAAAAGCCAGGTTGCTCTGTAGTTTAATAAATTGTCACTATGATTTCTTTCAGGGAGAACAAATCATGGGGCATTACAGCCAAACATCCCGACGTTTGAAAATTCCCTAAAGTATTAAAAGAAGGGGAAAAGTTTGATCGGAAATCCACTGCAGTGAAGACAAAGACAATATTAGGTTATGATAATCATACATTAAAAAAATCTATTGAGCCAAAAAAAAAAAAAAAAGACTTGATGTCATTTCCTGAATGTTAACAAAACATATGTTATATTTTATGGTGTCTAATTAACAGAACTGAAGGTTTCAACAAATTGTGTGGTATTAAAAACAAATTTAGAGAAACTATGTATAAAACCAGAGCAACCTGGCAGCAATCTACCCAACCCATATTTGAAGAAAACTTTTCTTTAAACAAAAATCACATTTGTCAAGCACAAGTACTTGTAAAATAAAATCTGAGTGCATTCATTCCACTTGCTTGCTAATGTGTATTAGTCATATCTGTTAAATGGATTTTTGTAAATTCAAAGAGAACTTTTCACTCATTCGAGATCATAGGAATCAAAACCCAGTAACTTTAGTACTATTATTTCTGAATTATTATTTTTTTTAAATGAGACAAATCTGCATGCACTTTTCCATCTGTCACATATAGTGTACATTTCTGTATGATGAATTTCTCTTTGATGTTTCTTGTATAATAGCTTTCATTAATAAACATTTTATTTGATGCAAACATAGTTAACTTTATGTAAGCATATAACTAATTGTTCCAACTAACTTAAATTTTTCTTTTGAAAAGAAGAAGTACAGTGCAGTTCCAATGTTATATATATCTAAAATCACAAAAAGGATGAGGTAGCAATACTGTTGCACAGCGTAAAATTCTTTCCCTTGGTGTTAACTTCTTAATTTTTTAACTTCTTGTATAAAACTGACATTTTTTTTTACAAATTCCCATCAGCATCAACAATAAAACAGTCCCCAAATTCTTCATCAGTATGAGAAAACATAAGCAGTGCAGTATGTAAAATTCTCAGTGACTTTTAGAGTACAAGGATATAAGTTGTGGATCCCTGAGCTGTTTACATGGTCACTATGCAATGAGCAAGTATGTTACAAAAAGCTGGTCCTAAGCTCCCCAGTCCAAATCACAGATGATTTTTACCAGCCAACGAGCAAGTGTAACGATAACCAATTCCTAGTAATGAGGTTTTGTAACTGTTAAGCAACTATTTGCAGAAAGATTTTTAAAAAATATATTCCTATTTAGCTGTATAGCCAAAGTGTATGTTAAACAAATTAACATATAAAAGACTTGCCAGAAAAATCTTTCATTAAGATGACATTTTTATGATATACTAATGAACCCTATGTAAACAATGTAACTTTTATGAATGATGATGGACATTAAATATTTCACTTACGTGTATCCTCAGCATTTTGCATGTTTTCTTAAACCTTTCCAGTCTGAATTCTAGAAAGAAAGGCGTACAGTTATTAACAGCGTAATGCAAAGTTCCGTACAGATTACCGCAACAATCTCTGGAAACTGGGAACCAAGAGTTTTCTAACAGCAATAAAAAGGTATCATTTATTGGTGGCAATTATGGGGAGCATTGTTTAAACAACAGTTTTATGGTTTGTTGTAAAGTTCTATTGAAAAAGGTTAGCACGCTGGACTTAATTCAAATCAGCTTGATCAGAAATTTACGTATGCTGTGAAATTCTTAAACTGAGCCTTATGTGTATTTATTACTGCAGAAAGTAAGTAAATGTAGGCAAGCAATTATTCATGTCACAGCCACAATATTGTTTCCCTCTATTGTCCACAGGAAAATATAACAAACCCTTATTATTCAAATTGGTAAAGAACTTGATGGTGTTCAGAGCTAAAAAAAAAAGACCTATGTACTGTACCATAATTTTTCTTTCATAAGTCACGGCATTCTTTAATAAGTTAGATGTCTTCACCCACTTATTTAATACTTACAGACATATTTCTAGTTTAAACTACTGTCTCTGTGTTGCTTTTTTCACTTGATTAAATTAGAAAAATTAATTGATTAAAGACTCCTGGGAAAATATTAGCTCCACTGAAATGAATGGTGAAATTGTCATTGATTAAAGTAAAAGCAGGACAATTTTATTTCTCCATAGCTGACTACAGACATTACATTTGATTTTTCCAACCAACACTATTTATTTGGAGATAGTCCTGAGCTCAGTGCTCTGATTGACCTCACTTACTTGCATTAGCCACTGTAAATTTTTTGGAATATAAAGAACTGTCTTGTTCATTAAGACAGTAAACATGTTGAAAGGCAGCATTACATGAGAAAGACAAAAAGAAAGAAATAGTTTCAGACAAGATCTGAGAGAATACAAGACAAATTTAAATTTTCAGGACTGTCACAAGAGAAAAATGTGTTGGGGGTCTTTCTAGTGGATACATATCCACGTCTAGATACAGCATGTTTTTGTGCTCTTGGTCTTGAAAAAGAAGTCAAATTGTGCAGTCCTAGAACACACAGAACTACTCAGCAGAGAATAACTTGCAGGACCAAGTCAAATGATAGAAGGCTCACACCACAGCCCACTGAAACTGGTGAATATTCTCTCTCTGATTCTGTGGGCTTTGAGCCAGGATCTGAATGAATATAGAGATTAAATTACTCTCTTGTCTCTAAAGAAACAATAACCTTCAGAATGAGACAGAATATATAGGACAGCCATGCTGCTCTCTGCTTTGGACTTCATTCTTCAGAGCTGCTAATTCAAGCACCTGGCACATGCATTAAATTGACTTCAAAATATTTCTTCCTGCTTCACCCAAATACAGGACACAAATTATACTCCTGGAATTTCCAGAAGCTACTATAGTGCTGGAGACTTTATTCAGTTATTCTGCAATGCTGAACAATTTTTCTGCACTTCTCATTTGACACAGACTTATCTTGACACATACCTATACACATATCCTTGTCTTGCCTTCAGATAACCAGTACTTTCATATTTATTTAAGTCATTCAAATCTACAGGAAGCAACTCTCAATGCTTACACATTCTAGCGAAGCCAGTGGTCATAATTTTTGTTTTAATACTCCTCTACAGTAAAACATTTTCTTCAGAGCAGTTTTTGTTAAGAATTTGTACTTTTGTCTATTGTTTTTTTTTTCCATAACTTTGGACCAAAAAATGTATTTTGATGGCTTTTCCTGTAATATCCAGAAAACCAAATCTACTGCAATCATTGATTTGTGGCTTGCATGTTACTGTAAGAGTATTCCCCTCTACAAATTGCTTTTGTCATATCAAATGATATCAAATATATTAATCTGTAATTTTAACCCATATAATTAATATTAGAAATAATAGCTTTTTTAGCTGCAAACATTGCTGGCTTCAGTGTGCTTCTGGTTTTGGAAATGGGGTTGGAAGCAAGCATCCTTTGAAATTTCTGGTATTTGCTACTGCAAGGAGCAGAGGGCTAAACTGGAGATCTCAGAGAGCTTGAAAAAAAAAGTGTTATTTTACAGTTTGCACTCTTTTCAACTTGGACTTTAACAAAGGATAAAAGTACTTTCAATAATTATTTTACTGTTAGAAAAGTTAGATATGCTTCTCTTGCACTTCAGTTACACAATTCAATACAGATTGCTGAGATTGAATGGTTGCACAGTGTTTTGAATCTGTGAGACTGCTGCAAATAGCAAATAAAAAGGTAAAGAACAGGCTAAGTAATGCTTATTAAACTGTAAATATAAGCAGCCACCAGAAGAGTTGTGGCAGTTTTCTGTTCATCATCCTATGATTCCTTATTTCATTGTTTGGAGGAATTTGAACTTACCTGAGAATAAACAATCAAGGAGCTTGCTGTTGCCACGTACCTCTTGATCCCACAACAGAGATGCAATACGGAACAATCTGTAACAATAATTTTTCAGGAAGAATTTAGCAAAATAGCGAAATGTTGCCCAATACCCTAAAATCAGTAAAATAAAATGAAATGCCAGGAAAGCTAGGAGCACTGATTACCATTATATCTTAAGACATAAACATATACAGGCTCTTGACTTATATTTAATTCATAGAGAATAATGAACTTCACCAAGCAAATATTTATATCCCATCACAGCAAGGAGCCATGCATGTAGTGTCTGTAGGAACAGTAAAGTAAGTTTAGAAAGTAATCAACATGGCAGTTTAGAGGTGAATATTTTTCATCTGCAAGATACTTGCGTAAGTACTGCTTGGGCTGCAGCTGTGTTAGGCAGTACATCTCACTTTCTTTTCTAGCTGCCCAGCAGAGTATTTTTTGACTTTATAAGAAAAAGTGGGCTACAGAAAAGAAAGAAAAACAGACACTGTAAAGTACATGAATGGGACTGTGGTTTTTATGTGCCTGCTAGCACACTTAATATAAAATGCTGTTGCATTGAGGCTCTAACCATCAGTCTTAAAGAAACCACTGCTTTCTTTAAGCGTTTTCATTTGAAGATGCCTTGCTTCTTGTATACAAAATTACAGACAAAAGCTGCAACTACATCAGCTGAAGTAATTTTCCTACCCGTTCTGTCAAAACTTTTCCTAATAATCAAACCCTTGGACAGATACGTTTTTTGTGAACCTGACAAGTAAATTAAGAAGTTAGAGATTCTGCTGTTCATTACAAAATGTTAGAAATAGTTTATCTGTTCAGGAGTGCTTCTCACATTCAGCAATGTTAGAATTGTCCTGATTGAATCAATTTCTTCTGCATTTAACCTGTAATGGAGCACTAATATGCTATTAAATCGATAGTAATTAATGGCTCAAACACAAAGCTTAAAGCAATGCTGCTGTGGAGGGACCCAAATCCAATTTTACCACTAAAACAGTAGAAATAAAAGACTATAAGACTTGGAGTCCTCAGATATTTTATAAACAACATCTAGATCCTTAGATTTTTTTTTTGCTCCAGTGTATGTTTCCTCCTGCGACAGATCAAAACTGGAGAAGTCAGAAGTACAGTTGTGCATTCACACTATCTAAATTCAACGTATTTCCAGAAGGGACAGTTGAATTCTGGTGAAATCTGGAGATTTTTGTTTAAATTTCCTTAATTTCCTCATTTGGATCTGCCTGAAGCAGAAGAATAGTCTTTTAATGGGCTATTTGAATTTTGAGTCTTCAGCAAAATTGAAAAATGAAGTATTGCATAACATCAGTAAAAAAAAAAAAGTATTACAGAATCAGATTCAGTTCAGAACAGTTCTAAAAATGCCCAGGGGTTGTTTTTGTATTTGGTTTTGTTGTTGTTGTTTGTTTTTGTGTGTGTATATTTGTTTGTTTTTAGAAGAGAAAAGTAAGAGGGGAAAACATTTTTTTTGGAAGCAGACTCTCCAATAGGTACTTTCCAAAGGTCTCGCTCAGCCTCTGAAGAAATTTGCCATTAAATTAAACATGATTTCATTACCAAAACCTCTTACTTGAAGCAAGATGAATCCTTTGGTTTCTTTTGCTACTTTTTTTTTAGTGTCTGAACATTTGTGTTTCCTTTGTACGATTTTCACCTGTGTAAAACCAGTCCCTGGAGGATTGCACAGGCAATCTTATCAGCACAATCTGCATTTGTTTATGACATCCTTCACCAAGTATAAATCCTAGAGCTGAATGTACCTTACTCCCAGATTCTTTCCTCAAGTAACTTTTGTTAATTCTCAGGCCTCTATTGTCTATTTGGAACCACTCAATAGGCCTGTTGGGCTGACGGCATTAATGATCCCTGACCAGCCCCACCTAGGCCCTCACTGCCTAGGCCTAGAGAACCATATGGGCTCAGCCCTGAGGCTTATGCCTCAGGTTTGCTCTGACCCTGCCTTCAGTAGAGCTGTTGTGTGGCCCAGCTTTGTCCCCAGGCTGCCACTGGACTCTTGGAAGAAGTGGGCTTTAGGTAAGAAAAGGAATACTTCACAATTTGGTAATATTTTTTTTTTTTCCTTCATGGCTCCACTTTACAGCTAGGGTTCTTTACCCCCTTCCTTCCAGCACAGAGTTTGGGATGCCTGTTAAAGTTGTCTGGAAAATAAAACCTGAGACAGTATCCTGGCTCTAGAGGTCCTGGTCTGGTGTGGCAGGGCTGGGCCTTTACCCTGTGGGGCCTGCCTGTGTTGGTTGTGGAGGAGATGGTGGCTTCCACAGGGCCTGCAGGCACCTTCCTTCCCTTAGGCATCCACTCTCCTCTGACAACTTGAAACTGCTTTTCGTGTTGGGAAGGTGGAGGCCTGGGAATCTTGGCTGGTGGAAGGGATGAAACCTCTACCCCAGCAAGTGTGGGGCCAATGTGCTGCACTGACTTCAGAGCCATTAAGTGAAAAGAAAAATAGTTACATTTATGTGTGCTGCACCTGACTTGTGATGGTGTGCTGCAGGAATTCCATAAGGTATTTTGCCTTGCACCATTCTGTGCAACACACTATAATGCTAATGGGCAGCAGAAGCCTGATAAGGAAAACTAATTTAAGGTCCTCTTTCTATTTCCAACTTGCATCCTTATGCTATGATCCTGGTTGTGGAAACATTTATGCATGTCTTCAACTTCCTTATCCTGTGTGATACCACTGAAATGTATTTAAATGGAATTATTTGCAATGCTGGACTTAACTGGAGGTATAAAGCCATAAAATCAGAATTTAGTGTATAATTTATACCAACCTTGCTTTCTTTTTAAAAAGCTTTAAAGATTTTCAGATGTGTTGGTAGAGTACTAGTGAAATATCTTTATAGCTGTTAAATTTTGCCTTGTTTGTTGTTAATTGCTTATATTTGCTTAGGAATTAGCATTAAAATGAACGAAAGCAGTTGGATTAATGGCGAAGAGTACCAATGGTCAAAGGATGAAACTATAACTTGAGTATTTTGCAAATATGTCACTGCCATTCTGCACGTATGTTATTAATTTGCTGACTGGCATGGAATGAAAAGGCCTACTCTTGGTATTTCAGGTTACAGCAGATGTTATTTCTTCTATGCCTCTAAATTATGATACTTAATATTCAGCACAGCTTTAAAGTAGTTATATGGGAGACAGAGATAGCAATAAAGCATGTCCCGATTTTGGGTTTTACTACCAATGCATAAATACAAAGCACCGGGGGTTTCAGTTTGTCTGAATCATGAAAAGGATTAGCAAGAACCAGCCTAGGTAGCTTTTAGAAAACTGTGGAAAAAAGTTATTTTGAACTCAAGCCAGTATTTCTAGGTTGTTTTGTTTTGTTTTAAAAAAGTCCTAATTTTCCTGTTCACAAGTGAAAGTGGTTTCAGGCTCTTTTCCTTTAGACAAAAACATTCAGGCGACTCGAAGCCTGAAAGGGAAGCAGAGACCAACAATGCCTTCACAATCACGCTACAGCATTTTTAGAACCCAGTGTCACCCTCCACATGCAGTTCCACATGGTCACCTCAGTAGGATAATAGTTTGCCCAGAGCATAAATCCCCTTGTGTGGTGACTGTCAATTGACTCCAACTGTAAAATGCAGTGAGAGCAAACGCAGTGGTGGGAACACATGCTGGTATCCGCATCACTGCTCCCGTGCTCAGCACTGATGCTGACATGTGTCAGAATGGAGGCTGCCATTTCTTCTCTGGCTAATAGGGGAGTATGTCCTAGGGTAGTTCTTCACCTGTAGTGCTAATGGTATTCCTGTTCACACAGGTTTCTTTTTTGGATCTTGCAGAAAGCTTTTATTCTCTCTCCTGAGTAACACTGTTTGGATAACTGACCAGTTATTCATGTCAGAGGACAGAATACTGGTATGGGCATATGCAGTACCATTTTGTAATGTTCTGTTTGCATTGTGCCATGTACAGATGAAATTCAGAATGTGATCTGAATCCTCTGCAGACTTAGTCTGACCTCTAGTACAAGATAAGCTTTGATGCTCTATTATTTTACTGGAGAATAGTAACAGGAAAGTGAAGAGGTAAATGTCTGTCTTTCCCAGAGGGATGTGCTATATGCTGAACATTTAAAGTGAAATAATGATACGTAATGAACCGAAGAGTTCATGGGCTCAGGTCCTTGGAAGACAGTGTTGTCCAGTGTGTGAATTCCTTTGCAGTGAATGTCAGCTGTGACCTTGCACATATTAGAACCACTCCTGTCTTTAATCAAGTTAGGCAATAACTACACTTGAGCAACTTTTAAGACAAGCAGACATATAGATTCCAAACTGCAGTCTCTGTAACCCTCATTCATGTGCCCTAATTTTGCAATACATCTTTGAAAAGAAAACAGGATCATAGGTGAGTGTTTACCATTACACACAGGGAGTAAATTATTGGAATTAATCAACAGTATTCGCAGCAACCTTCAAGTTCAGCAGCCTGCCAAAGGGAGTGCAACAGGCATTAATCAGGAGTCAATATTGCCCTTAAGAGCAAGGAGTGATGGCAGTGCTCCTTGTGATCCTGGGAACTCTTCCCTGCACATAGGTAATTCTGTGCTACTGCTGCAGTGTATCATCCTGCTGCATTATCATCCATGCAGCTTTGCCGAAAGTGAAATTCAGTATACAGCACTGGGAAACAGCAATCCACAAATTCTTAAAATTGCCTAGTATGATGACAAATGTAACATACATAATATCGTTGTTAGACTATTATATTGGTTGTTCCTTGTGCACTGATACTGCACTGTTATTTTCTAATGGACTTATTTAGATGACTGAAGTACTCACTATGTAGACTCTGCAGTGAGTAAGAGCGGTAGGCTGGTACATAGTTACAGCATATATAGAGAGCCACCTATCTAATAGCATCTTCTTTCTTCAAAGATGTTCTGTTGTAGCTCTGAATCTTGAAATGTTTTTTCTTATTTTTACCTTTGCCTGCAATTGTATCACTTCAGTGCAGTTTGCCCAAACTCACACTGGAATTGTGAACAGGATCAAAGTCTGTGGTGTAATTGAACCCATCCCACTCACAAGAATTCAATCTCTTTACTGAAAGCTACTTCATATATATGTATATATAGAATGAGTTTGCTTGTATGTGCTAATGTCATCTGTTTCCCATTATCTGTGCTTTGAGACCTATATACGAGGAAACATTAAGTAAAACATTTTTATTAGGCACTTTTAAACTACATAAGAAAACTGAGAAACTATTCAACAAGTAGGGCAGCAGGTTAAGTGAACTAGCTGTACCCAAGGCAGCATTTGCACCCTAGATCATATGGCACGGCAGTGAGGCTGCCTGATTTCAGATTTATTCAGCAATGACTGTATCCAGCTGTGTTCTAATAGGTTACACTTTGACTTCACGGCCAAAGAAGACAGATTCACTCTGGAGCCTAAACCTTGGGCCCTATCTCTGTAACTATCCGCTATTCTCTCTGAAGAAGTGTCTCTGAAGAAACTGTTGATCACTCTGCCCACAAAATAAGTGTGCAAATGTGTGATGGTATTCTTACAAAAATGCTGCAGCATGATTGGAATTAATAATGTTGGCATCATATGCTGCATGGACTGCTCACCCCATTTTTCATTCTAATTCTGCAGTGTGGGCTTTCTGGATTTAGTAAATCTCAATGTTGCTACATTCCTATGTGAGTGCTCATCGATGTGGGTGTTTGGAGCAACCATTAATGTTTCATGGCTCTTAAGGCTGCTTCACAGTGCTGTAAATGCAGTTAGATGTAATTTTTTCTGTGCTCTACTAGGAGGGTTTCTCACTTAAAATGCCAGTAGGATTCCTGGATCTAGCGTGAGCTCACACTGACACATCTAGCAAAATTACTGTAGCTTTCTGTACTCTAATTTTCAGAAATATTTATGTTGTAATGGCATGGAAAAAAAGTCCAATCATTCAAAGTCTGGCCAAATTGCACGAAAATGATGTCTCACAACAGGGAATACAGGCAATAGAATGATGCACCATAATATATGCTTATTATTACTCGACTGAAAATCAAAGCTTCATGTGGCATGGTAGAGCTTCATCTGATTATCAGCAACAACGTATTTAAAAGTACGAATTATGACTTTTAAAAACTGTTTAAGACTAGTGAAAGAAATTAACAAATGTGCAAATGCTGGCAAGTAAGCTACTGCTCCCTGTGGGTTTGTATGTTATATGTCCTTATCTGAAATATGGACAAAGGCTTTTCTTCTTAATAGAGTAAGTTATGTTTGGAACTAATTTTCAGATGAGTTGTATCTCAGGTTCTCCATTTAGTCAGTGGCTACTCATGGCTTTCTTTGCTTTTTTTCCCAATTTTCTTTTGTTCTGTTTTGGTCTAACTGTACATACCAAACAATGCAAAACTATTGCTGACTTAAATGATTCAGGGTTGAATTAATTCTGTTTCAAAGGATCTAATCCTGTAAAAGATAAATTTTGGTGGGACCTGAGGCTACTCAAAAGGTGGGTTTTTTGTTTGTTTGGTTGTTTTTTTTTCCCCCTCCAAAAGCAGAATAGAAAATGTATTAAATTTCCATCTAAAATCTGGCCAGCATTCTATTTTCATAAAACCTTTGCTTTATGATTTTAAGGGGGGGTCAAAATAATAGCATCTGTTTTCCATTTCTAAATGAAAGTTTAATATGGAATTTGAGTTTACAGGAAAAAGGAGCTTCCATCTCTGTTAGTCTTCAGGCAGTAGCATAATACTGCTACTAATTGTGGTGGCATAGGAGACCTTCAGTAGCAGTCATTTCTCATAACTGAGGGAGTACATCTGAGCACAAACTGCCCTTCATTAGCAGCTTTTTAATCATTTCAATGCCTGCAGGTCAGCATATTTTGCATTGCTCCACTAAAAGTGATGGATGCATATTGAAGACAATGATCTGCAGGGTTATAAAAAAATAAAACTATTTC
The DNA here is from genome assembly GCF_027791375.1 of Indicator indicator. Taxonomy (NCBI): domain Eukaryota; kingdom Metazoa; phylum Chordata; class Aves; order Piciformes; family Indicatoridae; genus Indicator; species Indicator indicator. Next base: position 3,395,993 of record NC_072019.1, read on the forward strand.
AGTTCTTTACCAGATTGCTGTAAATAGGCAAAACAGCGCAGCTGACTAGAAGAAAAAAAAATTGTATTCCGTTTCTTCATTCATGAGAACTAAGGCTTCTCTGCCACTAGAGGGTGAGACAACTACAAACCAAATACTTAAGTCTTAGTCATTCCTGTAGAGGGTATAAATGCAAGTTAAGATGCAGACAGGAGTTTGATTATTCATATTTGAGGGAGAAAGAAAAGTATGCACACTGTGGGCACAGCAAGCACTCGTACACTTGAAGCCAGAGCTGCAAAGAACAGTCTGTGGTTATATATATGTATGTAAGTATATATACACATACATGGGAACAATCTGTGATAACAACAGCAGAAAAAAACCTTGCTATCAAGACAACAGATTTTTTGGGCCTCGGAAGGCATAGATAAAAAAAGTAAGTTCTGAACTTGGACTGAGTACAGAATCAAACTATTCTGCTTCAAGAAAGAACCACTCCTGGCTTAAAAAGTCTCCCATTTAGTAAAAAAATCTGAAACATGTCTAGCTTCCTGCTTGCCTTTGATCTACACCATCTATACTGAAGATTTTTTTAATCTGCTTTCTAGCAGTTCTTTGACTTTTCTAGTATTTCTTTCCTTTTACTGCAAGATAGTCTGATGGCAGTTGCCCTACTGCATATTTAAAATTGTTTTGTCTAGCACTTGGCACTGGTGAGGCCATACCTCGAATATTGTGTTCATTTCTGGGCTCCTCACTGTAAGAAAGAGATTTGAGCTTGCCTAGAGAAGGGCAATGAGGCTTGTGAAAGGCCTAGAGCACATGGCCTATGAGGAGTGGTTGAGGGAGCTGGGGTTGGTCAGTCTGGAGAAAAGGAAAATGAGGAGAGACCTTCTGGCTTTCTACAACACCTGAAGGGAGGTTGGAGCGAGGAGGAGGCAGTGTCTTCTCCTTGGTGGCAAGAGACAGGACTAGATGAAATGGATGCAAACTGTATCGGGAGAGGTTTAGGCTGGACATTAGGAAACATTCCTTCACTGAAAGGGTTATCAAACATTGGAATGGTCTGCCCAGAGCAATTCTGGAGTTACCAGCCCTGGAGGATTGGACTGGATATCTTGAGGGTCTCTTCCAACCAAAAATATTCTGTGATTCTGTTTACTATGGCTATGCAGCTTGTCCTGGCAGAAAATACTAATTGCTACTAATATGTCCAATATTTCTTGATTAAATATTTTACTTATCAATCATGTTTTGATGCTTGCAGAGTCTCTTAGAGGATCCTTTCCTCTGAAGATTTCTGTAATTTGCAAAGAAAATATGTCCTTTACATTTCAATTTGTAAAAGCTACTCTTATATCAGAGATTTAACAAATCAATATGCTCCTTTCTTCAGGAACAATATTTCCTCATTCAAAACAAAAATGAAGTCCCAAAGGCTACTGTAACATCAAGTAATTTTTCCTTTGTTCTTGCAAAGATCTCTGAAGTATTCTGTCTTTAAATATGTTTCGACAATGCCCACTGCCTTGTTACTCTGTCGTTGCTTCAGCAATCTGAAGGTCCAAATTCAACTTTTCTTTTTTTTTCCTGAAGAAAGACTTTGATATTGATTTTGTACAAAATACTATGAAGGGCATGTGTGGGGTCAGGAGAAAAAAAACCTATGTGTCAGTACATGATGGTAAAAGATGAAGTGAAATAAAAGAAAATATTAATTATTCTAGACAGCCCTAAACTATTGCCTGAGAGATTTTAGTAATTTATTCAACTTATCTTAAATCAAAGACAGTTGTGGCAAGAATTAGAGTGAATTTTTGAGAATCTAGTCTAGTCAGGAAAGGGCAGCAGTGACCTTTGTTTAGGGGATTACAATTTCAGGCTCCAGAATAATCAGAATTTTCTTGGAAGCTTTTTGTGTTTTTCAGCAGCATTTAAAATTTAGGGAAATTAACTGTTGCATTTGAAACTACATATAGGATTTTGCATTTCCTGGCCTGAAAACATTTCATGCCTAGGTTTAGCTGCATGGCCAGATTTTGCTGGCTACATATTTGAAGCATAAAACCAGTCTTTACTGAAATAAATAGAGTTTAAAAAGATATTAAGCTAATGTTAAGTAGAAACTCACTCTGCTGTTTATGGTGCTTTACTTATGGTTCTTATATAGTATTTGCTTAACTTCAGAGAAGCTATAGAATGATTTTCCCTTCTAAAAAAATGTTATTAGAGCAATGAATGCTTGCTATTCTTTATTTTAAAAGGATTTTATCTGAAAGGAACCAAATGATGACATTCCCTTGTGCTGACATTAAAAATCCCTGGCCCCTTTCTATGGGCTCTTTTCTTTTAGTGTCCTAAATACCATAGAAGTAATAGAGCGTTTACAGTTGGAGGCAATGATTGCTTTCTTCATTTCAGAAGAAGAGATTTTGAACTCTATCAAACAATTTTAACCCTCAAAACTATCCGAAAGCTTTACTAGGAGGTACAAACGAAGTCACACAGAACGATCAGCTGGAATATTGTTTTGCTATTCTGAATATCATCTGGAAATTATGACATGCTAAAAGCATTTCTTTTATTGTTACAACACAGGCATATTTAGCACAGTTCCTTATTCTACATAATCTTCAGCACCTTTCTGCTTAGTAATTTGCAGCTATCCAAACACTGCAAGAACACATCCCTAACATTTTTCCCCCACCCTGGACAATAGAATACAGTTCTTATAGTTGGAAAAAATGGAAATCTCTCCAGCTTTTATTTCATTCTGTTACAGCAACAATACTGTTGCTGCCTACTCATTCATACAGTTCAGAGCCATACCCAATGCCAAATTAAAAAAATCCATTTCTATTAAATCAATCAAATGCAGTCTCAATCAAACTCGATCAGACTAGGTAGCAGAAAGACTCTTTCAGTTGATATGAAGAGTCATAATCTGATTTTAAGGAAAAGCCTGAAGTAAAAATCCTGATCCTTGTTTCACTTTAAGGCATTGTGGCTATCTGTCTCTAGAATCAAAATGCTAGAGGCTGAGAAAATACATCTATGTGACACCTGAAAATAGTGTTGGGGTGCTGATGCTGTTTTAACTTGATTAATAGAAAAAACAGTAGTAAAATTCGTAGAAGTGTCCAGGTTAGCTGAAGGCCCCACGCAAGAGAAGAGAATTCAGGCATAGCATGCTCTCTTCCCATGATCTAATCTGGGTTATTCAGACTCTCTTGCCACAGAACTGCTTGTTGCTTTGGTACCACCTCACTGCTCTGGGATTTGTGAAACTTCCCTCTCCCTCTCTGAGGTTCTCTCATATGGCTTGGCTTCCAGCTTTAGCTGATCTGACATTCTTTGCCACAGAAACATGAATGGGAATAACAGTTAGCAGCACAGTGGTTATCTGTTACTTGTTTCAAACGTGGCTGTCAGCTAAAAGCTGAAAATGCTGTTTTGCAAACAGCACCTCCAGACAGGATACACAGGGCTGGGAAAAGAACCACAAAACCCCATACCATGCACTTCCTGGAAACCTGAAAATAAAGGTAATTTTGTTACACTTGTATATTTTTTTTTAAATTTTGACAGTATTTTTAGGCTTGAAGATCTCAGTGTTGTTCTAACTTTTTTTTTCCTAACAGTTTTCAACTTTCAAAGTAAATTATTTGTTTTAAATGTTGAACATGTCACATGGTAATAGCATCTAACCAGCAGCTATGAAATGTCTAAGGAATCAGAGGAGACAGAGGAATCTCAGTAAGCAAAGATAATGACTGAAACAGTAGAAGATGACAAGACAGAGGGGAAACTCGAGAACCTTAGTCTTTACTTTATCATATGTTTTTGGATCACATTAAAGCATCACAAAGATCATGCCTGTTGTATGAACCCAGTCTGAAAATTTTAGTCAGGCTTTGAGTTATGCAAGTGCCAGAAGGAAATAGATGTAAGACAAAGGATAAAATTCTGACTATGGTTTTACAAGATGAACTGGTAACTGGAAGGTTAAAATTTCTTTTTATTCTTTTTTTTTTTTTTTTTTTTTTTTGGTGTGGTGTGACACTAAAGCCCAACATTTTCATTCCTTCTTTCTCTCTTCCCCCCCCACTCCATTCTATTTTCTTTTTCTAGCCAGGTCCAGCTCCAGGCAGAAGAAAGGTTTAAATAAGATGGCTTAGTAAGGTGAAAGCTTCTGGAGGGAAACCTTGCTACTATGAATTCAACACATTTACCTGTTTTTGTGAGAAACTCATTATTTTTGAATTTTAAAAAAAGTCAGCAAACTATTGACTGAAATTTCTGCTAAAAAACCCGACTTAATGCTCAAAATGCACCCTCTTTATATTGTACACTAAGACACAACAATGTCTTAGTAAATGTTTTAAATATTCATATACATGAGGGCTGGAGCACCTCTCCTATGAAGGCAGACTGAAAGAGTTGGGGTTCTTCTGTCTGGAGAGGAGAAGGCTCCAAGGAGACCTTATTGTGGCCTTCCAGTACCTTAAGGGGACCTACGAGAAAGCTGAGGATGGGCTTTTTAGGGTGTCAGGGAGTGATAGGACTAGGGGGAGTGGAGCAAAACTAGAAATGACTAGATTCAGATTGGATGTTAGGAAGAAATTCTTCCCCATGAGGGTGGTGAGACACTGGAACACGTTGCCCAGGGAGGTGGTAGAAGCCCCAGTCCTGGAGGTTATTAAGGCCAGGCTGGATGTGGCTCTGGGCAACCTGATCTAGTGGGAGGTGCCCCTGCCCATGGCAGAGGGGTTGGAAGTGGATGATCCTTGATCCCTTCCCACCCTAACAATTCTACGATTCTATGTAAGGAACTGGCTTTGTATTGCACAGTACCTTTGAGATTCACCCTATTCTGCAGACTAAACTCAAACTTGGAAAATGTTACCATTGTAGGCTCTCAAGATCTATTTCCACTTTTTGTTCACCTTGAGAATACCAAACCTAAACCACTAAAATTCTTCACTATGTCAAAAGTAGAAAGAATATTTCTACAATACAGACTAAAGGCATGAATCATGCTGGCTTTGGCACATGATATGTGCTTAATGTCTGAAGTCCAGTGTTAGAGAATGTATGGAATACACTAAGGTATCTGCACCGAGCTTATTTGAGTTCATAGTAGCATGCATCATCACAGTATCGTTATAACTAATTGAGATTGTATATTAAATATAGTGTGCCTTATTATTTTGAATCGAATGGGCTATATAAAGTCTAACTGCACTATTTGAGTATTTCTGAATTTACTGGAAACAGACTAAACCTAATGAAGACATTATGGTTGAAATGTTGTTGTTCTGTCACTAGTGATAGAATGCTGATCCATTTGGGTAAGTCTTGTACTTTCATTGCATATGAATGAGTGCAAGATAGAAAGCATTTAGCAATATGGGTAAGCAGGCTGTAAATACCAGATACTCAGGCATGGTAGACACATTGAGGATGCACAGAGGTTAGAAAGAACCCCATCTACAAGTGAAGCAGTGCTGATCAACTTAAAAAACAATTTCTGGGCATATATCGAGATGATTCTGCAAAACTTGCCATATATCCATTATCTGTCGATGAAATTAGGCTCAGATCTTGCAACAAAAATGGAATTCTACAGCCAGCTATTAATACTGGCTATTTACTTCTAAATGCCTCAGATGAAGCTGAAGTTTATTTGCTAGTAAATAGGAAAAACAAATAGTAAATAGGAAAAACAAATCAAATACGCAGGGGTGGTTCTAGGGGCTTGCAAAAGTAGCAATCAATCCAAAAATGCTTGCTGAAACTTGCTACTGGGAGCCGAATCTTACCATTTAGACATTCAGTACATATTTCACGCCTATGTATTCAACAGACATTCTAATGTTAATTATGGCATAAACCAAACTATAAAATGTTAATACTTGCACTGCATGATTTTTACTATATTGGCTTAAAAAGTATAATAATATCTAAAAGTGATGCAGCACTTCCATAACCCAGTCTCTCTAAAGGCACTTATAGAATTATAGAACCATTAGCAGCTTGAGCATGAAATTAATTTAACAAGGAGCAGAATTAATGAATCCTGTTTTCTTATCAATTTGTCTTGTGACATGCAGTGAAGTACAAGTACTGTTCCACACTTCTGGAACTTTTTTTTTCATGTGTGGATTGTACTGATTTCTAATTACAGCTGATGTTCTGTGGCTGGCTGTCTTTCCTACCAAAGGGGCATTTGCTCATCAACTTCTCTTACAACACTTACATGTTATTAAGAAGATTAAAGACCATACTTCTCTACTGTGTAACTGGTGCAAAAGTTACTAGGAGGGGGCAGTCAGATGACATAAATCTTACTTTCTTGAAGAACTTAACCCAAACATTAGGATTCCATTAATTTTTTGTGATTCCTATTGGGTATGGAAACAACAAAATATGGCAGATTCTTTATTTATGAAGGTAGTTTCTGTCACCCTCAGGGAAGAAAAAGTGCTAACCCATTATTTTGGTTAACTGTTACTATTCAGTAAGCACTCCGAGCACTGCAGGGAAGTCAAGAAGTGCAGTCTCAGCCCCAAGGACTGATACTGAACTTTGATGTTCAGTGTTTGGTATCAGATGGATGTGAAGAACAGTGTCTGACCCCAGCTGCACAAGATTTTTATGCAAGTTAGCCTTAGAGTTTCTGAGCAGCTAAGGCTAACTTTGCTATTGTATGATGATGGCATGATACATTTTTCCATAAAATACAATGAGTTGCATATGTCTTGTGCAGGGAAGATAGCAAGGCCTGTAATAATGAGTGGGAGAGAAGGAAGGAAAAGGAATGAAGGGTGGCAAAACCTTGCTGTTTGTGGCGTGGCAAACAGAGAAAAGAGCAAAACCTGCATGTGGTAGCTAAGTCTGTCACTGGATAAGCAAACTGAGTTGTTTCACCAGGGTAATGCCAGAGAGCAACTCTAAAAGGAATGTTTTTTGATGTGTAACCAAATAAATTATTTAAATGAGATGGCTATTGCAGTGTATTGAGAAAACCATTTTTCCAATGTCTTTGATGTGTTCGTCCATGCAAATTTTGGCAAAAGTTTCATCTGTGTAAAAGTATTATATGAATGCCCTTCTACAGTTTAAAAAAACTTTGAGGTAAATGCATTTGAGGTTCTTGAAAGAAGATATCTGCACATAGAGCAACCCAGTGCAGAGAACTGCTCATGTGCAGATGAGCTACAGAGCTCACCTTTTCTTTACACTGCACACAGACTGAGAATTCATTCTAAATAAAAACTATTGCCAGGTCATGAGATCTGGTATCAGTATATTCTTTTTCCTAGCCACTAACTGGAAAAACCTAAACATAATAAGGATAAAATAGTAACATAATTATTTGACTTTGTTTCCATCTATGATTCATTCCATTTGGTAATACTGTTCTACCAAATACAGGTATATCTGGTGGCTGGGTCAACTGAGACAAATTTATCATTTAAGTAGCTCTGAATGTTTTGAAGTGGTCAACATCTGGCAATTAAAGGTGGCAAAAATTGAAGGTGTTTTTAGAGTAGAATAATTTCATAATAATGAAGATAGATGATTTTTTTTTTGGGGGGGGGGTGGTGGTGGAGGGAATAACTTTCAGGACTCTGAACGGCTAGGGAAAATGTATCATGATGATGTGGGTAGGCTTCCCTTGCATCAAATCTTTCAAATGAATGAAGCAGCTTAAAAATATTTAATCTAAAATAATAGAAGTGAAATACCTCAGAATAATAGAGTATTACTGACAGCTTTCTGCTATGGTCTACCGATATAAAAATGATTGACTGAGGTATCATACCAGATTTTAGAAATGAATGAAGGATAAATTAAACAAGTGGTTGTTAGAAATGGTTAATTTAAAAAATATAGGTACGAAGGAGCAAATTGATATAGCCTAAAAACATACGAAACCCAAGAAAATAAATATTGCAGCAATTTTAGTCTATTAGCAGAATAAATCTGATATTCAATAACTGGAAAGAATAAGCTTGGTTAGGACTGCTTTCCTGTGTTAGGTATCCTGGAATCTTTTTTTCTGGGAGGTGTAGACAGAGGTCATGGAAGTCGTAACTGAATAGAACAAAATGGAAAGGAATAGTAGTAGAGCAATCATCACTTTTAACTGCTGCAAAGTGTGCCCTGAATCTGTCAGCAGGATTTCTGTTTTTGTTTTTCAGAAGAAAAAGTATAGCAAAACAGATCAAACCTAACAGTTTTTGTCTGGGTCCCCATCATTCACTAGAGGAAATGACAAACTCATTTTATGTGATTTTTATGGCTATCCCTTCCCCCTTCCCCTCTATTCTGTTTTATTCATTAATTTCAATTCTCAGGTTTTGTTCCAGGCTTCTTAAACTGGATTATCGCCTTTTCATTCCAATATTCTCTCCTAGTTGCCTATAGTTATCACTACCTTTTCATAAGGGTTGATTTTGTAACCTTTTGATCTGCTTTAGTACTTCACTACCCATACTTTGTAACATAACCATAATTATTTTTCCTTACGAAGAAATTCAGTTGTGCTTTCAGGCTCCTGACAATTTTAAATTTAAATAGGCCAAACATTCACTAAATTCCATTTATCACCTGCCTTACAAAGGCTCAGTTATCTGTCATTAAACCCAAGCTATTTTTAAGTTTCAAAACTATATATATAAAGGTTTATATAGGAGGACTGGCCTGTACAGGGTTGCAAACAGAAATTTTGGAGGGGGAACATTTAGGTGAACAATCCCAGTTAAAAAAAAAAAAAATTCTAAACTATTTTGCGTTTTAGAGCAGTAAAAATAAAAGAAAAGCTATTAGGGCACTAGGAGCAAGACTGTAAAAAGCTTTTAAAAAAGTCATGTCCTGTTGTGGGTTCCAGTGGGTGACACATGATCATATGTTGTCAGCATGGCCCTGGGACTTTCTTCTTGGCCGTACCATGATCACAGGATCACAGGATGTTAGGGGTTGGAAGGGACCTCTGGAGATCATTGAATCCAGCTCCCTAGAAATTCAGTATGATTGAGAGGGACTGTGACTCCAATAAAGGTGCTATTGCTCAGCAACCACAGTAGATACTTAATTTCTTTGTTAATGTAAATATTTTCTCTGGAGACTTTCAAGACCCATCTGGATGTGTTCCTGTGTGACCTGACTATGGTCCTGCTCTGGCAGGGGGATTGGACTTGATTTTCAGAGGTCCCTTCCAACCCCTAACATCCTGTGAGTCTGTGTGATTCTGTGGAATCCTGTGATCCATTTTTTAACTTCACAGAATGCCAGCTTGAAAGGGACCCCAAAGATCATCTGGTCCAACCTTTTAGGTAATAGTGTAGTTGGCCAACAGATGAAAAAGTGCCCATCCCGGCACTGTAGTTGTTCATATTTCACTATTCCATTGTGGGTTAGGCCTTAATTATGTCTTAAGCTAAATGTTCCCAACATTTTGGAGTAAGGTATTTCTTTTCTCCTTGCCTTTCTTTCCTTTTCCTGTGTTAGATGCCTATCTTATGATCTAGCTTTTTAGACTGAAAAACCCCCAACAATTTATGGCGTACTGGATAAAGATCTTCAATAAATCACATGAATGTGGTCATTATACTACAATTGTTCCTACCATATTAACATGGATTTTATTGTGGACTCCCAATAGAGGAATTAATGATCAGAAACTTCTGGTTTTAACTGTAAAGTATGAATGATGTTTAGGACTAAAATTTGGTTTAGAAGATTGGTTCATGTTTCAATATAATACAGTCATGGTTAAGCCACATCATAGCTTGAACACTAAACTTTGTACTTAACATAGCACAACTAAATCCTCCCATCAACACTTGTCAATCATAGTAGAAGGTTTAAGAAAAAATACCAGTGTAGGCTGTGGAAGATGGAGAAACATTTATCCAGGGAGGAGCTATACCAGCAGCGCCAGGAAATCAAGTTTTGCTATATAATCATACCCAGAGGAAATAGATACCTTCACTAGTACCTTATACTTTATGATCAGGTAATGAGTGCATTACTTGTCATGTCTTATTGCTTAATTATTACCATAGAACACCTGCTTGGAAAGGACCTCAAGGATCATCTAGCTCAAATTATCTTGGCAAAAGCACAGTCTAGCTAAGATATCCCTGTACCCTGTCCAACTGAACGTTACAAATGTCCAGTGTTGTGGACTCTACCACTTCACTGGGAGAATATTCCAATGGGTGATTATTCTCATTCAAAAATTTCCCTCTTGTGTCCACCTGGAATCTCCTCCAGAGTAGTTTGTACACATTACCCCTCTCCTTTCCACATAACTCCTTGTAAAAAGGGATCTCCATTTTCTTTGTAGCCACCCTTCAAATACTCAGACATGGCAATAAGGTCTCCACTAAGCCTTTTCTCAAGGATCTACAAACCCAGCTCTCTCAGCCTTCCCTCATATGGCAGTTTCCCAGTCCTTTGATCATCTTTGTGGCTCTTCCTTGAATCCTCTCCAGCCTGTCCACTTTTTTTTTTTTTTTTTTTTTTTTTTTTTTTTTTGCATAGTGGAGAACAAAACTGAGTAGAATGGGATAATGACTTCTTTATTTCTGCTGCTGATGCCTTTGGTAATGCAACCCAGCATCCTGCTGACTTTCTTTGCAGCAGCAGCACACTGTTCACTTGCATTAAGTCTGTTGCCCATCAGGACCTCCTGGATTATATTTTCCTCGGTTTAAGACTACTTTTTTTTTTTTTTTTTAACTTGTAACAGGTTAAAGTGCTCTGAACAGGTTAACCTGCCTGTTTCCCCCCAACACAGGAGTGAGGGAAAAGTAACACACAAAACCTCCAGGTTGAGATAAAGAGTTAAGAGATTAATATAAATGAGGTAATAATGCACAATTATCTTAGTCTATTTGCAGAAAAAGCACAGCAGAAAGCCAGCAGCAAGCAGAAAGCCAGCAAGCTAAACCACTATATCCCTTACCCTCATGCTATGTAAAAGAGGCAGCACCCAAAACCCAGAACCCAAAAGTAGCAACTGGAACAGGAAGCCTTTCCTGGTAGAATCTGAACTTCAAGCCCCATAATCCTTTGCTCCAGCCAGCACTTTCATGGATGGTATGACTAGCAGCAGATTTAAACTCAACCCATGACAAAGTTCATAAGGTTCTTGTCTATTTTACATGAATGGCAATTACATATAAATAATGCTGGAGCCCTAGGTGCTCTTAAATCTGGGAGCTAAAATTGTATATTTAGATTATAATGTCAAGAGCCTAGGTAAAAATGATGACTATCTGATAGAGGTGAAGAAAGAATAATTTGGAAGAAGGAGTGCACTGAGATTTCTTTAATGAACAAGCCTTTGAGAGCTGACAGGCAGATTTAGTTGTGTACAATCCCCTTCCCTTTGTTAGGGCTCTGTCTTGGTATTATGGCATACAAAGGGAGATCATGTTGGCATTTATTTGGTATGCATATGCATTTTTGTGCTTAGACAGATGTTTGAAGCTGTTTGAATTCATGCTCAGTTGCAGTCTAATTTCTTTTCTGATCATTCAGTGTTGTAAAACTAAATGAACTGCTGTAAATGAGATACAGGAGCTTCAAGCAGCATTGTCATTGCTCTGGTAAGAGTATGGATTAGACTGTGTGGTTACTAGCTGGTGACTAAGTTAGTGTGATGTCTTTAGTACTAGATATGCTTGTATTTTGCTTTTCCTTTCCACTTTCTTATGCTGCTAGGTTTCGATCATCATGTTCCCCCATATGTCTTTGATATATTTCCTAGAAATTAGGGTTTCTATACATAGAATCATAGAGTCATAGAATGGTCCAGGCTGGGAGGGACCTCCAAAGGTCATCTATTCTGACCTCCCCACACTCAGCAGGGACATCCCCAACTAGATCAGGCTGCCCAGGGCCTTGTCAAGCTTCACCTTGAGTATTTCCAGGGAAGGAGCCTCACACCTCCTTGGATAACCTGCTCCAGCGTTCCACCACCCTCATAGTAAAGAACTTGTTCCTGATATCCAATCTAAATCTGCCCGTCTCTAGTTTGAAGCCATTGCCCCTTTTCCTTTCACTGCAGGCCTTTGTAAACAGTCTCTCTCCATCCTTCCTGCAAGCCCCCTTCATTTACTAGTTTAATTTTTTGCCTAAATTAACGCAGTGTGGTGTCAGGTTGTGAATAAAAACAAGGGCAACTTGTTTCCTGGATCTACTTTTCTGTATAAACAATAAAATAAAGGCAAACAAAAAAAGAAGAGCAAATTATCCTGAAAGAAGCCACATCTGAATAATAATATTTCAGAACTCTGGTACTAACTGCAAGAATAGAAATGAAAAATAAGAGTACTTTCTGAAGTCTTTAAAGAAGAGTTGCCTGCAAGATTTTTGGAAGTGAAAACTAAATTTGGCAGAAGATATGTAAGGCTCAGCTACTTGCTACAACTTGTCAACTCTTAATCTTACATCTGTTTTACATTTGTTAATCCCACTGCAGGACTTGATAATCTGTTTATGATCATGTCACTGCAACAGAAACCCCAACGTTAAATTGTCATGCCTAGTCAAGTTGGGGGCTTGATCTTTCACGGATACTTGGTGACAAACAGTACCACTGAAGCATAGCTGGTGTATTGCCCTAGCATCCTTACAGGAAGGTCTTGTGCTTAGTTTTGTTGGGTTTTGCTGCCTCGGGCACAAGCATCTATAATCTCTCTAGATATTTTAGGCCAAGTGGAATTGCAATTATACAGACTTCTAACACAAAAAGGTAGTTTCATCTGTAATCCTGGCTTTGTCCTGTGGGCTATCATTTTGCGTTTTGTTTAGCAACTGAGTAAGAGAAGCTATGCCAGTAACTGGTAGGTATTGGCAAATCATTCCTTAGCATTCAGGTTAAGTGAAGATTATGTCCATTAGAAAATTCCTTAACAATTATGTTTCAAAGTCGCTATTTTCAGGTTTCTTTCTTCCTCTTACATGGTAAAACTTACTACACCTAATTTTAAAATGCACATTTATGTTTCCTCTTTAGCTATTAGTTCTATTGTCAGTAGTATAGTGCTACCACACTGCAATAATGAAACCTGACAAAGACTCCTCAAGTCTAAAAATGTTAAATATGAAAATTCAAGATGAAACCTTACCTTAAAAACCTTTGAATATTTAATTGTTAAATTGTTGTGTACCTTGAAGACACCCCAAACGTATGCACATATTTTAGCTGCATACAACAGGCCATTGTTTAGCATTTGCCCTTACTGAGCTATGCATATTCATCCTATGCCTCCCAGAGGTTCAGTATATGCTCATGCCATTAGCTTCCCAAAAATCTGCCTTGATTCTCTCTTGAGAGTTTCACTCCTAGCAGTAGATTTGGAGCTAGAAAACTTTATACTATAAAGTATAAAGTTACTGTTGTAAATATACTTTCAAAACAGTTTTGGTAGTCTATTTTTGTTTTTTTTTTTTTAACATACCTGTACCTGTATTTTTAATAACTGGGTAAATTATTTCTGGAATATTTTCTATCATTTGAGGAAGAGGTTTTAATCCATTTTATAAAAGAACCACATGATTAGGAAAATACATACCTGAACTGCTGAGCAGATGAATTAGCACAATGAAGTACTTTTCTGCAGGGTCACCAGAAATGCTTTGGAGCCTTCCAAGATTTTGTTTCTTAGCTTGCTAACAAATTTTTAATCTCCAGAAGGCATGTGGAGTTGTCATTATTTTTACTGTGAGAATGTTTGCATGGAAATTGCTCTTGGAAAGTGAGAGCTGCAAAAATGAGTCATGGTAGTTCCCTTTGGCTCCAAGTGATGACAATTCCTGAGTTAGAGCTGTAGCTTTACTAGAATACGTGAATGATAATTGTCCTGAATTCACTGTCACAGGAACAGCACGTAAGGGCAATTAAAGTACCCCTTGGCAGACCACTCAGCACTGACAACACAGCTAAGAAGCAAACTCTAGAACCTGAGTGTCATATGTATATTCTTTGTTTTCCATTTTCTTCCCCAGAGAAGCTTCCAGGAAAAGGTTGTAAAATATTAGTGTAGAAGTACAGTAAGATACAGAACTTACCTCTCTGATAGTTGTGGTAGTTTTAAGCCATGCGTTTAAAATTTTTCACAGATCTCGAGCAGAAAGTAGTAAAAATGTAAATAAATCACTATTGGGTGTAAAAAGGAAAATAATGATTATTCTCACCAATTCCATTGGAGGGATATCTCCCATAAGATTTGGTTCCCCAGTCTTGCTCTCTTCTTGCTTCTTTGCTGGGGAGATACTAACTGGCTTTATTGACCTTGGCTGCATCACTTTTATTTTGGCTAAGTCTAATATATCTCTGTTTCTGTCTCTTCCCTTTTGTACAGGGGACCAAGGGGGAGGCAGGGAAGGAGAAGCTCTTACAGCTCCCCTGGTCTTTTGGCCAGGGAGGTCCTTGTGCTGTTTTGTTAATTGTAAATACCTGTAAATCTTGTAAATCCTGTATATTTGTACGTATTCATTGCATTCCATTGTACACTATAGTTTTGCCTGTAAATACAGCTTTCATTTGCTTCCAAACTGAGCTGGTCTGGAAAAGTTAATGTTGGGGGGGGATTCTCAACCCCACTTTATGCTGACTTTCACCCCATCTACAGCTATTTCAGGGGAACGTCTCAGGGGAACGTTTCAGGGGAACGTCTACAGCTATTTCAGGGGAACGTCTCAGATTCACTGTCTGCCAATTGTCACTTGCTTCTTGCAACAGGGTATTTTGTCCTACTGGCTCTAAATGCAGTCTTTCTTTCCTTTTATCTTCCTGTCTTTTGTCTTGGATCCTCTGACACCTGACCTGAGAGCTCTGATTTCCTAGTTTTCTGGGAAAGCCTTTCCCTTTCTCTCCTTCGTGGAAAAAAGATTCAACAGCTGTAGCTGAAAACTTTTGAGGATGTGCTCTGGAAGACCTTGGTTTCCTCCTAGGATATTTCCCCTTTCACATCACACCACAAGGCCTGAGCAGGCAATTAGCCAGCAATGCATCTCTGACCCTCTCCTGACAGCCTAGAGATGCTCTAACTTCCCACAGACCTGTTTGTGGAAAAGGGAAACATCGATTTCATGCGGTGCAGGCCTGGCTGAGCTGACTGTTGGAGTCTTGAGAGCATGTGTGCTTAACAGGGAGTGTGAATATTTCACAGTAAAATATGAAAAGTCTACCTTGTGGACTTCTAAAAAAGCCCCATTTCTGGCACAACAGAAGAAGATGGGAGACAGGCTTTTTGTATGGGATACTTGGTACTAGTGCAGCATTTTCTCCTTGCCAAGTTTTGGGCTAAGTTGGAAAATGTATTTCCTCGATTACGATGAGGCGAGACACTCTTTAAATAGAAAAGAACTTTTATTGCCATCTGCAGAGCAATCTGATGAATTAAATGAGGAGTTATGAAAATCTTCTGCTGGCCCCTTTTGAATAGGCAGGTTCAGATGGATTTTATCAATCCAGAAATGGATTTTTATATATGCACCTCCCTCAAAATTTATCACAAAATAGTTTGTTACCTGGTAATAGTCTCGGTCAGATTATACATTCCTTTTCTATGTTTTTGTCCAAATTTGATTATGTGTTTAATATATATGTATATCTACACACCAAATGTATATCTACACACAAAATCTTTTAAATAAGATTTAAAAACCACCAATGTGAACTTATATTTGCAGGAAGAGCCTTTTTTGCATTTTTCTGTGCCATGTCAATTATGGTAAACGGTAGGATTACCTATCAACACATAGTAGTGGTTCATTCTGACCACATAGTCTACACTATGTGAACATTCCAGCAGCGAAGATATGAATCTGAAACATAAAATGTGCTGGCATAAATCGTGGTGTCAGAAGTCATGGGATAACTGAAGCAAAGTATTGGGAAACCAGACTGGTCTATGCTAAGGCTTTGCCATTGCTGTCAAGAGCTCTGTTCAGTCCACTCAGTGATGGTTTGCTGCATGGTTGTAGGCAAACTATTCAGTCTGTCCACGTCTCAGTTACTTGCCTATAAAATGGGAGAGATGTCAGTCTTGTCTTCTGTTTAGTCTGTTGATATAGGAGAAAATGCCTTTTCCAATGCACATGGTACCCAGCACAATGAGGCCCTAATCTCTTTTCTAGACATGTTATAATATGAATAAGATAAGATTACTTTGCTGTGTTGCTATGAGATTTAAAACTCATATATCTGTACCAGTCATTTATTTTGAACAATTTGAGACACTTCAGGTGTTGGCAGTCACATACCAGCAATCAAATATAGCAAAAATCACACTTTATCACCAGAAACCCTATGTCTTACTCAAGTTTAACAAGTAACTTCATGAATTAAAACAAGACCTTAGGAAGGCTGGCAGTTATAAACATCTGTTTAAACATGTTAGGGATTATTAGGGCAGTACCTCAGCCTTGTTAAACTGAAGTGTGAGCCAGGTCTGCAGTCCAAAGCAAGCATAAGAACAGTGATGTAGCAAAAAGAAGGGAAAAACCTTGCTCTTTCAGAGTGAAGATTAATTGGACATAAACAGTAAGTACACACAAGCCTTTAAACTTTCATTCACATCTAGTCCAGCCATAAACCCACAGCTGTTCAAGCTAACAAAGCATTATAGGTCTAGACCTGCAAATGAGCACATGAATGGTATTAGAAA
Source organism: Indicator indicator (assembly GCF_027791375.1). Classification (NCBI taxonomy): domain Eukaryota; kingdom Metazoa; phylum Chordata; class Aves; order Piciformes; family Indicatoridae; genus Indicator; species Indicator indicator. The sequence continues at coordinate 3,412,669 of NC_072019.1, forward strand.
TGAAAATCTGCAGTAAAAGTTTTAGGGCACAATCTGTCACATCTGCACACAGTCAGATCCCACTGAAAATAATGCAAAGTTCAGTTAGACTTTGGTGTTTATTACAAATGCACTCCAAAATTCTATCACTGAACAAAAATCAGTCTTGAGTTCTCCACCTTCCAATATAGTGCTGTGGGATCAGGGAAACTGAGAGACAGCCAGTGAGAATGATTAGTTCCACCATGCAGAAAAATACCTGTAAGTGTTCATTCTTTCTTTTCGAAACAGATGAGCACAACATTACCTGTTTCATCCTAGTTCTTCTCCAAGTACACTTTTATGCCTTAACCATGACCAAAATACTTTTGCAAAAAACTCTACTTCATCCAAGCAAAAATCTGATGTTGTCCTTCTGCAAGTGGTAGGTTCCCTTCCTTTAACTCTTGTTCTGCCTGGCCTCCTCGATTTTGTGACTTCTAAACTCCATTAACCAGGAAATTTGTCCTTCAGGATTTGCTGCTGTGCATATGACATGCAGATCCATCTTCTCACTCTTTCATCTTCACACCTGTTTCCCTCCACCCAAAGCAAAGCTTTAGCTATTCTGACATGATCTTATGGTTGTTTGGATTTCAGTTCATATGTAAGATGGCTAAAAAAAAGTTCTTAGTTTTCATCATGTTATTCCTTTTCTTTTCAGTTGTTGTGAACAAAACTAACCTTTGTCTGTCTTTTATGTGGTAGCAGCATTTGTTTGTGATCTGCACATCTAGAAGACAGTCAAATCTTGCATAATTTTTCATATAATTGAGATTTCTTCTTCTATTCATCCACACAACTGAAACATAATTAAATTACTTAATTGTGTCAATATTCCTTTCATGTCTGTCTTGTTTATGTTTACTCAATGTGCTGTTAAATGCTATTTATTCTCATTTCATTCACATGGCTCAATTCTTTAAATCCATCTAATTTTGTTTGATTGTTTGTTTTCCTCCTATCCTATGCAAACTACTTCCACAGCTTTCATGTTCCATCCCTGATCAATCTTTAGGTAGTTTCAATTCCAAACAAGACCATAAAATTAATGTCCGTGAAAAAGCAGCCTGTAAATTACAGCCTAATATTGCCTAGAAATAAATATGTGTACTTTTCTTTTTCAGTAGAGTATATTCAGAATCATGTTTTAGGGTTCTTGGGTGTTTTGTTGCACTATAATCTTTAAACAGGGTGGGTAGAATAATGTGTAGAATAGATGAGACAATGAAAAAAAAAGAAAAAAAAAGTGTGAAAATGAATTATTAGAATACCTTGCAGTGAAAAAACTGTTTCCATTTAAGACTTCCATTTAAAACTTCCATTTAAGAAATGGAAGGAAAGTGGTATAGGCAAGTATTTCACAGTTCTAGTGTGTGTGTGTGTGTGTGTGTGTATTGTGATGGTGGAGCATAACAACCAGATACTTAACAATGCTAGAAATCTACCATGCATATCTTGAAGTGTTAGGGGAAAGAAAAAAGACAAATCACTGTCATAGAAATGTGTTTAAGCAGTTTGCCAAGAAGCAAGTTTTGCTGCAGAGTTCTTGACTGATTCAGTGTTTGAGAGAATTAAATTTTATCTTATTCCTGTGTCAACTTATCTATTCAGTTTCTTAAATACACCTTTTTTATCCTATTTTTTTTTTTTTAATTAGGGAACTCCCTCCCCCCACTTCTTTAAAATATTCCAGGACATTCTGGATGTACTCAATGATTTTATAAATGAATTACCCACTGTCAGTGAATGATTAGCTTCTCTAATCTTTGGGGGGGAAAAAAAAACAGTAAACTTCAGCAGACATGAGAACATCTCAAGAAATTTGTTTGAAATTCTCCAGCACAACACTCATTTAGCTTCAGAAGTCAGATACTAAAATATAACACTGAATCTTATGAATTGGTAAAGAGGTTATTCTGATGCAATCTTCAGAACGCTGGAAGTGTGGTTACTCTCTACCTAGTAGTAGAATTGGGCTAGAAAAAAGAGAAACAAGTATCTGAACTGTATTTCAGCATCAGAAAAGTGATGTGTTGGCAATTCCTGAATTTAGTAGTGGGATGCTGAGAGCCCCTCTCTGCCTATACCATGCCTGAACGATGAAATTTGTTTGATCTGTGCTCAGAAATTCAGGATAAAAGATGAGTTTGGCTCACTTAGGAAAAAACAAAGCAAAAAAATTGTAGTTGAACATAATTCAAAGTAGGTATTAAAGGCAAATAGGAAAATAGCAAACCCAGTGCTGCTTAGAATTATGTATTTGACAATTCCGAAACTGACAGATTGAGTTAATGTGTTTGGGTTTGTATTTCCCCTACCCTTAGCACTCAATTCACTTTTTGCTTTGTTTTGAAATTCAATAATCTAAGCATGTTTAAAAATTTAATGACAGATATTTTATTATTCCCCCCCCCCCCAGTCAAATTTAAATTCAGGAAAGCAATGGCAGGCACTCTAGTACAAAAATAATACACCTAATTTCAACACCTAAAGTCAATGCAATGTCTAATGTGTAAATTATAAGGTGCATGGTAGAATAATTCTTTGACATTATTTCTGGTCGTAGCAATACAAAGGTTTGTAAAATTGTTAAAATATCAAAGTGAAAAAGCCTGCAGCTGACAATAAATTTTAGCAGAATAACACAAACTTTTTCAGTATCACCCAGCAATTTAAGGAAAGTGTTCAATCCTATCAATCCTACTCATTGCTAAATGAGGGGAGACCTCATTGCTCTCTACAGCTACCTGAAAGGACATTGTAGAGAGGCTGGTGCTGGTCTCTTCTCACAGGTAATTAGTGATAGAACAAGAGGGAATGGCCTCAAGCTCTGACTGGGTAGGTTTAGACTGGAAATTAGAAAAAAAATTTTCCCAGCAAGAGTGGTCAGGCATTGGAATGTGCTGCCCAGGGAGGTGCTGGAGTCACCAACCCTGAAGGTGTTTAAAGGTGTTTTGGATGTGGTGCTTGGGGATATGGTTTAGAGGTGAACCTTGTGGAGTAGGGCTCTGGGTTGGACTTGGTAATCCTGAGGTTTTTTTTCCAACCTGGATGTTTCTGTGATTCTGTAAAAGTGGCTAATCCTGTCTTCTGACAACCCCATATGTGTGCTCAGATGCCAGCTCGAATATTCAAACAATTGTTTCTGTGCTCTTTGTCTTTGTCCTTCCTCAAAACTCTCCTTTACTGTGATACCTAAAAGAAATTTGTCAGTTATGAGTCTGCTGATAGTGATATCACATATTATCTTGTGGATCTATAATCTGTACTTTTCCTTCCAAGCATCTGTATTCCCCTCTCAGAGTTTTCTTTTTGTTGTCATTTTTTTTTATTATTATTATTTTTTATTTTTACAGCAAGGACCGTTTATGGTTTGTATAGTCCTTTGACTAGTGGTCCACAGCAAGCACTTGTTGCTATGGTAACATAATGATTATGGAAGAATATTGTAGACTAAGAAGCACGATTTAAAAATGTGTGGTAGGTTTCCTTTCTTAGGGAGTACTCTTCTAGTTTTTGCTTCTGATAAGCCACCGATCCATGCAATGGTCATGAATTCCTTCTTGGATCTCAAATATGATGGCACAGGTTGGTGCTGACTGGGTGAATCGAATCACACAGAATCACAGAAACATTCAGATTGGAAGCGACCCTCAAGATCACCAAGTCTAACAGATCTAACAGTCTACTCTACAAGGTTCACCCCAAAACCATATCCCCAAGCACCACATCCAAATGACTTTTAAACACATCCAGGGTAGGAGACTCATGAGAGTGAACTCATGAAAAATAAGGACAGTGAGACTTTCCTGGAAGCATATTCCATGGTGCTGAACCTGTTGAAATGGCCATCAGTGGCTTGAGTGAAAAAGAGCCATAGGCCATTAAAGGAATACGGAGAGTCTTAATTCTCAATAACAGGGAGAAAAAGAGAGACTTTGTGGAAGAAACTAGAGCTATGGTGAAGCAAGAAAGGAATACAAGCAGGAAATTCCTCTTTGTATTAACAAATGTGCATTTTTAATTTTGCTTTTATCATACACAGGAGTTATTTCCCTTTGCCCTCCTGAAGACTGCTTCCTTATTTCATACTTTGCTGCAGCCTATTTAGGAAGTTATCTTCAGTGCCTGAAAATGAGTTTCATGTGTTGTTGCCTGCCCTCACAATTTCTGCCCTTGTATAGTTAAACTAAGAACATTTTTATTGTCAAACTCAGAATAGAGGCAAATTACTGACATGTATTCCCATATGCTATGGTGCTGGGAGGAAGACTCTTCATAGAGAAGACTTTAAAATGAGCATAATGAGGAAGATGCAGAGGAAAATATGGTGCATATTTACATTGCAGCTCAAACAACAAAGGAAAGATGAGAACAAAACAGAAAGCATGTTTGCAATATGTCACCCTCCCTAAAGAATATCTTTAGGCTGAACTATTAAAAGCATTCTCAGTAACAGCAGACAATGCCAAATTAAAACAGAATCCAAATTTCTCATAGCTCAACAGCTAAGAGTGGTGTATTCAAAGCAAGTCTGAACTATTCAAATGTCTTCCAAACCTGTGGTCTGCTTTTGTTTTCATCTTTTTCCTAACTTTTCCCTTTTTCATCTGTCCTCCCTCTTCCAAAATTCTTGTGTTGTCTAGGTTCCAGTATATGATGTGGATTGCTCTGACATGTGCCTAATCAGGGGATAAGGAAAAAGTTATGCCTTTCCCCCCCCCCATGTAGTTATCTTAAGATAAGAAACAAAAATTACTTTGCTCTCTACAGAAGGCTTGGGATTTAATCAAACAATTTGATGAATAAATACACCTCCCCAGCTATGAAAGATTCTATTGCTTTGTTTCAAAATCCTAATTTAAAAGTTACTTTATATCTATAATTTTTCACATTATAGCACCTATGAACTGAAGCTGGGTTCTCATCATGCTGAACTGTTTATGAATGCATTAATTGCTTGGACTGCTTAGAGCTTGGAGTCTTTCTGTTGACTGCAACACACCGAGGATTTCACCTGTGACAAAACACATTCCCTGCCCCAACAATCCTTATGCTCTTAATGAGGAAGACAGATTCACAAGGGGAGGAGAGGCAGGCAAAGTGGCTCATTGTTATGAAGCAGATCAACTACAGAGCAGAGAACAGGTCCTTCTGTCTCCTGTCACAGTGCAGTGCCCTGGGCATGCTGCCTCGACACATAATTAACCACTAAATCTTTCCAGCGCCCTTTGAGAAACCAGGCAAATTAGCCTGCATTAAACACTTTGCTGATTCCAATGCAGCTTGCTTAAACATTGCTTCAACATCTCTGTGCTGTTTCCAGTCTGCCTGTGTTTTAACTTCAGGGAATACATGGGGAGTTGCCCTGTTTTGTAAAAAAACCCAATGATTCCTGGAAGAAAGGCTTGATTTGGACCCAGGGTGGTATAATGTTCTCTTCACAGAGAAGGGAGTAGGAAAAGAGAAAGACGACTGTCAGCTAACTTGTGTTGGAGAGTGTGGGCAGTGTCATTGGTTGCAAGACTTGTAAGGGAGCTGAGGAGCCTGTCATGGGCAGTGAGATCTGTTAGAAATCACACAGTTAGTCGACCATCCAGCCATGCATCCCAAAGAGGGAGAAAAGTAAAAACCATAATTACTTAAGGTTTTAAAAGGTGTTTTAGATGTAACATCCCAAATAACAATTTTGAGGAAGGTAAACTTGGGCCACAGTTTTCAGGATTTTTTTTTTTTTTACTTGAAAGCTGAAAATTCTGTGACTCTCTGACATTAATATAGTATTCAATTACAGTTGAACTGTAGATGTCCAAATAAAAGCATATGTTGAGATAGCTTTCTGAATAGATAGCAAACATTTCTTTACAGAAAGAGTGGCCAAGCATTGGAATAGGTTGCCCAGAGAGGTGGTGGAGTCACTGTCTCTGGGGGTGTTCAACATATGTGTGGACATGGCATTTTGGGACATGGTTTAATGGCCGCGGTGGTGTTAGGTTGATGGCTGGACTTGATGAGTTTAGAGGTCTCCAACTGAAACAGTTCTATGATTCTATGTGATATAAATACAGTATTTTTAAAAAGCAAAATCCTAAATAGTTTCCTAACACAGAATAATGTGTTTATACTTGAGTGAGCCATGTATGGATGAATCTACTATATAATGTATGAATTAATCTACTATAGGTCATCTGGAATAGCATTCTGTAGATAACTATGCAATTTTCCTAAAATTTACCTTCAGTTCTTTAATGTTTGGTGTGCAAAATTAGAAGAGGAAACAAAGACTACATGGAGTGAGATTTATTCCTGCTCAGATTCAGTAGGAAAATATGACTTGTGTACCACCTATCTCCTGCATAAATCCTCAAAAAGTGATAAGCTGAAATGTCAGAGACAATTACACTTTTTAAATGAGCTTTCATGCAAGATTTAATTGCCATATTTTGTGCATGCTCATGTACTGTGCTAGAAATCTGGAGGCTCTCTTGTCTGTTAGCTTGGTCTATAGGATACTTCTTTAAAAAAATATATTTTTTAAAATTTATTTTAAATTTTTTTACAGTGTTACTGGTCGTGTTACAATTTGCCTCACATTTCTTAACTGTTCTACATGCCTGAAAAAAAACAAACAAACACAAAAAACCCCACCCCAAAATGTCTTTGATTTAGCAATGACATATCAGAAACTGAAGCATGTGAAACACACTGGTGTTTTGCAAAAATAATTCTCCTGGAAGTTAACTCCTCTGTGCTTCTGCTGTCGTCAGCGTTAGGAAATTTGACTTTCTTCTTCATCTATGCAAATTCTGCAGTGAGGTTTTATTTTCTTTCTTCTGTGCATTTTGCACTCATTTTCATTTATCTGTCATCAGAGCATTAAAAAATCATAAAAAAGCTTGGTGTTATGAAAATCCTGACAGCACGTTTTCCAGCTTGCTTTATTTTGTTCTCATTCAATTCACAACCACTGTTTGGAAACATCAAAGTCTGTAGAAAAAGGCTCCTTTTTTTCCTTTCCTTCTCTTTTTTTTTTTTTCCCTTTTTTTCTTTTTTTTTTTTTTTTTTTAAACTGGCTATCAACCAGGCCTAGTAAATAATCCTGTAACTTTATTTAGCATGTTTCTGACAACTGTTTGAGAGCAACCTCCTTCTCCCACTGCAATCCCGAAAGATATGTCAAGTTCCTTCTTAGTGTTTGCAAAGAACAACAGAGTGGGTTTTTATCTCCAAGGTTCCTCCCAACTGTACAGACTCTAGGCTTGGAAGGCACCCTCCAAGCCATCATTCAAGCACTACAGCATTTAATGATGTTCATGTAACGACTGAGCTCCACATTAAAAGCAATTAGGATTTTTGCCTTATTATTTCATTGGAAGCTGTTGCAGGCCTTCATGTTGCAGGTAATGTGCCTGGAGACTGGAAGAAGGGACATGTTATACACATATTTTAAAAAGGTAAAAAAGAGGACCCTGAAAATTACAAACCTCACCTCTGTGCCTGGGAAGATCATGGAAAGGATCCTCCTGGAAGCTATACAGAAACATGTGGAGGACAGGGAGGTGCTTTGAGATAGCCAGCGTGGCTTCACCAAGGGCAAGTCCTGTTTGACCAACCTAGTGGCTTTCTACAATGGTGTAACTACGTCAGTGGACAAGGGAAGACTCACAAATGTCATCTGTCTGGCCTTCTGTAAAGCCTTTGACACAGTCCCCAAAAACATCCTTCTCTCTGACCTGGAGAGATATGGATTTGATAGGTGGACTGTCCAGTGGATGAGTACTACCAAAGGGTAGTGGTCAATGGCTTGATGTCCAGATGGAGACAGTGGTGTGCCTGAAGGGGCCATTCAGTATCTTCATCAATGATATAGACAGAGGGATTCTGTGCATCTTCAGCACATTTGCAGATGATACCAAGACTGAAGGATGGGATGCCATTCAGAGGGACCTGGACATGCTTGAGAGGTGGGCTGAGGAGAATCCATGAGGTACAATAAGGCAAAAATGCAAGGTCCTGCACTTAGGTCAGGGCAACCCTCAATATCAATATAGCCTGGGGGATGATGTAATTCAGAGCAGTCCTATAGAAAAGGATTTGGGAGTACTGGTGGATGAGAAGCTGGACATGAACCTGGAGGGCACACTTGCAGCCCAGAAGGCAAATTGCCACCTGGGCTGCATCAAAAGAAGTGTGGCCAGCATGCTTGAGAGAGGGGAAGGACTGATTGGAAGGGCTTGCAGCAAGAGGATGAGGGGCAATGGTTTTAAACTGCAGCAGAGTAGATTTAGATTGGACATAAGGAGGAAGTTCTTTACAATGAGAGTGGTAAAACACTGGAACAGGCTGCCCAGAGATGTGTTTGAGGCCCTGTCCCTGGAGACATTAAAAATCAGACTTGATGTGGCCCTGGGCAGCCTGATCTAGTTGGAGGTGTCTCTGCTCAAGGTGACCTTAGAGGGTTCCTTCCAACCCAATGCAATATGTGAATCTGTGAATCTGTTTGCAGTTCAGCAAAGCTGTTGGAGGCCATCATGGCTGTAGTTCAGCAAAGAGGCCACATGGTTTAACCCTGCGTTAGTCTTTCCTCTGACTTGCAGTCAGGACACAGTTGAAAACCTTATAAGCAGCAGGTTCAGTGCTTCTGAAAACTTCTGTGCACAGATTAGTTTCTACTACAGAAAATGAGAAGCCTATTTAGAGAACAAATAGAATTTGCATCAAATATGTGGTCTGAGAAGTATATAATGAAATTAAGAATTCAAACATCTTTATTGCCTTACTTAATATTAGGTTGCTCAGCCAACACCAGCCCATTAATCAGAAGGGAAAAGACATGAACTTTACTTGTGCCTCTCCTGCCATTTCATATGGATTCCCAGATGCAGCAACATCTCTTCTGCATGGTGAATCAATTGCTATTCTTCTTGGGAAAATGTACAGAAAGGAAACGAGTCCCTAAAAGTTCTGCATTTGTGTGTGCAATTCTTTACTACCAGCAACAGCAGAACACAAGGAGGAGTTGTGTGACTGAGAGAAGCAACCCAGCATGGTATTGGGTGCGTTATCAGGGCTCCCTTTCAGCACCTGGACAAGATGCTTTTTGGGATGCTATTCTCTAGCCCCATAAGTCTTTCTAATTTGATGTTATTTGATGTGAATTGTGTGTAAGTAATGTTAATTATGCAATAGGTTTTGAAGAATAGGTTTTGGTTGTACAGCGGAAATGTCAATCCCATTAACAATCATTATTACCTGTCAGGAAGCAGAAGCAGCTTTGAATGAATGCTATTTTTTCCCTGATATCTGTGCAGATGCATACCAATGATTCATGCATGTTTTGTTTATTTGTATCCTGATCACTAAAACTGCTGTTTCCTTTCTCCAAGTTTTCTCTGCTTGGACTGAGTCCAGAAAAGAGAGATGACTCTCCAACTTCAGGCCTTCTGTGAGTCAGCTTGTATTCAAATTATTTTTGAAACAAAAGTTTCAGTTTTCAGAAAGTAGCTCATCTGCTGAAGTGTTTCCAAACCTTGCTCCCAGTGGCTTCTGGAATTTATTAAGGCTGTGGCAAGGGTTCAGGAAGATTGGAGCGGGGGTTTGGAGGCAGCACTCCAAAGAGAAAAAACTTGTTTTGTTTTGCTTTGTTATATAACCAGTTAAGGTAGCTGACTAACAACTACTGACCATAAACCCTCTCATCTTTTATTTTCTTTAGTCTTTAGTATCATCCTCTTAATTCAGTGAATTTTTTATGAACTTCTCTGAATTCTGCCATATGTTCTGAGGAGAGCCATAGGGTCATTTTTACTGACTCCAAGGTGACTGGTAGAGGATTCAAACAGATGCTAAACTAAACTGGCAGAGTCTTTCTACATTTCCTTTTTTTCTTTTTTTTTTTCCTTTTTTTTAAGTGAGGACAAAAATTAAGGTACTTTGATAAAATAATATTCATCAATTGTGTTAGTAGCTTGTATCTTAACCTGGTTCAATGTGATTGATTCTTCCTTGAAAATGGATCACAAACTATTGCTTGAAATATTCTACCTGTAGTAGCTTTGTAAACTGTTATTGTTACAATCTCTCAATATACAGCTCCCAATGTATCCTGTCACTGCCTTACATCACATTTTGTTGGGTCATTGTCATCCTGTCATCAAAAAGCAGATGAATGTCCTCCTTGGATTTTTCCAAGAACAAAGTTCCAGCCTACGCCAGTAAGACTTTGCTGTTCCTGAGGTTTATCATCTTCCATTCAACACTGCTGAGGTTTATCCCTTTTTTATTAAGCATGTGTAAGATTTCAACACAACAAAAAGTTACAATGTTCTTGTGGGGAATCTAAGCAGGAAACATGTTTGCAAGAAAAGGAAATCTGGAATCATAGAATAGCCTGGGTTGGAAGAGACCTCCAAAGGTCATCTAGTCCAACCCCTGCTGCAGTCAGCAGGGACACCCTCAACTAGATCAAGCTGCCCAGAGCCTCCTCAAGCCTCTTTAGAAGGAACAAACAATATTTTCTGTATCCTACAGTTCCTTAAAGGCTTTGTACACTGTTCTTTTCACCATGAATAAGAACCTATTTAGGATTATCAGATTTTTTTTCAGTACAAAATCATGCCCTCCTTTCATGCTAGTCTTGCAGACCTCAAAGCTGAAAATGAAGATGGTTCCTCCACACTTTCAGTGTTGCTGTGGAATTACCTGCATACTTTTGCAAAGTGTAATACTGAGGAACTGTGTGTCTTCTGTTTAGTTTATTGATTAAGTAAGAAACCCTACCTATGTCTCCCTACATACTGCCTCTGCCTGTTTTCAAAAGGAATGAAGAGGTAGGCAGATTTTCATAATGCAGTCCAGTTCACAGAAATGAATGGTGTGGAAATGAACAGGTACAGAAAAGATTAAAACAACAATAATGCTAATTTCAAGTCATGTTTTCATAGGAAAAAAAAAGAACTGAACATTTGCATTTTTATTTCTGACTACTTGTTCTCACTTGTGTGAAATATTGACAATTGTAGAAGACTTTTCTGGGTAAATTAACACTCTTTGTTTGATTTCTTTGGAATTCTTTTGTTTATTTAATTAAATATTGGTCCATATATTTAAAGTAATATTTTAGTAAGTGAATAGTCTGCAGTAATTATTTCTAGGAACCTAACTTTTGGGGAATATTTAATTGTCAGCCTTTAGGAAATAAATAGGTTTAATTTGGCAGCTTGTGTATAATTGAAATGCCTTTTTTACTAGGAAAAAAAAGTGAGTGGCAACAGGAGTATGAAAATCATTGTTGGTTTGCTCTGATTTCATGTGAATTCAATATTCTGAGGCAAAGTTTCCATGCCTACATATTTTCTTATACTTTTTTTTTTTTTTTTAAGTAAGAGAGAGCAGCCCAGGAAGCCTCCAAATTAAATTTCAGCTGTAGTGTCATGCCAGATGAAGCAGTAGTCATGGAAGTATCTGGAAAAAACCTATAAATTCCCCTTTTCACTCACAAAGGAAATCCCACCAGACATTCTGGGTTTCTGTTGTATAATTCAGGATTAAAACAACAAATGAGAGAGCTGGGGGAGATTGGTTAGATAAAACAAATATAAGGTGCTAGGGGTGGGTCTTGAATATGTTTATCCATTCACAGGCATTAAGTTTGTAGAATGAAGAATCATATATTTCTATATATTGATATTGGGAACTGGAGAGGGACTTACTGCAAAAGCATGTAATGACAGGGTAAGGGGCATTGGCTTCAAACTGGAAGAAGCTAGACTTAGATTAGACATTAGGAAGAAATTCTTCACCATGAGGGTGGTGAGACACTGGAACAGGTTGCCCAGAGAAGTTTTGGAGGCTCCAGCCCTGGAAGTGCTCAAAGCCAAGTTGGATGGGGCTTTGAAAAACCTGGTCTAGTAGGAGGTGTCTCTGCCCATGGCAGAGGGGTTGGAACTAGATGATCTTTGAGGTCCCTTCTAATCTAAACCATTCTATCACAGAATCACAGAATGTTAGAGGATGGAAGGGACCTCCAGAGATTCACACACAGAGAATGTTAGGGGTTGGAAGGGATCTCAAAAGATCATCGAGTCCAACCCCTTTAATAATAGTATTTGTGTTCATATTTTTGCATGCACGTTCTAAAAATAAGTATTTGGTTTTCAGTAAGTTTGTATATGTAGGTTTATCTAATAACACTGCAGATCTGACAGCATTGTGCCACATTAAACCCATCATTAGTAAATAATAGAAGCTATTCAGCTTGCAGGTTCAGCTTGCAGACAGTAAAACAGCACCTCATTTCAGTGTAATCACTACATTCCACTCTATCAGATTACCCAAACTGTATGAAGTCTATGTAAGCACTCTGCATACCTGACCACTGTCTTCATAAGACACTTGGTTACACTGTTATCTTGCTGTAGGAATTTGAATACATGGCAAAATACAGAGTCCATGTTCAGCTGTAAGTGGGGCATTGGGTTGCTTTCAGGTATTGTAGTAACCCTAATGGATCAGTGTTTAAAAGGAGGCATTTACTCTCTGCATTTTGAAAAGGAAGTACCTAGCATGTGACAATATGTAACCATGTCATCAGCTATAGAAGTTACAAAAATAATATACATGTACAAAACCAAAGAATGTAAGAAATTAATTATAGAATCATAGAATCATAGAATCAAGAAGGCTGGAAGAGACTTCAAAGATCATCGAGTCCAACCTGTCACCCTACACCTCATGCCTATCTAAACCATGGCACCAAGTGCCACGTCCAATCCCCTCTTGAACACCTCCAGGGATGGCGACTCCACCACCTCCCCGGGCAGCCCATTCCAATGGCCAACCACTCTCTCTGTGAAGAACTTTCTCCTCACCTCCAGCCTAAACCTCCCCTGGCGCAGCTTGAGACTGTGTCCTCTTGTTCTGGTGCTGGTTGCCTGGGAGAAGAGACCAACCCCCTCCCGGCTACAACCTCCCTTCAGGTAGTTATAGACAGCAATGAGGTCTCCCCTGAGCCTCCTCTTCTCCAGGCTAAACAGTCCCAGCTCCCTCAGCCTCTCCTCATAGGGCTTGTGCTCAAGGCCTCTCCCCAGCCTCGTTGCCCTTCTCTGGACATGCTCCAGCAATTCAACATCTTTCCTAAACTGAGGGGCCCAGAACTGGACACAGTACTCAAGGTGTGGCCTAACCAGTGCTGTGTACAGGGGCACAATGACCTCCCTGCTCCTGCTGGCCACACTATTCCTGATGCAAATTGACATATTTTGAGAATGAAGTAGCTCACAAGAAACCTTGAGCTAATCAAGGCTATTTTGAGTACACTGGGTGTGAGGTACAGAAGAGTAGTTGCTACTGTTCCTGGGTGAGCCCACACACACACACACACACACACACACACACAAAGATGAAATCACTCCTATGTATTAGCTGTGAGAGTCTCTAAAGTTTAGAGCAGACAAGGAGATATTAAGATTTCAATGTTTAAGATGTGAAATGGAGAACAAAGATTTGTTTAAAGGCCTAAAAGGTTTCTTTTCTAAACAAAGCACTGACTGCCTTTTGCAGCTGATAATGTTTCTTCAAGTCCAGAATTATGACAGAATTACATAAGCTTCAGAGATAAAAAATGACTGATGGAAGATGTCTACTAAATGTCAAGTAAACAATGTTTGTTCCACTGCTAGAAAATTATTTTGAGCAATTGCAGCAGAATAAGTAACTGGAACAGAAAGCATGATGTTAGGGGGACATTTTCTTTGAAGGGAAATCCTGCTCATAGAATAATAAATGAAAATTTCTATTAGCTTCAATGAGCCAAGAGCTCACTTTTGAAATGTAAAGTTTTGTTTTCAGTATTCCTTGATCTGACACAACACTTTTACTCTCCTCATTTCTGACATGATAATTATGATAGGTATAGTATTTTATATAAATATATACATGTGTATGTGACACATGCACAAATATACATATCTATCTATCTATCTGTCTATCTATATCTCACAGTATCACAGTACATTAGAAGAAGGGACCTCAAGAGATCATGGAGTCCAACCCCCCTGCCTAGATAGGATCACTTAGGATACTCTGCACAGGATAGATAGACACGGACACATATGTATAATGAACTTGAAACCCTTATTGCTCTGGGTATGAAAATCAAACTAAAGTCTGAAAATCAAACTAAACACTTGAGTAAGACCAGTCCCATAGAAATCTGATCCTTGATGCTAAGTATGGTATTACTTACCCGTACACTGGAGCTCCTCCGTGGACAAAATCATGTATGTGTGCTCAATATTGTTCTCTTTAAAGTAAATCTAGACTTATAACAACGGAGGGGTGTTCAGAACCACACTATAATTCTAGAAGTGTGGTGATTTTCAATATGTTCATTCAAGAGGTATTTTTCACAAGGAAGGTCAGAAAAGGGTTTACTGTTGAAGCTGAGTCTGTCACTCTTATCCAAAAGCTATGCAGAGCAAAACTGTGTGGCTTGCCTTTTGAAGTCTGTCTGATAAAAAACTGTTGTGAACTCATCTTGAAAGAGTTCACAAAATAATGCCCTTGCATTGGCCTTTTAATTAGTGATTAACGATAAGACTCCACTGGTTTTCAGTTGGATAACATGGTTATTCAGTGGATGATGTGCTAGGCTGACTGCCAGCTCTTACAGTGTATTCAGACAAGCATCCTCTACCCCAAAAGTTTAGTAAAGGGAATGTGATAAGCCCTTTAAAGTTCCCATTTAATAGTATATGCACTATGAAAAAAAGGATTTTAAAGCAGTCGGAGAACAAAGATATGCAAATTTTAAGGCGGGCACTACTGTTAAACACAAATTATTTTGGGGTTTTCTTTAGCCTGCATTCTGTGACAAACTGGAACCAGGTGCTCTATTTTTTTTTTTTATGCTTTATCCTTAAAAAAGATCCTGCAATTCTTTAATCAGAATGACTGAGAAATGCAACATTTTTGCCTAGGCTACTCTCGTGGGTGTGGTACAATGGGGTTAATTTACATTTCCCAAAATAAAAGGAGTTATGGTAACTGCAGAAATTAAAAGCGAAGCTTCTTGCTTGTGTTTGTCTGAGTGGCTGCACAGCAGCACTCTTTCAAGCTCTGCTTCAAGCAAGCAACCACAAGCAACCAAATAAAAACCATGTTTCTATTTTCCCTCAGGAAAAAAAGGAGTGAAGTAAGAACTGGAAGACTCCAAAAGAGGGGCAATACAGAACTTTGCAAGAAGCTATTGTAGTTAAGAGATTTGCAACACAAAAGTTAATATCAGATTAACTGCAAATGAATGATTTAAAATATTTCCTTGTCTTTTCTAGAGTGCTTGGATGTTCCCAAATAAATAATGAGCTTTGGAAAGTATTCACCTCCCCAGGGGAGACAAAAGTTTCTGTAAACTTGACTTTAAGAAGTATTGCTCCAGGCCATGAAATCTATGCAAGCAAACAAAGCCCAGGAGATAGATTGCCTTCTGGCAGACTAGTAGCAAACATTTTTTTTAGCAACTTGCTGCATTCTTCAAAATAATAACAACTATTATTTTTAAATGGAAATATTTTCTGTTTGAAGGAATATTTTAAAAAGCCTTGGGATCAGAGCATATCACAGTAAGTCTTATCACTAGTCCTATTGAATGCAGCATGGCTCGAATCCACATGAACGTAGATAGCTATAGTTTTGGTTTTAAACTGAGTTTGAAAGTGGTGGGGTTTGTTCGGTTTGTTTTGTGTTTTGGTTTTGGTTTGGCCTTTGTTTTGATTTGGTTTGTTTTGGATTGGTTTGGTGGGCCATAGATTGCATGAACTCTCAGACCAACCTCCAAGACCTTCAGAACTGCTTCTTTCTGTTTTGGTTTGAATTTTTTTCTGCTTCAGATCAGCTCATTTGATGGTCCTCTATTAAGGGACCTCTAAGTGGATATGGAGACAACTCCCCAAACCCTATGTAAGACAAAAGATGCTTTAGTGCAGCATTTTCCTACAATGTTAACTTTAAAACACAACTGAATGTAACCTTTCTGCTAGGAGAATCCAATTAGAACGGCACAACACCTGCATCTAAGAAGAGCTCCAAATATATTACATGAGAACTCCCATTTTTATGAGCTGAACTACCTAATTCCACCACCCAGCTGAGAGAAAATCCAGACATGAGGAAAGCGTAGGCTGTGGTAAAGCAAGAGGTGTTACACTACACATGTTGTCCTGCTAGCTGACAGTCCACTGACAGCTTGCAGTGGTCTGAGAAAGAACTTACAGATCTAGATTCTGTAAAAAAAGCTAAAATAAGCTTGCAACAGTAATCTGCAATGTTAAATTCTGAATGCTACGATGTATGGATTGCAAAAAAAAATATTATTCTAATAAACCATCTAAATTTGTGAACTGGACATTTGATCTCTGAAAGTATATTTTTCCCCACCCTACAAAAATAACTATGCACTTGCCACTAAACAGCTGCCTTCTTCCAACATTCAATAGAGTACAGAGTGAGGAATGTGCATCTGACATGTAGCATAGAAGATCTACAGGAAAAATTAAGGTTTCCTCATGTAACTTAAAAAAAATAGATTATGGCACGAAGCACCTATTTGCAATCACAAATTACTTGGCAGACTGTTAACTTCATCCATTAAAATAATTATTATGTATAAGAGAAGCATGTAACAATTATATTTAACATTGGTTTGTCAGAACTTTCTCATTTATTCATTTCAAGGACAATGCCTTTAAGAATAATATGATAGAGGAGTATCTTACCATGAAATATAACAAGTGACAGCTTTATGTTAAGCAGAGATGTCTGGTTTCTTTACATCACGCTTTAACACCATCCAGGGACCAAGCACCACACAACCATTTGCTCACTCCCTTCCACTGGGATGGGGGAGAGAATCAGAAGAGTAGAAGGGAGACAACCTGTGGGTTGAGATAAAACCAGTTTAATAGGTAGAGCAAAAACTGCATGCAGAGTAGTAAAAAAAAAAACAAAAAACAAACCCAAAACCCCACAAGCACAGTAAAACAAGGAATTCACTCACAACTTCCTATCAGTAGGCAAGTGTTCAGCCATCTCCAGGGAAGCAGGGCTCCATCGTGTGTTACTTGGGAAGACAAACACTGTAACTCTGAACCTACCCCCTTTCTTCTTTCTTTTCTCAGGTCTACATGCTGAGGATGACATCCTATGGTATGAGATATCCCTTTGGTCAGTTGAGGTCAGCTGTCTTGCCTGTGTCCCCTCCCAACTCCTTGTGCATCCCCAGCCTACTCACTGGTGTGGCGGTGTGCAGAAGAGGCCTTGACTCCATGTAAGCACTGCTCAGCAGTAACTAAAACATTCCTCTGCTATCAGTACTGTTTCCAGCAGAGAGACAAACCCCATAGTAAATACTAACTGAAAAAGTTACCTCTGTCCCAGCTGAAATCAGGAAACGTTCTATTAATCGCTGCAAATACTCTGCTACACCTAACACTTTGATCATACACTCGGGATATGGAGTACAGTAACCTGAGGGCTGAATTCCAGACATCCTCCTTTGTAAATCTATTTTTAAAGGAATTATAAGGAGAAACCTTCTGAAATTCAGTAGAAGTTTTTGATTCAACGTCCTGTACTCTCGATAAGTTTCTACTGCAAAAACAATGCTTTGCTGCTTGGATTTCAAAACTGTGTCCCACAGATTAGATGTCCCTACATAGAGAGAATATGCTGCAGTTATAAAAAACAACGTAGATGTGACACAAGTGCCATACATTTATTTTAGAAGCAGCAAAGGATGCAAATGAGTTTGTGCTAACAATTGGTATTATAAAGTATTAAGTTTTCTATTTAGATGAAGATTTCCCATCATGTCTTATTATTTCAATCAGCATTTATGCTTTTATGCCTCTTTCTTTCTTTCTTTTTTTTTTTTTTTTACAAGATATCCTACCAAAAATAAATAATTAAATCACAGAGGAACTGTCAAAAGGGAACATTCATATTTTAACGCAACATTAACATTTTGGTAATTAACATGGCAGTTAATGCTTTTAGCAGATGTAACAACATTAGACTTGTAAATTTTAATTAAAGTTAATGGTTCACGATAGCTGTAGGGACCAGGCATCCTCTCTGGATACTGAAAACATGTCTAATGTGATTAGAAATACTAATTGAAGAAAAAAGGACTGCAATAGTAATGACTGTACTTCTTTATCCCACTAAATTATTACAAACCTGCAACAACTTTAAAAAATATAATTACAGGAGGAAGTGTGAAGAGTCAAATGCTGCTCTTGAAGAAATTCAGGAGGGGTCAAAAGAACATAGCAGACATTTTCTGCAAAGGGAAAATTCAATAATTGAAAGGCACTGCTCCTTCCTTTTGCTCCTGAGACCATATTCCCAAGAAATACTCTAAAGTTATTTGGTTACATTTCACATCCCTTTGGATTTAATTAGGAACTAATGTGTTAGTTTTAATTCCCTCAGAGGCTTTGAATTCCAATAGCAGGCAGAGAAACAGGACTGGCACTGGGAACTATGACTCAAGTGGACATTTCTCAGTTTTACTGCAAGGTAAGAGATTGGTAGTGAGTTCTTTTCATGGCTTGCTGATACATGAAACATTTTAATAAGCACAGGAAAAGGATTAGTTTTACTAAGGGTAATTACAAGCTGCTAGCCACCTATAAAAAGCACTCCCATTTTATTGTAAAATACCAACAATATTTATTTCACTTCTTCTGTGGACTTTTCACTTCTTTGTGGACTGGCTCCAAAGGCTGGACAGTAGAAAAAATTCTATAGTCTTTATTCCTGTAAAATTGTCACTGAAAATCATCTTTCTGCTGGAGTTTCCTGCTAATAAAGACTAGAAATCACACTTATTCTCCTCTAGTGCTGTTAGCTCTGTTTCTGTCAACACTTTGCCAACATTATCATAAAACATTATTCATTTGCATTGCAGCACAGGCTTCATTCTACCAGGCAAAGTGCAAAGACATGGTAAGAGACAATTCTTGTTTGGAAGAGTTGAAATCTAACCTGTTGTGTCAGGCCCAGAGAAGGGCCACCAGGATGATCAGAGGGCTGAAGCACCTCTCCTATGAGGACAGACTGAAAGAGTTGGGGCTATTCAGTCTGGAGAAGAGAAGGCTTCAAGGAGACCTTATTGTGGCCTTCCAGTATCTGAAAGGGGCCTATGAGAAAGATGGGGAGGGACATTTTAGGGTGTCAGGTAATGATAGGACTAGGGGAATGGAGCAAAAATAGAAATGGCTAGATTAAGATTGGATGTTAGGAAGAAGTTCTTCACCATGAAGGTGGTGAGACACTGGAACAGGTTGCCCAGGGAGGTGGTGGAAGCCCCAGACCTGGAGGATTTTAAGGCCAGGCTGGATGTGACTCTGAGCAACCTGCTGTAGTGTGAGGTGTCCTTGCCCATGGCAGGGGGTTGGAACTGGATGATCCTTGAGATCCCTTCCCACCCTAACAATTCTATGATTCTATGACACAGGATAAAAGAAAGGGTGCTAGGAGAATGAATGCTGCTCTATCTTCATTTAATTTTTAACTGAAGGGCTGGAAGAAAAGATTAGGAAGTTTGGCCAGGCTTATATGGAAAACCTGAATAAAGCTACCTGAATGTCATTTATTGAGTGACACTGGAATGCAAACCATGCACAAAGACTTGCATTAGTCTCTGGGCAAATGGCCTATGTGCAATGTAGAGACATTTTTGTCTTGTATCAGGACCAAAAGTAAACATTAAATGGTGTTTAAGTAATGATGAACCTCAATGTTCCTTTCTACAAAGGTGTACATTTTGTTGAATTCAGGTGAGATCTTAATTGTGCATTTTGAAGAGCTGTCCAATTGAACTGTAGGATACAGTAGATAATATAGTACATGTGACTATGCACCTCCACGAGGGCTGTGCCTTTATGATTTACTTGTGTGCTGAACAGCCAAGAGGTGCTTTTACTTTACGTATTACTTTCCATTGGAAAATCTCAATATATTTTGCACACTTTCTTCTAAATTTTACCTGTGTTACCACACAAAAATAATAAGTTGCTTCTGTGAATTTCTCAGGGACTCAACACCAGGAAAATAACAGTGGGATTCACCCAAGGATTTCATCAGGAGAGAGGGGGAAATAAAAGTTGTGGTTACAATTTCAGTAAATTTCTTAGACACTACTTCTTCATTTCCTGGACACCACTGAAGCTAATGTGAATCTCTATTATAGATCCACAAATGTGGATATTTATTTTATTTGACTTAAACTGTAACAGCCATGGATTTTTAAAAATAATTTACTGCATTTTTGGTTTGTGGTTCCGTAGTCAGAATGACTCAAGCATAACACAATTTCAGGAAGCTATGACTTACTGAAGGGCAAACTTGACTGAATTTTAAAGTTTTTTTTCTTTGCTTGAAATTCCCAGATCCAACAGCTAAGGTCCAGGTCTTCAGCTGTGTAAATCAGCATGACACCACTGAAGTCCTATCAGCTATGTTGACTTACACCAGCTAAGAACCTGAGCCTCAGTGACACCAAATGCATGGTTTCTAGGTTTTATTGGTAAGCACATGTTTATAGACTCAAAGGCACTTTCTAATCCTGTGTTGTAAACACTACTGCCTTGGACAGACAGACAGAAGGCAGCAAGAGCAGCAGCTATCGCTAGAGCAAAACTGGCTTCTGCTCCTTGAGCATGGCCTTGCTGCATCCAAGCCTTGCAGTGAGAGATCATCTGCTTGCACAGGCAGTGCCTGGGAAAACACAGCAACCTTCCTCAGTTTGGTTGAGCACTTTCCTGTGTGGGCATTTGTTACAGAGACCAGCAGCTGCTCTGAGGTGCCACTTCAATGCACCTTGTGCCAAACGCTGAATGCAGCTCTGCAAAATAAATGCAAGAGTTCTAAGTCATAATTATGAAGTGTAATCATTTCTATCCAAACAGCACATTTTAGTCTTCCTGCTGAGCCAAGCTATGCTCACTATGCTCACCTGTGCCTACTAATGAAAACCCTCTTTTAACCTTTGTTGTCTGAATCTCCTGTTTTGTGTTATTTATTATTATAAATTATGCATTCTTCTTCTCCTCCTTCTTTTTCCTCTCCTCCTTCTTCTTCTTCTCTTTCTTCTTCTTCCTCTCCTTCTTCTTCCTCTCCTTCTTCTTCCTCTCCTTCTTCTTCCTCTCCTCCTCCTTCTTCTTCTTCTCCTTCTTCTTCCTCTCCTTCTTCTTCCTCTTCTCTTTAATCTTCTTCTTCTCCTTCTTCCTCTTCTCTTTATTCTTCTTCTTCTCCTTCTTCTTCTTCTCCTTCTTCTCCTCCTTCTCTTTTTCTTTCTCCTTCTCCTTCTTTCTCATTCTCCTGCTTCTCCTTCTTCTTATTATTATGATGAATATAATGATTATTATTATTAATTATAGAAATACTTTATTTTCTGTTCTTTCCACAATCTTTGTCTGGATAAGTGTCCTTCTAGATTTTATTTTGGCAGTTTTCAATCTGGAAGGAGAGTAATTTTCAGTCTGTCCTCACTTTTGGTGTTCATACTCTGTTTTTCGTAAATGGCAAAAGTTTCCTACATGTAACAAAAAAATTATGGATGGATTGGAAACAATATACCATAATAATAATGCTTTTGGGACCCTAAATGAAAGAAGGACTAAAATATTTTGTTTCAAAACACTGAATTAAAAACATAGAACAATCATGGGTTTTAACAACAATAATTTGTTGTTGGTGTAAAATAAGACACAGTTAGCTACTTTTTCACAGACACAGTTGTATTAATTATGTCTTAGTGAAAATTTGCCATGGTTTTAAGCTTCTTAAAGTCAATATTCTCACACTTTTCTATGTAGCCACACCCTCCTGCACAGTAATATTTCTAAGAGTTTAGAGGTCTCTGCTGTCACCTGAAACTGAATTGTCAGCCTCCAGATTCGGAAGTCCTGTTTTAAATATATAATTGCATGGTCAACCTCCTTAATATTTAAAAATGTCAGTATGTATACAAGAAAGAATACCTCAGTTTTCACTAAAACACAGATCAGCTCTGTAAGAGGCGAACAAAATCACCTCTAAGAAAATGTACTGAGCATTCCCGTTCCTCAGGATTTGTTGTCTCAAAACCGAAAAGGTTTGAAGCTAGCAGCTGCACCTCCAATTCGTTTGTTTACAGTTTAAATAGTTATTTATGATCTTTGCTATGAAATTTTTTAATCCACTCACAGTTTTCACCTTTGCAGTGCAAGCGGTTGCCAAATATAAACATGCTTTCATTTGTTTCTCATAAAACTTCTATCAGCTAAATTCTTTCACTGTGGGAGATAAGGACTGAATATAAATTTAACAATATTAACAAATAAAACAACAACAATCACAATTATCTTTATGCCTTTTGTAAGCTGACATATCCATTTTCTACCTTTCTTTAGCTATCTCATTTAGTCATTTATGTTTAAACTATAGTTTTTCATACATTATTTCCTCTTATTCATTTTTTGCTTACCATTATTTTTCCTTTTAATCTCTCTCATTTTCTGGTTCTAGTTTTGGATTTTTCAATACTTTTAACAATTATTATCTCGTATAATTTTGTACCACTGTCAAACCTGGTCATCTTACTATCTCTTTTCTTTATTACTTAAAAACTATATGTAACCAACAATGGACGCAGCACAGATCTTCATGAGATTGTAGTAGAAACCTCCCTCCATTTTGGAAGTGGATTATTTATTTCTACCTTTTTTTTCCCTACATGAAATCAGTTATTAGCTAAATACTGTTTCTTTCCTCTTATTGCAAGGCAGCTTAATTTCTTTAAGAAGCATTAGTGAAGATTTGTCAGCAAGGTTTGGTTTTTTTTTTTAATACAGGGATCTTATCACACCCAGGCTCAACATTTCCACACACCTTTCCAAAAACTCCCAAAGGTTTGCATGGTATAAAGGGCTCTCCTGTAGGAATCTCTCATAGTACCCGCATAAGCAAACAATATTTCTATCCTTACCTTTGTGGAATCCTTCTGTCTTTAAATCATGACCATTCTTGGCACTACAAAGTCTACAACGGCAGGCTTCCTGCTTCTGATGTGTTTGGAACAGGTTTTACAGTGAAGTTTTATACCATTACCAACATTTTCCTTCAAATGCTTTTGACCTGCCTTTTACAGTTTTATATTCAGCTTGCCAGAGCTTTTGCTATTTTCTGTTTTCTTCATCTGAACACAGTGTTTTTTTGTTTTGTTTTTTTTTTTTTTAAGGAGTGCCTCTTTGTTTTTAATACTATTCTTTACTCTCATACAGAGCTCTGCTAGTCTTTCAGAGGTCCTATTACTGGCTTTGATAGATAATACTTAGAAATTCTAACACAGGTCATGTTTCCCTTTGGCTGTTGCTTTCAATTTACTTTTAACAAAGTCTGCTTTTCAACATTCGCTGTTGCTATGGTAAATTTATTTGGCCTTTTCACTTCTACAAGAGTGTTGAATTTGAATACATTATGATCAAAATTCTGAAACAGTTCTTTGGTAAGGTCTGAAGGTCTGGTGCCCTGCTTGGTCCAAATCAGGAGTTCTCTAAGCTCCTCTGATTAATTGCTTCATTTAATGATTTATGTTGTCTAAAAGCTTAAGTTCTGCATAAAGTCCTATCATAATACTTATCCAGTGCAGATATAACAGATCTCTTTCCTCCTGCCGTCACAGGCTTTCTGATTTCCCCTGCCATGGTCACAGGCAGCTATCCCAGCCTTTGTTAGTAGCAAAGAATCAGGGCAAAGGGAAACTTGAAGCCTGAATTTTCAGATCAGCTGCTCCTTTTGATTAATTTCCTGATGTTTATTGATTTGAAGAACCTAAAGAGTTGTTCACCAGTGAGTTATGTTATGCTCCTACCTCTGTAACCCTGAAGACCTATTTTCATCCTCCACTGTCCTAATGAGTTTTTCCACATGAAAGTTTTAAAGTTTCAAAATATGTATTTGTCCTAAGTCTTAGGTTTATTCTGTTAATGAACATCTCAAGAGTCCAGATGTAGAGAGGCATGGACAATAGTGGAAAGCAAGTTAGGAATCATCCAGGAAGTAGGTCTAAACATCTGAGTTCTTAACTGACTTCTATGTTGTGACCTAGCAGTTTCCAGCTGCTCTTAAATCCAGTAGCTTAGTCCTGGCTAAGGACAGCATTTTCCAGTTCAGTGACAATCCAAGCATAACATTGCCATTCCAAATAATGCCCTTTGTCATAGCTTGACAATTTTTTATATCATTGAACACTGGCCAGATTTATATGTTCTATATATTCACAGATTTCAATTATCAGAAAAAGACTGGGGAACTTTTCTTAAATTAATATTGATATATAAAAAGATTTATAGCAGCAAGGCTAGTGAAATGCAGCATGAATTCTCAAATAGTGAGATCCTCATGCCTTCTGCCTCTGGCTTGTTTAATTCCAGGTGTAGAGCATTTACTGGCAGCACCTTCAGGAATTGATAAGACTTAGGAAACAAGCCATGTTCTGCCTCTCAGATCCCTAATTCCAGCATGTCTTTGTCTATTTTCTCATATCCTTTGCTAGCTGGTTAGGCAGTGTACCCTCCAGCCTCCAAGAGAAGCATTTGCCAGAGATAAGCCTACTCCTTAACAATCCCTAAGGCTACTGGATCTTCTGGAGCCTTTTCTGCTTTCTGATTTTGTCTGATGTAAAGGCTCCATTGCAGGGAATACAAGATGAAATTATTTAACTGAAAATGTGCTTTGAAAACCAAAGAAAAACATCCTTCTATAAATAAACCTTTGTATAACACAGGTCTGAAGACAATCTTCCATAGTATGTGGAAGATTTATCACTTTGCACCTTGAAAATTAATGGTCTCACTGTAGTTACATTTATATTAAAGCCTTTTTTGCCTGGTCATGAGGCTGGACTAATGAACTGAAATAGCTTCCTCATTTTTAAGGTTTTCTGATTCTCAAACACCAAAAAAAGAAATGGAAAGAACCAACCTCTAAGAAGGGTAAGGTTGGAATATGGGAAAGATGCAGCAGCAATTGATGACACAGGACTTAAGCAGCAGTCCCTCGATTAAGGCAACTAAACAGAGAAGTCAAAATATTATGGAAATGTGCAGTGAAATAACAGCATGGAGAAAATAATGGGAAAAAGACTTTAAAAAAGTGCATGCAGTAAGCATAAAAATAGGAAGAATAGGGAAAAAACAAAATCAACAAACCCCAATACAGTCAGATTAAGCAAAGGCAGACAATAAGAAACCTGGAAAAAAAGGCCAGTAAACTCTGATTATTCTCTTTTGAATGCACGAATATAAGGAATGATTCAAATGCTACCTCAGTCTCACCCAGTGATTGTGAGCTGCTCATTTTCCACCTGAATTTAGAAAAGAGCAAGAGTCAGCTGTTACAGTAGTATTGCCTTTGCTTGCAATAAAATGATACCTAATAAGACTCAGTATTTCGTGGTCAGTTACACACCAAGTGTCAATCCCTCCTTTTTCCATCAGAGGGTTTGCAAATATAAGACTGTCTTAAACAACTAAACTTCTGGTTGAGACTGCAGGGACTTTTGGAGATGGAAAACATTCAGTGGAATTACTGATGGCAATTCTTTTGCGAAACTCCTTAACACTGTATGGAAGATCTATCAGGTTTTCAATCTTTGGTGTGTGAGGAAAGCTAAAATACTGCACTTCTTACAAGAACACAATCCAGGGAATTCTTTGTTCAAGAAACTGCTTTTGCAAGGCAGTTTATCCATGAGGGAAAAAAAAAAAGATAAATTATCTTTAATCATGATTTCAACTCATTATTTTGGGCTGTACTTTTAAAAGAAATATACAGTGCACTTCAGAGGGGAAGATTGTAGGATGTATCTTATTCTACAGGCAGCACAGTCACCTTGTCACAATGCTAACAAAAAAGGAACTGTACAGAATGGTTAATAAATGTCTTCACACCAGAGACATGAGAGACAACAACAAATATATAATTTCCTTTCAAACTTTTGTTAGACTTTGTATCACTGGATACATTGCTGATACCTGAAAGCTGCCAAGTTTGCTTCAGATGCAGTTAGACTAGTTTTGTACAGAGGGAGGCAAGTACAGTTTTCCCAGACACACTGTCCCATTCCCTATTTATTTTGCAAGAGACATAAATCAAGTATAGCTTTACTTGTTACAAGGGACAAACCCCAACCTTTATAAGAACTGAGAGTTTGGTTTGGAAAAAATAAAGTACATCTACTGTCTTTTCTCTGGAGTGCCAGAGATCTTTATAGAGTTTCCACACTGCAGGAAGAAGCCATTTGATCACAATAATCCATAACCTTAGAGGGGAAATTGTGGTCAGCTTTTGTAATTTTTCCTCATCACTGGTTAAGATCTGTGTTCTGTGAAGTTAATTGCTTTTCCTCATCCTTGCAGGAATGTGAACAATAGTATTTGGAATTCATGATTTTTCAGGTACTTAGACACAGCTCTTTTGCAAAAGTAGAAACTGGTATGATAGGACCTGTTGAGTCGTCTCTTTGGTTCCTGTGACTTTAATTTCTCTCAAGTACAGAAAAAATGAGTTTGAGTCACTTTCAGCCGATATACCTGATCAATACCTAATCGTCTTGTCTAGATTATCACAGTTCACATACAAAATTAAAAGGACGTTCTTTGACACGCTGTTTTCCAAAGCAGACTGGGCCAAAGCCATAGACCCGTGTTGCTCACTGGAGGGCAGAACCGGTCCCCTACTGCCAGAGGCCTGAGCTTCCTTACACTTCTAGTGCCGCCAGCAGAGCGCTGCGCCTTCCCTGACCGCTGTATTACAAGAGTGCCTGTGTAGACGAAGGCTCCATTGTACTTGGCAGTATAAACGTGAACCAGATGAATGGGCTCCGTCTGAAAACATTTACCGGCAGAGGTAATTTTCAAACGAGCTGCAAACTCCCCGCACACACGAAGGCAGCACGCCGGCGCCGCCTGCCGCTGGATGCACGCTGTCTCTCTGGTTGCCCGCCAAGCCCACACCGGCGTGCGCTGTTTCGGGCCAGAACCGCGCTCGGCAGCTCCGGTCACCCCGCAGGACCAGCGAGGAGCGGTGCGCGGGAGAGTCCCGTTTGCCCGTTGCCCTATGGAAAGCTCCGCCAGCACACCGCTCCCTCATGCGGCTCCCAGCCAGCCGCCGGCCCAACGCAGACCTGCCGCCGCCGGCGGACCCCTGGGCTTCGGCCGGGAGGGGGACGGCAGTGCGAGGCGGAGCCCAGCGGCTGCCCCGCCTCCCTCCTCGGGGATGCCGGGATGTTTACGGGCCCGGCAGGAGCAGCGGGGGGCGGAGAGGAGGTCGGGGCTGCTGTGGGTGCCTGAGTCGCCCGCCAGGAGCCTACCTAGGCGCCCGCGGCCAGCTCCGGCCCGGCTCTGCGCCTGAGGTGTCCGACAAGCCGGGGAGGGGAGGAGGCCAGTTGCGGGCCCCCGCGCCAGGAGAAGGCGGCGCCAGGCTTCCCGGTGAGCGGGGCAGTGGCTGGGTGAGCCGTGCGGGGCCGGGGCCGCGGCGGCATCAAGGGGTCCCGGTGGTAGTGGCTACCGTTCTGGAGGCGCTCCCCCCTGTTCCGCGCGGGCAGCTGCCGGGGTCCCGCCTTCCGTCGCCTCCTACTGGTCCGCGGATCCCCCGCTCGCAGTCCTATTGGGCGCGGCAGCTGCCGCTCCGCCCGCCGCAGCAGGAGGGAGCCGTGTGGGTCTGGAAGCGAGAAACTTTCTGCGCCGCACTCAGGCGCGGGACGTCGTGGCGGTGTTTGGTGCTCACACGGGTAGTGGCTATTGGTCTGGCGCTCGGTGGCTTGAGGGGCAGAGTGGGCCACGGTAGGGGCGCCTGGCGTTGTGGTGGCGCCTCACTAGAGCTGGTGTGGCGTCTCGGCTGGCAGCGGCTGGCCCTAGTGTGGGGCACGACTGTGTGTCGAGAGGAGAGCGGGCGGCCCGGGGACGCTGCTCAGCGGCGGCCCGGCTCGTTCGCCTGAGAGCGCCTCCGGCCTGGCTGCCGTGCTGTTCGCTGTAGCCCCCGTGTCTCTGCCGGTCTCTGGGCTCTTCGCGTTAATACCGTAAGCGTAGCTTGGTTCAATGGTGCTGCTCGCCGTTTCGAGCTGGTGTTCTCCAGGATCTTCTGCTCTCTCACCTGGGAGGCGGATGCTCCCCGAGGGGGTCAGCCGAGTCTGGAGGTTTTCACACAGTGCTGAGTAAGAACGATGGTCATCTCTAAGAGCCACGGCGCTGTAGTAGTGACTCGAGAGAGTCCCAGCTGAGGCAGTAACCTGCTGCCTCTGCCCTTCTCCTTCTTCCCCGGGCAGCCGCCTCCAGCCGAGGGGAACCGCTGTGGCCCTGGCCGCGACCGCGGCAGGCGGGCGGACAGAGGGGAACGCTTGGCCGTGCGGGCTTCTTGCAGGAGCTGGCGTTGTCTTGGTTCTGCACTTATCAGCCTCCCATGGCTGCCGGGTTTGCTTTAACGATTGGTGAGGCTCCCAGAAGGTGGGAGCGCCAGTTGCTGAGCCGAGGCCTAGTGGGAAACCCTGGAAGTGAGGCATCCTCCATCTGCTGGAAGTTTTTCTTTTTCTCCTCCTGCCCCTTTCGCTATCTTATGTAGTACCCAACCTCGGTTATACTAGTGCTGGCCCTGAATTCCATTTTGTGTCCATATGAACTGTACACCAGCTTGGCTTTTAGGATTCAGAAGTTCAGGGCTTTGTTTTGCTGTGTATTTTGTGAGAAGCATCACTTCTTGAATGTTAAAGTTGCGTAGCATGTTAAGCCTGCTTCTGATCAAAGATGATGCCGTGTGCACGCATTAAATCACTGAAATATTTGTTTTTTCATCCTGGAAAACACTGTTGCATAATTTCTTTCATTTTTTGCACCAATTGGTCAACTTTTGTCACCTTTGAGATGATAGCGCCGTTTTCTCAGATTGCAACGGCAGTGTTGCTCGGGAAAGGCCACACGTACCTGGTAATTTTGCTGAATATACTGGGTTTGTCCTGTATGTAAAGTTATATTACAAGCTTGAGATGCAGAAATTACAGTGCATGGCAGTGCTATTCTGCTTCAGATGATTAGATGCAAATAACCACTTGACAGCTCGACTAAATCAAGAAGAATGAAGCTTAAAAACTTTCAAGGCTCTCTGGAAGTTCAGTGTTGCAGTGCTGCAGAAATATCTGCATTTGAAATTTTGGACTCGAATTGTCTTGAGAGAGTTAAAATGCAGTAGAAAAGAACAATTACTTCATGAGTAACAAAAAACTTAGAGGAAGGAAAACTTTTGTGTTGTGGAAAGAGAGACACTTAGCAAGCAATGTGGGACAGCTTTAAAGTAACAACATAAAAGCCCTGCGGGTTTTTGCTGTTTTGCAGTTTTTTTTTTTAATTTAATATTGGAAGAATATATTAATAATATTTGCTCTTTAATTTCAGAACAGAAATACATGACACATGTAAGCATCAGATATTTGGGAAGATGACTTCTTAAAGCACACTTAAGAGATTTTTTTTTTTCACTGTAAGGGTAGATATGCTGCCTTTATCATAAATATCTTGTATTTAAAATACCAATTAGTCATTGGAGTAAAAAAAAAAATAATTTGAGAACAAATAAAGGCATTTTAGCCAAGGAAAATCTTTTGTTGACTTGTTACAGTGTCTTCCAGGATCTGCAAGAATTAAGCAAGTAGAATCTCATCCCCACCATAGAAACTTATTTTCAAATAGGAAAAAAGGCTAACATTTTAGAGTTCATCTGAAGGCCTGCGAGTGTATGAGAAACTCAAATGAAAAATGTCATGCAATCAGGCAATTGCTCATTTTACTGTGATCTGTGGTATCTTCTAAATAGTAAGATAGAGCCATGTAGCCCACCCATATGTATTGTTTTCCTTCAACTGAGCTCAACTCCATTGCAGAAAGTGTAACCAGTCTAGTATATTTGCCCACAGAGACAATTTAGTGAGGCAGTTTTTTTCATGCATGCCAGCCTTCCCCATGTTTAATAAATGTGGTACAATATTCTGCATTTACACCAGCCCTACATTCAGTTCTCTTGCTGTTGATGTTTTGTTGCCTTCTGAAGTCTGATGTTGTTCCAGACATCTGTGCTGAATGGTTGAGTTCATGTTACCTTGGAAAGTCTCCTGGGAAAAGTCAAGCTGTAATAACTTCTCTACCACCAAGGGAATTTTTTTTTATTATTTGGGGCTTACCCAAAAATCCCTCCAGAATCTTCAGAAATGATAGGGGTGGGAGATAATTTTATGCAGGTTAATACTATTGATAGTTTTAGGAGTTAATGGACTAATTTCCATAAAATTTGTTTGATTTAGCTATGTTCCATGTACTTTGCAACAGAGATGAAAACAACTGACCAAAGTAGTAATAAGAGCAGCGTTTAGAGTGCTGATTTGCTGTATTTATCCACCATTTGACCCACCCCCTTCCCCCAATCACATGGGAAGGAACTCAGCCCTAGTGAAGTACAGTATCACTATCTATTTGCTGGTTACTAAGTATTGAAAGGGTTATTCCTGTCAAATTGGATGAAAAAGCTGAAGAAAAGCAATGCTATTGAAATTAGTTGTTTCTCTGGTGAAGATAATCCTGTGCATTTGTCTCTGGCATGTGAAACGTAACTGTGATTCAGCTGTGATTTCTGTAGCCAGAAAATACGCAGGATGTTTCAAGTGCTGTTATTCCCTGCTGGGCAAAAAGAATCTAGACTTGTGTAAGCAAATTTGCTATGAAATTTTAAGGAAGGCATTAAAAAGAAATTTGTTAGAAGGTACTACGAACAATCCTGTTCAAGCCCACTGCACGTAGTTTATCTTGTGATATCAGTGACTTCTTACTGTTATAGGTGACAAAGTAAATAGGCTGTTTGCATCATCTGGCATTTGAGAGTTTGCATTCAGGCTTTAGTCTGCTTGAAGTGATTTATAACAAAATTATTCCTGTCTTATTTAATAACTAGATGAATTACTCTACGGTATCATAAAAGCACACGTAACAATTGTAGAATAGATCCTTGCAGAAGTTTTTGGGAGAGGTTTGAGTTAGGTGCAGTGAAGTGTTGATGAACCAGTCTTTTTCAGTTCATTTTAATCCTCTGTTATCAATGTACAAAGTTAAAAAAAATTGATTCCTTGAAAGCTGGAAGACAAAAATATCACAGGTGAACTTAAATGTAAAATAAGTGAAAACTTGTGGGAAAATGCATAGCATTCTGTCCTGTAGAGGCCCTTCTGTATTCTTTTTGTCCTCATCTGAGAGCAGATCCAAAAAAGGAGTTGTCTTTGCAGCAGTGAACTTCCAGTACTTTCCCTAAGTGAAATTCAGAACTCTGCTAGGTACGTAGGCTGCTTGTGAAGTTCATGGAGGTAAGTATTCAGAAAAGGAGCAACTAGCAGCCTGCAAACAGAGTACTTAAACATACAACTAGTCATTGAACATAGTCCATAAGCAGGAGTTGATCTTGCATGTTTTAGCCAGTGGAGGTTTGATATAAAACACAGAAACAACTGTGAACTTGAGTGTTGGCCTGCTTCTGAGGTGAGTGTGCTGGCTGCTAGGTGCTTGACTTCTGAACCCAGGGATTCTGGATTAGTTGCTATCGTTGTGCATGGTTTCAGGGTGCAGAGTAGTGCTAGTCAGAGGATCGTAGAAAGCCTGTGCAGTATGTGTGGTGTTTCTTTTCTGGTCCTGTGCAGTGCTTCTTCATTCATTTCATCATTGCTGGCGTAGCACAGATTTTAAACTGTACTACAGATATATTTTTGTTTTTCAGCTTGTGAATGTGCATCTATCACCTGTGGGGTGATATCACAAGGTGGTGTTTTGCACTTGCTTCAAAGATATTTAGACATTTCTTTAGGGATTATGTGGAATTTATTTTTACATGTGTTCTGCTTCATCTGTAGCAAAGTGGATGTTATCAGCTGTGGTTGTGGCACAGTTGTATGCACCCAGCATTCCAAAATGTTTTTTTTTTTCCCTAGTGCCTAGCAATAATGGGTTTATTTGTCAGTGCTTCCAGCCTTTAAATTTGTCCTGCATGTCTTTTGACTCCTATGTGAAGCTCAGCTATTTACAGTTTCAGTAAATCCCTTGAGCATCTCTTTATGACGGTTTTTTTTTTTCCCCCACAGATGCATTTAAAACTTACCCTTCGTTAGGGAAAGGTGTCTTCTTCTGTGCATACTGGAACTGTAAGGTTTTGGGACTGAAAGTGTTAGCTGCTTCTCTCTGAAAATATTTGTCTTTCTAAAAATTTTTTACAATAATAATAAAAAAAATTTAAAACTTGTTTTAACCTTGTTTTCCTCCATTTTAATTGGACTTGTTATCCTGGTTTATTTTCCTTCCGTTTATTTTTTTCTTTCCTGTACAGTATTTTGTTGACAGAAGTTTTGGCTCATTGTTGGATAAATTGCATTCTCTAGGCTGGCTCTTGCCTTTCTGTCAAAGTTCTTTTGAGTTTAAAGTCTTGCTAGCATTCCTACCTAAGGATGAAATAAAATGAAATGTGGTGAGCTAGTTCACTAGTGTGCCATTGCCAGAAGGGAGATGTTCTGTTTCTTCTACAGACCCCTTCCTATGTCTCCCATCTTTGAACTTGCCATGCTTGCTTTTTTCTCTGGTGCTCAGCAGGCTCCCATATGTATTGATTCAGCTCATGGCTTGCAGACTATAAACCCATCTGCATTAGGGAATTAAATCAGTTTAGCAAAAAGTCCATAATGGAGTTCAAGATGGCTATACTGGACAGAGAAAGGAAGAGAAAGCAAGATCTTTGGTATATAATTTCATGTTAGAGATGTAATTTGATACTAGATTTAACTGATTTAAGTTAGGGCTGTTCTGCCCCCAGCTACGTCTTTCCTTCTGTTACAGTTCTGTCCTTTTTTCTGCAATGGAATGATTCAGGGAACTGAACTAGACAAAAAAAAGACTTTTTGCCAAGGCCAGTTCTCATCTAGTTTCACTTACCTTACCTAGGAGTCTGGGTAGCCGCAGGAACCACACTGGAAGGAAGAGGATCTGGAAGGTGTCGTTAAAAGGCAGGGGAAGCAGCAGCATCTCGTACTCAGTTCACTCTTAGAACTGCATCCTTACAGAGGCTTTATTGGTAGTGTTGTGGTTAGAAATAGATTTCATCCCCTGCAAAACATTTCCCTGTGACATGATCATGATCCACCTGTGTCCTTTATAACTGGCTATTCTATATAAAGAAATGGGTAATCCTATTTGTTTCCAAGCGAACAGAAGTTAAATAAGAACATAACAGCCTGCTGCCCAGGCAGTTTCAGTTCCTGTTTCTTCTTCAGTTTATATGAAATAACAATTAAATGGTTCGAAGAAGGACAAGCCACTGCATGTGCAACACTTTGGAAGCACCTTGCAAGATAAGCAATCTGCTTGAGTGATATAATTGAAATGGTGAGGGAGAAGTAAACAAAATATAACTTCTTAAATGGTGCAAATGAATGAAGAGGAAGGGAAGCAGACCTGTGAAGCAGGAAAGCTTGGACTGTAATTTTCTAGTCAGGACTGCCAGAGAGTGAACGCTTAGTAGTTGTTGGATAACAGTGACTGGCGTATGTGTTTTTGGGGTAGGAATGAAAATATGTCTGATAATTTGGGGCAAATGGATAAGCAAGTAGCATATGAACTCCGTGTATTCCTTTTTTGGAATACTTTTTTCCTTAGTGTATTACTTGATTTAAGTGTCTATGGTTACTCCTGCTCTTGCTAAAACTAACTCCTAACCCAGCTTAACTGTTTGTGTGTTGTTCAGCTTCTTTGACTGGACTGCCCATGAGTAGGGAATTTGGATGCAGGTTTTTTTGAAAATTTCACTCTAATCCCACACAGATAGATGATAGATGATAGCTATTTGTAGATTACTAAGCGCTGAGAATTTGTGTTGTGCACATTCAAGCGTTGTCCCGCTGCAGAGGGGAGGAATTTTCCTGCAATCCCATGGGCAGTAGTGATCCTGTAGTGTATTAAAAAACCAAAGCCTTTTAGAAACTGTTTCTAAAATGAAGGCTAAGCCTACTTTGTGTATGCGTCTATCTTCAATCACTTCCAGTGTTCTAAAAGTTGCAAATACAGCTTTCTCTGAAGTGGCTGTTCTGCAGAGAATTTGGCTAATGAGTATGGGTTTTTCCCATTTTAAACTTTTTTTTGACAGTGTGAAGCAAATGCTTCAAATACCTCACTGCTAATAGTAAATATTCTGCGTACACACAGGTAGGTATATATACATAATCTGTAAATATACATAGATACATTGTATATAAGTGTATGCATATATATATATTATAATGTGTGTATGTATACTAGTCGGGATAAATGACATATTTTACTGTGCTAGTGATCAACTTGTTCTTCCAGTCTTAAGTTTGCTTTATCCCATTCCAGTTCAAGTCCTGATTGTCTTGGCAGAGTTTAAGAGAGTGTCAGCTTAAACGCACTTTGCTGTGTTAATGCATACATTTAACTTTGTTAAATGTTAAACTTTATTCATGGAGTGAGAAAAATAGTGTGGCAACTTTTTGGCATAGATCAAATATTTGTTCACAGGATTGGTAGTTTCAATGATCGGCAACGTCAAAGAACACCGTAAGTTACTGGCTGTAGTATTTTATTGAGATTATGTCATGAGTTGTAGGTTTCTTGTAGTTTGTGGTTGACATCAGATTGAAAAAAGGCTTAACATCTTTGAAGAATAGACAGTGTGGCCAGTTATGCTGGTCAGTTATGCAGGTCATGATGGTGAAAAGGCAGGCATTGATAGGCTAGTGTTTGAAATATTTAACGTGTTTCAGCGTGATTTTGTCTTTCCTAATTCTGTCTTTGAGCTGAGTGTGTAACTTTATAAATGGGTGGTATAGTAATGTGGGTGTGTTTAACCAGATCTCATTCTAAGGGTCTGTGTGGGTCAGGAATTATTTAGTGAAAAGACACTGTATAGGTCCCGTACTGTGTTTCTTATTATTTGGAAATTTGTGGTTTGTTTCTTTTTTTTTTTTCCAGATTCTCTTGCCACTCCTATTACATATGCCCATGTTAAATATTGAGGTTGGAATGCTGGTGGTATGAAGGTGGTTGAAAGTCTTCTTGAAATATATTTTAGCACTTAAAACTACAACCCAGCTGAGCTTCATCTTAGGAGCTGCATTCTGTTGAGGGCGGGAAGCCTTAACAAAATCAATTTGAACTAAGAAAGCAGACTTCTAGGTAACCAACACCCCCAACAGTTTTTCTTGTGCATTTTAGACTTACTCAGCTACCGGAAGTGTACAAAGCCTTTGAACATATTGGTGTTCTGAGAGCTGCTTTTGGGGTACTGTATCCATGCTGTTGGTTTCTAAATAATTTCTGGCCTTTAGGAATGCACTGAGACCATTATCTAACAAACTGAAGTGGATTTCAATTTGGAAGGAAAATGTTTCCATCATGACATTAAACAAAACTCTGTTTCTCGTTGGTTTATGCAGAGCACCAGGAAGAAAAATTACTTTTTAATATTGAAAAGTTATGATAGATTCCAAGTTGGTTTGCTTTATTGGATGTGACTCCTGACTTTCCATTTCTTTGGAAAAATTATTGCTGTGCTGTCATTTAATGTAACAGGAGCAATATAGTTGGGATGCTTGGTTTACAGCTGCAGATATTCTCTTGCTTCATCCAGGATCTTCCCCATATGTAACCTGAGCCCCTGCTTTTGAGATCACTTTGAGAATTTGTGAACTGTACCCTGGGTGCCAACATTGAGTAGCTTCTGCAGAGTGTTGGTCTGTTTTGGTGACCTGACTGATTGTGGGCTGTGTTTGGCCAGCAAGCCCATTCCCTCCAAGTGGCCATCCCAAAGAATGACTGACTGTTAAGGCACTGTGTTTTCTAAACCAGTGGGATGGCGCTTTTTTAACAAGCTCACATCAAGCTTAGGGGCCAAGCTGTTACTGTTGGGTCTAAAGTTTATCTCCTGAAGTGTATGTGGCTTTGATGTAGGAGCTGAGAGCTGCAGTTAGGTCAGTATGTCCCTCCAGGTGACAGAGAGCAGAGCTGGAGTTGGACAGGCATGCTTGGAATACCTGGCATAAATTGATGGGATTAACACCAGCATGATGGGTTGGGTAATTGTGTTTTGGGTATTCAGTATGGCATTTAGAAATCTAACCCCTGGTTTCCAGAGCACAGGATTTGATTTTTGGTTTTGTTGTTGTTTGGTTTTTGGTGGGGTTCTGTTTTTTGTTTGCTTTGTTTTGTTTTTTTGTTGCCGTTTCAACCAGGGTGACAATTTGAATGCTCTGTCTAGGTTTAAATTGTGCTTTTGAGGAAGCTGAGAGTTAATGTGTGATACAAACAAATGGGAATATGCCTTTAGCCTGTATACTTTCAGGGAAACTAGTATTAATAGATTTTTTCTTTCTTTTTTTTTTTTTTTTTTTTTACTCTCAGCTGTGGGTGATCTTATCTTTAGATTTAGTTAGGAAAGATTAGTTGTGAAGTTTAAGTATCTAATATTTCTTATTTAAAATCAGTGTTGGATACTGAAGAATCTCACTTGACACCAAAAAGTAAGGAGTATGTAGTGTGTTTAATGAATAGTTGTTCTGGAAAGCCTTGGCTCTAGGCTAACTAAAATAATGGCTATAGTAAAAACTAAAAATACCTGCCTTAACTGAGGGTGTAATCCAGAAGTAAACATAGTACATTCCATCCTGCTCAGCACACTGCAAATGGCGGAACTTTGTGTTTTTCTGTGTTAGAAATTCCATGGAGTAGTTATATCTGCATTCTGCAGAGAAAGACGACCGAGATCTTCAGATTCTCCGCAGAACTGTAGCACTGAATAGTCCCTTTAATCTCTACATTTTTAAAATGTATAGCTGTTTCTTCTTTGGCATTGATGATTGACTGTCCCCACTTCAGATCCAAAATTAGGAAACAAGTATATAGCCTGTAGCTAATGGAAACCATGTATCAGTGAGACTATTAATGGTGTTTTCCAGAGGAAAATGTTTTTTGTTGTTGTAGAACTGCCATCTGTTAAAGCAGTAACTTTATTGCTTGAATGCCGTGAAATATATTTCAGTATGAATAGTTTATGGACTTGGAGCTATGAAACTAGTTTTTAAAAAGCCTGTTTCATGTGATTAGGCAGTGCATTTAAGCTTTTTCTCCTGAAATAAACTTGATCATGTTTCTAAAGACTGAGTTGCAAAACTTAGCATTTACAAGGATTTCAAGTATTTCCCAAGTTTTTTTTTTTCTTTTAAAAAATGTTATTTTGAAATGTATTCCAGTGAAATGTCAGTGATGAGCTCTGGTTTCTGTTTTGGAGTATGGCCTCTGCTCTGGCTTCACTAACAGTTGTGGGGAGTCCCACCTCTCCTCTAGAAGGCTGATGGAAATCAGCTGGGAAGCTGAGTAATGACTGTTGAGGTGTAGGAATGTGCCCTTGCATCTTGGGTTACTTTTCGTCTTTGCACGATCTTTAGATGTGTGTGTGGGCAGGTTATCCCAGAGCTTTGACAGGTGGCTGCTGAGGAAGTGAATAAGGACAAAGACACCTACATGTGAAGAAAGGAAAAGGTGTTGGTTCAGGCAGTTGCATTTGGCTAATCTAACTTGCTGGGGAGGACTTGATTTCCTTTTGCTGTCTTGTGAACTTAGTGTGTGGGGTTAATAGTGTCAGAGGAGTTACTACGAGATTGCAATTTCAGATGAAAAGTTGACCATGTTGTCTTTATCCTCAGGTACTTTATACTGCATCTTTTCTATGTAGGTGCCACCTACTGTTTTGATCCACTGAAAAAGACAAAGATTTAAAATAGTAGTAGTTAAACAAAAGTCTTCTCATACCTTCAAAGTGTTAACAACCTGAACTGGAGTATAAGATTTAGTGCATGTGCTTGTGTTCCTGTGATTGCTTGTTCTGTACAGGTATGAATCCAAATGATTTTTTGTCTTCAGTGGTGAAAGTTCTTTGCAAGATAGATGATTCAGAGAGTCACTGTTCTTTGCAAGTGGTGTGATGAAGACAAGCAGTCCTTTTCTTCTACATGATCAGTGTGAGAGCATCTGAAAACATCAGTTAGGTTTGACACTTGGAAAGTTTTGGGTGCTGGTAATATAGTTGGCTTGCTTCTCTCTTCACCTGTTGTCTGTTTTCCATGAACCACTGCATGTCATAGTGATGGATTTGCAGAAGAAAGTCGTTGCATCACTTGTTTAAAGAGGTGATTTAGATATGTTTTGTGTTTGCTTTTCAGTTTTAAACAAGTGCTGACTCTTTGGCAGTGTGTTTAGTGTCTTTTTTACCATAAATTAGAACTTGAAGCCCATCTTTAGAAGAGTAATAATTGAGGCAATAATTTAAATGTAAAGATGATCAATTTCATACCACTATGTTTTGACCTCTGGGGTTTATTATCAAGGTGAAGGGTATGCCTCACTGTGAAAATGGTCTTCAAGCAGCCAAAACTAATTCTTACTTCTGCTGACAAACAGTACAAAAGATTTGTTTTGCATCCTTGGCATTTTATATGATCGAAATGCCAAATTACTCTAAATTGCGACTCTATCATGTTTTATGTTCAAAGACATAAAAAAGTTAAAAGAATAAAAGAAATCCCATATATGGACAGAAAATACTGATCTTTGCCTTCCCTCTGCAAAAGCAACAACAAATCCACAAGTGACTAAATCTTCCATGCTTACTGTGGTGGAACATTAGTTACCTTTTTAGTTTACTTGCTTTCATTATAAAAACAAGTACAGCAGGCAGAGCCACTGGCAGTGATAATGATATGACTTCTCCCTTTTGATTTTTACTTTTTTTGGGTAAATTTAGGGAAAAAAGATAGGGAGGTAGTAGAAGCCCCATCCCTGGAGGTTTTTTAAGGCCAGGCTGGATGTGGCTCTGAGCAACCTGAGGTGTCCCTGCCCATGGTAGGGGGGGTGGAACTAGATGATCCTTAAGGTTCCTTCCAACCCTGACAATTCTATGATTCTATAAATTGCCGAACACCTCCAGTCAGTGCCTCTGGCCATTCAGACCAGATGAATGGGTTCTGTAGTTCCTGAATTAACATAGATAATCTAAACTTCTCATCTTAGATTCCATTAATCTTCAATAAATGCCTGCAACACAGGGTGAAAATTTTGTATTTACTCCTTTTCCCCTTAGGATTTTGAAAGAAAGTGACCCATAGAGTTATCTTTTGGTGCATTATGTGGTTGGCAGTCCTGAAATATATAAACACTGGCAAAACACTGCACAACTGCCAGTAGAAATATTGATTCTATTGGAAAGACTAAAATTCTTGTAGGGTTTCCTCCAAATAGCACTCCAGAAAAGAATTCTTGGCAATGATAGTAAGATCTCTACAGCAAGAAATTAGCAGATCTGTCCAGATTGCCATGAATCTTCCCTCAGAACCTTTTTTTCTCACTGCATGATCCTCTGTGACTCCAGCTGAAGAATTCGTGTGCAGTTTTGTGACAACAGTTTGGTTATCAATGCTGTTGCGTTAGGATTTCTTGCCTTGGTGGGGAGGTTGTATGGGGAATGTTACAGAACTTGTAATAAATAGCAATATTGGTGTCCTAGGGCTGTCTTAACAGGTTGCCTGCCTAGCCTGTGCTGTGCAGCGTGTATCCGTCAGCTGTTTCCTCCTTTCTTGCTACATGCATTCTGACAACCTTTGGAGTTTGTCTCCTCTGCCCTCTCTTCTCAGTTTCATAATTTTATTTTATTTTATTTTTTCTCTTGACCTGCCTGAAATAGCTCTTTTGGATTAATTATAGCTAAGAGCCAAAACAACAGAAAGTTCCAAGCCGTATGCTTTATGCAAGAGTACTAAGGATAGGAAGGCAAAGGAGTTGGGACTGGGATCCTCTCAGTCACTGTGGAGGATGACTGTGGTTTGGTGTTAAAATAGCTGATGGTACTGGAATGGCATAGGGTGACTGCGTTAAAACAGGGGAATGAAAGCAGGTGGATAGTGATTGGGTTTGTGTATCCAATGCACTGTTCAGTGCAATGGGGAAGTATATTGAGAAGCTTTCAAAGCTACTTTGTGATTACTTTATCTGTTAGTAATGTTACCACAGTGGTGCTGCAAGAATGACAGTAGTACTGTGAACGTAAACTGCTTGTTAGAGCTTCATAAGTACTTTGCAGGAGGCTTGGAAAAACTGCCATCTGTTGAGAGTTACTTCTAGCCCGTTTAGTGTTTTCTTGGGAAGGTACTGGTGTGTGTTGTAACAGAATAGATTGTATACTTTCATGCTGAACTTAAATGGTATCTGAGTAATTTTTATGTACTCTTTCTAAGGAAAGGTTTGTGAAACAAATAGCTCTGCATACAGAAGAATGTTTGCAGTATTTGAAGTATGTAGATTGATCAGAATTAATCTATCATAGGAAATTTCCTCATGTTAAAGATTTGAAAGCTAGCAAAGTGTTTTATGTCAAACCATCTCTAGAACTTGCAGCGTTTGGAGCAGAAAATAAGAAAATAAGTAATAAATTGAAAAACAAGAGTAGTTTTCTAGTCAGACATGTGCCTCTTGTTCCTTTGAAAGCCTTTGTAGATTTGACCAGGTAATAGGAAGAGACACTTTGTGTGATGAAGCTGTTAAGGACTTGCCTCTTATTTATATAAAAGTTTATTTTGTTGTTTGCATTCCAAGTTGCTAGTGAACTTTCTGTCTTCATCTGAACAGAGATGGCTCTCATAGATTTACCAGTATAACTGGGTGCTGGCACCTGTTGCCCCTCAACAAAATGTTGAGTAGTCTAAGGATGGATTTGCTTAGCTGAGGGGGGGAAAAAGAAGCCCTATGAATATTTGCATTTTGTTTCTCCTGTTCTTCCTAGTACTGATTCAGCACACTTTGCAACCTGTGCCTCTCTGTCTGGGGATATCCGATGGGATATGAGAGGTTCATGGCTGGGACTAGACACTGTGCTCCTGATGTGGAATCTCAAAGCTGTCTCAGCTATCTTGTCAGAATGTAATGAGTCTACGTGTGTAGCTTTTTTCTGTTTAGATGGAACTACTCTTGCATGCTTCCTAAAATCTACAGATAAATTAATGCAACATAAACAGTGTGCAAGCAGCAGTTACAACTCTCGTGCTGGTCTGCTGCCCATATGTCTAAGGTACCATCCAGCAGACATCTGTGTAGTTAGGTAAGAGGTTGGTGCCTCTGAAGAATAATGGGGTGATGCAACTTTTATCAGACAGAGGCAGTTATTTGGCTCAAGTAGTTTAAAGCACATCTTTTAATAATTTCAGGTGTGTAGAGTGTTGGTGTTTTTTTTTTTCCTGTTTTTCATTTTATGAAACGGCTGAAAACTTCTTTCCCAAAACTGGAATAGTTAAACGTTTAAGGATGCAAATCGGAACATTACTTCTTCAGTTCTTCTGACATGAACTGATCACAAGCACAGACTGAAGAGCAGTGCAGTGACTGTATTTCTCTTTTCAGGACGTAAAGGACGGTTTTACGTGATAGAATGGATGAACAATCTCAAGGCACGCAGGGGCCTACTGCTCCACCATTTCAGCCACAGGTAGGGTTTTTTGTTGTTGTTTGGTTTTTTTTAACAGTTAAGAGTTGCATGCTATTGTTTCTTAAGAAGAAA
Source organism: Indicator indicator (assembly GCF_027791375.1). Taxonomy (NCBI): domain Eukaryota; kingdom Metazoa; phylum Chordata; class Aves; order Piciformes; family Indicatoridae; genus Indicator; species Indicator indicator. The sequence continues at coordinate 3,454,420 of NC_072019.1, forward strand.
AGGAGAAATTAGAAAAGATTTCTTGTGGGGACAGAGAAGTGGTAAACAATATATTCTGACGATCTTGAAACTTTATCAGTTCTGTACTTCCAAGAAAATAATTACTTTTCAGTTTTTTCCTCCTACTATTTCACTAGCTTTGAGGATTTGGAGTAGGAAGCAAAGATGAAGGCAGTGTTTTTTCTGAGAAATGGTGAGCTGTTAAACACTATACATTTCAAATCTGTGTCAGAAATACCACGTTTATTTCAGACCATCACCTTCAACTTTCTCTTTTTGCACCTCCTGACAGTGATACTACATTATGAATTAGTGCCGTTACCTATTGAAAGCAGACAAGGGAAATTCCCAGTAGCTCTAGTCCTGTTGGAATGAACATACCTAAGAAATTTAATCTTTGGGTATGTGTTGATGGTGTGGAAAGATAAAGAAAGATTATCTGATAAGTAATAATTTTGAGATAGTCTTTTGAGCATTTTAGGAGATAATTCTTTGGAGGGAGTGCAAGAGCCTGTAGAGGAATAACCTACAACTATTTTTGGTGCTGACTATTCCAAAGTAAAAGCTGGATAGATCTTTACAAAGCTGGAACCTAAATCTTGTAATTTTCTTTTTAACAGCATATGTGATAGGGCAATTCATGCACTTTGTTTTACAAAAATTGAGTTGAATTCTAGCTTGTGAAATCTATTAAATGTACAAGAACCATATTTCCTTAGCTCTCGTGGTGTTATTGTAGCATTGTGACAGCAAAAAAAAAATCTGGATTTGGTAGTATTTAAACCAATGTAAACCAGAAATTTAGGATGAATGCATAGCTATGCATGCAGGCGTTTTGAGAAAATACATTTATAGTTTCAAAACAAAATACTTAACCATAATGTGAGTTTTGAGTATATATCATAAAGGGTCCTCATTATTATTACAGGCTTTTTTCTTTACTAACTAAAGAGAAAATAGAACAGGTGATTAAGTGGTGTCTGTATTTCTGGGAAACCTTTCTGTATTTTCTGTTTGCTGACTACAAACAGGTTTTGTGTTTCCTCATTGTCTACTGAATATTTGAATACTTGTTTCTGACTCACAGGATCAGCTTTTTGAGGACTCATTCAATTTTATGAACTTATACCAGTAAAATATGCTTCTAGTTTTACTGTTCCTGTGGCTTAACTACAGGTATCTGGTATCCTCTGGGGTAAACTAAGGACAGACCTAAAAGAGCTACTGCTGTGATCAGCTAGACACTTTCTATGAGAAAAGAAACTAATGTTTATTCTCATCTTTAGTTAACTGTCAAATGTTTTCATAATCTGTGTCTCATTATTGTTTTTAAAAAAATCAGTTGCTGTGTAACCTGCTCTAAGCATGATTCTTGTCATTTGGTTTTGTTCTTGAGACAAAGTTTTGGGTTTGTGGATATGAGCTGAACCTGCATCAGAATGTTGATTGTTTTACATTTCAAGGAGAACAAGCACACTCTGATAGTCATATTGCCAGAGCAGTGCTAAAGTGATGTTCTTATCTTGTTAATCCAAATTGTTTTTTCTGTGAGCTGGATACATTAATTCTTATGGATTTCTCTGCTAACGGAGTAGGCTTATGGTGAAAACTAGTAATGAAAAGAGCTTACTGTACTAATTGCTGACATGTTTAGGAGAAGCAAGAACTGGAATTGAATACAGCAGGGTTTGAGCAAGAGGTGAAGTAATGATTGATGAAAAATTGTTTGTCAAGTTTTTGATAAACCTGCTAATCTCTTCTAATTCCTTTGGTCATTAGATTGTATAAATATATGCTCATATAGAAAATTAAATTACCCTAATCACTGAAAGTTTTTGTTGAGGAGCATGAGAATATTTAGCCAAGCTGTATAATGACTTAGTCCCAATTAGTTTGAGAACACTATGTCAACTATTCTGTGATTTTTGTGAAATTGGACGGAAACTCTGGAGGTCATCAGCCCTCCTGTTCAAGCAGGGTCTCTTAGATCAGATTTCCCAGGACCATGTCCAGACTGCTTTTGAGTATATTCCAAGGAAGGAGAATCCATAACCTCCCTGGGCAACCTGTGCCAGTGCTTAGTCACCCTCACAGTGAAAAAGTGTTTCCTGCTGTTCAGACCAAACCTGTTTTTCAGTGTGTGCACACTGCCTCTTGCCCTGTCACTGGCTCTCTGGAAAAACCTGAACCTTCTGTTCTCTCAACTGGATGCTCTCAGCCTTGCTTCATGTGAGAGATGCTCTACTACCCTGATCGTTAGTGGGCCTTTGCTGAACTCTGTCCAGTATGTTTATGCATGGTGGTCTAGAACTGAACACAATACTCCAGGTGTGTTTCCACCAGTGCAGTGCAGAGGGTACTGTTGCTAATGCAGCCTATGACACCATTCATCACCTTTGCTTCAAGGGTGCACTGCTGGCCTGCTTTCAGCTTGGTGTCCGCCAGGTCCTTGGGGTCTGGCCTGTAAAGCAGTTGTCTAGCAGGACAGTGCCCAGGTGCAGGGAGGTTCCTATCAGCCTGTTCCTCCAGCTTGTAGAGATCCCTTTGGATGGAAGCATGACCCTCTACCATGTCAACCATTCCTCCTAGATTTGCATCATCAGCAAACTTGCTGAGGGTACCCCTTTTTGTTATTCCAGATCTTTAATGGAGGTGTTGAGCAGGATTGGATCCAATATTGACCTTTGAGGTACACTGCTAGTTACTGGCCTTTATGCCATTAGAAGCAGATTTTTCTATTTGGAATTAAGTGCCTGAAAGCTCTGTCATCATTTGTTAATCTACAAAGTTAAACCACCATGGATGTTTTGAAAGTGCAGATATCTAAGTATTCCCAAACATATTGCATGTTGTAAAAAAGGATTATGCAAGAAGGTGGGAAAGTGCAGGTTAGTGGTCTGATACAGGAGACTTTAAATTTTAGAACTTCCTCAGGTGCAGAGTGGATGCTTTTCAGCATCTGAAGAGAGAAGAATGTGATGCTGTTACTGAGCTTGATTAAACCATAAACCAAAGGCAGCATATATCCCTTACTGTTTGTTTATTTTGATTTTAAGGTGAAGGACAATAGTTCATCCAGTC